>NW_025335972.1:5889112-6018077 GCF_004798865.1 Varanus komodoensis | reverse complement strand
GCCAGGGTTGATCTCCTCTAGGACTGACCGGTTTGATCACCTTGCGGTCCAAGGGACTCGCAGGAGTCTCCCTCCAGCACCACAATTCAAAGGCCTCAATCCTTCAGCGCTCAGCCTTCCTTGTGGTCCAGCTTTCACAGCCATACATTGCAACTGGGAAAACCATAGCCTTGACTATACGTACTTTTGTTGGCAGGGTGATGTCTCTGCTTTTTAGTATGCTGTCTAGATTTGCCACAGCTTTCCACCCCAGGAGCAAGCTTAATTTCTTGACTGCAGTCCCTGTCTGCGTCGATCTTGGAGCCCAGGAAAATAAAATCTGTCACTACCTCCATTTCTTCCCCATCTATTTGCCAGGAAGTGAGAGGACCGGATGCCATGATCTTAGGGGCAAAGCTAAATTAGATGTTTAGCACATAAAGTTTGTTCCTGGCAGCCAAAACATTTCCAGAAAGGATGTGACAAGTGTCTGCAGAGAAGTGCCTGATGCTCTTCTACTGCTGTTTCTCTATTCCAAATCACGCTCTCCCCTCCCCTCCCCTCCCCTCGTGTTTCAGAAGTGCAGTTGCCCTCCTGGAACTAGGCATTCCACTAGCTTTGCCCTGGGCTTGCAGCCATCACTACATGAGGCAGTTAGCTCCAATGATTAGGTGCTAAAATGTACTGCTTCACAGTTATGAGCACATCCTTCCAGGTAGTCAGTTGATGCCCAAGAGGCCAGTGCGTGTATCTGGCTAGGGCCCTTATCAGGGTCCATCTCTTAATCTATGCAATGAAGTAATCTATCTCTTTGGTAGCCCTTCCTCTTCGGATGGTCTGGGCAACATGGGCTTTTTGGGCCATCGGAGTCTTCTCTTCTTGGGACGGTTCTTGCCTTCCTAGCAGTTCCTATAGATTTTACCAGGCATTTAGATTCCATGGCCCAAGATTGCTTTGGCTCCTCTGTCTCTGGAGCTGCTTTAATTGGCTTTTGGAGGGCCCTTCCCTCATCCTGCGGAAGAGCAGCAGCAACCCCGGGGAAGGTAACCCGCCTCCTCTGCTTGCTGCCCCATAGGAGCAGGCCTCGTGGGTGTGTCGGTGTGAGGATCGCGTGGTGCAGCGCCTTGAGCAGGACTTCAAGATGACATTGCAGCAGCAGAACTCTTTGGAGCAGTGGGCATCCTGGCTGGACGGTGTTGTCAGCCAGGTCCTCAAGCCCTATCATGGCAGCCCCAGTTTTCCCAAAGCTGCCAAGCTTTTCCTCCTCAAGTGGTCTTTCTACAGGTGAGTGGAAGTGCGAAGCCTCAGCTTCTCATCAGTGCAGCTTAGCCTCTGTGCCTTGTCTGTAAATGGGATGGCTAACCATGGCACTGCCTAGGTGGGTAACTGCAGCGTTTGGGCTCCTTCTCTTCCCAGCTCCATGGTGATTCGAGATCTGACCCTGCGGAGTGCAGCCAGTTTTGGTTCCTTCCATCTCATCCGCCTCCTCTATGATGAGTACATGTATTACCTGATAGAGCATCGTGTGGCCCAGGCCAAGGGCGAGACTCCCATTGCTGTGATGGGAGAGGTAGGTCTTGCAGCCTCTGAGCTCCAGGGTGAAGAACCTGTGGGGCTCCCTGTTGAAGGAACCTCAGTCCTTGGTTGGGGTGTCGGAATCAAGAAGGTGCTTTGCCCCTTTTGCCCACTGCCATGTGGACATCAGGGAGCTCGGGGACTGGGCCTGCTGCGTCAGGTCACCGATCCAGTTACGTGTGTATTTATTGTCATTTCTGTACTGCCCAGTAGCCAGCACTCTCTGGGCAGTTATCAACCAATACAAGTACAGAAATACAGAAGATACAAGAAAATACAAATACAAGAAAACACAGTATAAAATCCCAACTCCCTCCAATCACAGTAGTAATTTTTGTGCAATGGACATTAATGTGCTGCACCTCCAGGTGCAATGAAAAGGTAAGAAAATGGAGGCATGAATCCTACATTAATTAAACTTAGCCCATCATTGTCTCCTGAGGCAGTTACTCTTCTGAATCTCAAACATAGGGCTTTCCAGCCCAGCCTAAGATCCTTTTGTCCCCAGGACTTAGGACTGTATCTCTGCTGATATGCCAGAACCAATATGCCCATGGTTCACTTTCGACTGTGACTCCAGGCATACGAATGCTCAATCATAAACCCAGAGTTTAGTCATAAATGAGCCTGGCCTACCCATAATACAGTATATGTTCCATTAGTTGGGGGACATTGTGCATGGTTTGTGCACAGGTGAAGATACTAGTAAAAACTACAGGAGGAGCACCTATATCTCCTAAATTCGTAGAGTATAGTGTGTTTGGATTGCCATATTCTAAATACCCTTGCTTGCTTCTTCCCCTTCTGAAGCTGTCGTCCCAGAATACTGTCCACTTGAATTAATGGCTGAACTCCCCTTGAGTTCAGTTGCTGGCAGGGCCATCTATGAAATAGGGAACAACTTTGCTTATGTTTTTTTGTTTGTTTCTTTTAAAGTTTGCAAACCTGGCGAGCTCCTTGAACCCTTTGGACCCAGATAAAGGTACTGACCAACCCCTCAGGAGGCCAAGTGTTTCCTTAGGATTTTGTTGACAGTAGATGTTAAGAGATCTTTGTGATCATTACCACCCCACATATAAATGTGTGCAATAGTGTTGTCCTTCCCATTTTACTTGTACGAACAAGCAACTAAAGTGGTTGGGGGTGGGGTGCTTAAGTGCAGGTTGTTCACTGAACTGAGCCACAAGTTGAGCTCAGATCTTCCACTCTGAAGGCATGTCTGCATACATCAGGCTTGGGGATCTATTGTTTCTTCTTACTAGAACTCTGAGATCCGCCAGCTAAAGCTAGGTGGAAAATAAAGGCTGCAGTGGTTAGGCATCTACTAAGAAGTAATTAGGCAGATTTTGAAACCTGGAGTGTGTGATCAGTGTGCAGATCATGTCATCCCACACACTTGGATTTTTGAGAGCACTCTTTCCAAACGGCACTTTCAGCGCGCGCCTTGCAGTGACGCAAGAGCAATGCGGGATCAGGCCAGGAGTCTAGGAATCCCGGTGCTGCACTAGTCTCTTCTACAGTCCATATTAAGGACCAGAATACAGAATGAATTCAGGGGTCTGCTGCATACCTGGGAGACCCACAGTAGAAACTCAGTGCAGGTGCAAACTTGGAAGAAGGACCATGATCCAGTTGCCTTCTCCCTGCTTGCATTTGCTTTCAGCAAAATGGAAATCTCAGTGAAGGAGAGTTAATATCAGCAAGAATGAGGACAAATTCAATTTCTGGTTTTTTTTAAAGAGAGCTATTATAAATTGATTGGGCGTGTTGGAAAAGTGTGCTGCAGTCAACTCTGATGATCATGAGATTCAGGCTTTTTGGAGACATGTCAAGAGACATGTAACCGTCAGTCTTAAGATGATGGTATTATAACTTGCTCATTTGCCAGTATTGGAAGTGTATCAACTATTGACAGCTAACAACAGCAAAACTGATTTTGCTTTTTTTTATATATATATATATATATATATAAAATGCATATATATATATATGAAAAATGCAAAATTAATTGCACGCTGAGAATGGAGTGACAAAGATTGTCAATGAGTGCAGATATTAAAAATCATGACAGACTGAGGCAGAAGAATTGGAAATTTATCTAATCCTGGAAATAGAATGCAGATATAGAAATTAAAATCTATCCATGTTTTATTAGTGACATGATTAGTTGGTCATTAATTTGTATATGAATTGTTTATGTTTTGCTTCTATTTTATTCTGCTAATGTTATTAAGAAATTTATATATGAAGTACAAGTTATTTTACATAATTTGCTATTTTCTCATTTTTTTAATTTTTTGATTTTGAATGAGTTTGTGTAAAAGTTTTGATCTTATTCCTACCTGAGAATGAATGAATGAATGAATATGTGTGTGTGTGTGTGTGTGTGTTTGGGGTTGAATTGAGATTTAGGCATGTGTAGAGTAAACCCATTTAAATCAATGGGACTTACTTTGAAACTTAAAATAGTAACAAATAGTACCATTGATTTCATTGGGTCTCCTGTTAAGTATGACTGAGTCTGGATACAACCGTAACATTTAAAGTCTGGCACATTTCCCTTATTCTTTGGCCAAAGTGGTGCTGGGTGATAAATGCGCATGCCCTTCAACCTTCTGCTTCCAGCAGGGCCTTCCAGATGCCTCTAGGGATCTTGCAAGCTGAGCCTCAAATAGACACACCTCCCCCACTGCTGGTCCTTAGCATCTGACATTCAGAGGGCTTTTTACCTTTAGGCATGGAGGTTCCCATTTCTCTCCCTGTTGTTCATGGGACATGCGAGGTACTCAGTCTTGAGTCTGTTGCTTGAGATGGCTAACACTAAGGAACAATCAGAGCCAAGCAGGCTGAAGCTTCCGCTGTATTGGTTTGTGTGTCTCGAGACTGCAATAACTGCCTCTCTTTTTAAATCAGATGAGGAAGAGGAAGAGGAAGAAGAGAGTGATGAGGAGATGCCCCAGGAATTGTCTCTCAGCTCTAACGAGTCCAGTAGCTTAACAGCCGAGCCCATGGAGCCACCCTCAAAGCTGGCACGGACAGACTCGCGGAACATCTTTGTGCAAGCGCTGCCCTCCAGTTAAAGGGTGACAAAGAAGGGACTGACTGCTTAGTGGCCAGCAGGAGGCCAGGGTGCATCTTGCACTGCTTTGTGCTGCCCTGCGATAAAGATGAGCTGTTCCCTGTCTCCAAGTGGTATGCAACGCGCTTTCATTTCATACCCTGCACCCCACCTGTGCCCCTGTGCAGCCCAAGCAAGTCCCCGGTTAGGTGCGCGCTCCCTAAAGGCCTGCCCAGACCATGGCGATGCTGTGGGAGGACTGGTCTTGTTGCTGCTTTGGGTTGCCTCTGCCTCTTCCAGCCACATCCTTGATGTCCAGGGATAGTCAGAAACAGGCTTCAGCCTTGTGCCCGCACCCTTTATCCACAGCTGCTTCTCTCTGCCGCTCAGAGGCGGTGAGTGTGTGCTTGTCCACTCACGGCTTCCAGCCCCAGGGCTCTCCACCCATGCTGCTGGGAGTACATAAAGTCCATGTTTTTAAATCAGCAAGTAGGTCCAGGCCCATCTAGGTCTTGGCCTTTTCTGCCTCCTGGCAAGAACTAGGATATGCACAGTCCAGGCAAGCCCAGATGAGCGATGGAGGTGGCTGCCTGGCGAATGACATTGTGGCCACCTGCGTGGATCAGATTGAATGTCACTATATCTTTCCTTGCCTCTGCCTTAGTTTTGCACTTCAGATGGCTGTTGGAAACAGGATTTAATTTTCAAGAAGTGCTTGGGTTTAGGACAACACCTATCAACAACCGTTGTTCTCGTTTGGGAGCAAGGTCTTGTGTTGTACGCTTTCCGCAGGTACAGCACCGACTGTGGGTTACTTTTTCCTTCTTTCTATGGCAGTGTCTGAACACAGCCATGGGCTTTCTCAGTGAGGTGATGAGTGGTACTCAGTGCCCAAGTTAAAGGAGTGAGTTGACATTGTCATTTGGAAGAGGGCTGTAAGGGCTCTGTGCAGCCACGAATGGTGCATCGCAATCCCTGTTTGCCACAGGTGTGTGCCTAATGACCATGTGCATGTGCAGGCATGTGCCATCTGCTGCACCTGCCTTTGTAGGCCAGCAGGACCAGGAGGCTGCAGGCAGTTGAGAAGCCAACACGCGGAGCGCCAGCTCTAAGCAAGCAGTGTCACAGTCTGCACTTGGTACATTTGGAAGCTGTGCCTGACAGTTCCAGGTTTGTAACAGAGCTCATTCTGATCATCCAGCTGCTTTGAAGTACATTGTCCAGGGATTTGGCTCCCGGGTAATTCATACCACATGACTGCTAATCTTTAAAACAAAAACCAGCCTTGTGATCAGCATGTCTGAATTCACTGATGCCTCTTTCATAAAGTACTATGGAACTTCTGCTGCAAAGCAGTTTAGATTCTACTGTTTTCCCTGCTCCTCCTGGTTCATTTTAAGGGAGGGAGGCAACCAGCAGAAGCTGTATTGTCCCTACTGATTAACCTTCTTGTCTGTAGGTTTGAGCCTGTTGGCGTCTTTCATGCCATTAATGATAGAGCAGGCATCTTGTGGCTCTTGGGCAGATTTTAGTCTTTACTCTGGGATGAAGCCAGACTAAATGATCCATTTGAACTTTGCCAGCAGGACAAGCCCTGTGAGTGGCATGAGATAGAATATCGGCACCAAGTGATGTCACACCTGAGCCATGCAAAATCATAATCTACACTCTTCTTGTGGCCAACTGAGAAAAGCCTCTGACACTTGGCTCCCTTGGTGTGTAGAACAGTAGCATTACTTGTACAACCTTCCCTCAAACATAGCTAAGCTGAGCCTTCTTTGTGAATGGTCTGCTTGTTCTTTTGAAGCCTTGCCTGGTGAAGGCACTAACAACTTTTAAATTGCCTTTCCTGGGGGTGGGGTGGGGAGGAGAAAACCTACTCTTCCATGGTCCAATAGGAGGCTTTGACCTCAGTGAGATTTCATTAAGGCTGCCATAGTGGTGGGGCATGGTAAGTCTTCACTGAAGTACTTGGAGTCCTGTTACACAGCAGTAAGCTGGAACTGGGGCTGCAAAATCTGCTACAGCTGACATAACTCTGGAATCGAGTACACTCACTCGAGTTCATGTAGCAGCCACACTGCCGTGCCAGCGAATCTAGACTGTGCTACACTAGCTTAATCGTTGCAGCCCACCTGCTGTTGCTGGTAGCATGCCAAGGACACAACAGCCTGGAAATCCATTGGGAGAGCAGCAGTCAGTTCAGAACCATCTTTAGGCCAGCGCTGCAAATGTTACTCTTCCCTTCCAGGGCTGGTTTAAGCAGTAGCAGTGCTACTTGAATTGGACCTGGGCTGGGCTTCAAGGCTACAACAATGGGGGACTTGTAGTCTCTTAGAGCTACCTGTAGTAAAGCATGGACACTTGGGCTCTAGGAACAGCTGTCTTACACCAGTCTATTGAATTGCTACAGGTGCCACTCTTTACTTTGACATTGACCAAGCCAACTCTGGAAGAAAGAACTCAAAGCAATACAAAGCACTGCTAGCTTTCAGGGTAGCCGTATCAAAGCACTATCACCCTCACTGTTTGAATCCTAATCAGTGCTATTGTTTCTATTTATCCCCCTACAGAGCTCTTTCAGCCAGGGCAGCATAAGGAAATGGCTCTGAACAGCATCAAAGGGTGGGTGCAGGGAGTCTAGAGCCCTCTTGAACACCTCTGTAGGCTTCAGGTTCCTAGCAAACCATCTCCTTGCTCCTGGGATGCTTCATGTGAGGGTTTTGGCTCACATTTCCATATACAGGCACAGAGATGGCAATTTGGGGAGCATGCAATTGATCCATCGTTTTCACTGGGCAAGAAAACAGGTGTACTAAGGCTACATGCAGGCAGGCACATAGCCCACACTGGCCCGTTCTCCTTTAGTTACCCCTCTTCATAGCAGAAATCACGGAGAGAACCCTATTATGCCAGGCACCACCATGATTAAAATGGCATCATTTTAATGATACCGTTTTATTTTCAGCCTCAACTACCTAGCCAAGCAACTGCTCTTAGCAACACCTGGCTGCTTCAGGCTTCTGTGATTACTCAGCAGAAGTGACTCCACCCCACCCAGCACACCCACTCGCTTCATCGCACATGGCAGAATTACCAAGCAGCTTTTCAACCTTGATTTTTCTAGTGAGGCTATCCTCTTCCCCATTTTACTTCTGCAGCTGAATAGATGTACGTGTGTATGTGGTGTGCTAAACTGGACCTTACCCTCTTTGTAGTCGCTATTAAAAGTGCAACCTGTGCCTTTTCTAATGAAAGGCTTTTAAAGATTGTAGCCCAGTTTGTGAGCCCACAAGTGTCTCCTTGAAGTGAACTGACTGGAGAAAAACACACAGGTGCCAATCCTTTTGCTTTGTCCTATAGCAAATGCTACCTTGAAATATTTTTTGCACATAAGCATCTTAGTTTTGAATTACAGCAGGTAAACAGCATCTTCAAGAGTCAGGTGGCAGTGAAATATTTACTTTGTTGGAGGCTTCACAGCCAATTCCCACCATGCCTAAGGCACTCACTTTCTCAGACGCACCTTAGTTACCGTATCTGCCTCTTCTACCATTTTCAGTAACAAGGCACTGCAAAATAGGGAGTAATCAAACATGATATACTTTGTTTCTACAATATACTGTTTATGGTCTACAGAAATGTACATCAATTCTGTTGTCACAGACATGTGAACATACCTTGCTTTGTGAAGTGTATGGATATGGCCATCAGTGAGTAAATGTGTATTTCATACCCCAACAGGGCTTAAACCAATGATCTGGAAGGGACAGGCCCTAATCAAGGTTCAAGAAATATATACTCTGTCCCAGCATTCTCCCAGTCCCTTGCTCTCAAATGTATGCAGATTGGCTTCTAGCTTTAGGAAAGTCCTACCTTTGCTAAGGAAAATGGATCTAGTTGTTTGCAAAAAACAAAAAAAAATCCTCGCTTTTGTAAGCTAGCTATTCCGTCTATGAACTGTGCAAAATGCTGGAACCTCCGATCACACAGGACTCAACAACGTGAATGAGCTTACTTTTTATTCAGTTGCTGCCTTACAAAACAACAGAGTCCTTGCCCTCTGAACCAGGATTCTCTCTGTCCATCACACAAATTGGCTGCAGAGCAGCCAGGGACAGTTATCAGCACGTCCAACCCAGTCTGGATGCTAGCTGAGAACATATTAGCCCTCAGTTTAAAAAAATCCTCTGTTCCCTCTGTGCTAGTAATTAAGCAAACAGGTTTGGTTACTTCTTAAGTGAGAGAAAGTAATCACTCTTCTGGTTTGTAACTGAATATTAGATATTCTAGTTTTAAACAGAAAAAAATATCTGTGCTTTTATATGTAATTACTAATTCTTGTTCTATAAACCACCTAAATATTGTGAGATTGGTGAAGATAAATTACTTGATATTTTTGGGTTTTTCAACCATCATGGCCTTATTTGTTCAATTTTTCCAGTGTTTTAAACCTGTGATATAGATGTTTATTGCAAAATCTACATATTGTATAAAATATATATTTTGTGTCAATCTTTTGTGCGGCAACAGCAGCTTTAGCTGCACTATAGACTTCAAGTGGAGTTTGAAGAGCTTTGTAGGTGTCCTGGGTCCATGAGATGGGCAGTGCCTGTGGTCAGATGATGTACGTGTGTGTAGTCTAGAGTGCAAAAGCTGTTTTCTACCTTTTGTAGTTCTTTCTTAAGAAATAAATTCAGCTGTGTTCTTTGCCTAGGATACTGCTTGCTTACTCTTGCCAAAATGTAAATTCAGAGGTGGCCACCTCTGAACAAGCCCTCTCTCTTGGTTGAGACTGTCAGTATATGTTAACATGCAGTTTTAAGTGGTGGGCTAGGACCAGTGTGTGAGATTTGACTCTTCCCCTCTTGCTGAAGTCCTGAGAAAGAAACCACAGCTTCTAGGGGCTGGTATAAATCCCCTCGTCCAAGCCCACAGATAGGGATTGAAATTTTTAAAACTGCTTGCAATTTGCTTCTATAGTGGTGCTGGGGGCCTTTTTCACCTTCAACCTTCCCCTATGGGCCATACTGCAGCATGCCCCCCCCCCACCAATGTTTTTAAAGAAAGCAAAATGGCATTTTTGCTGCCAAAATTCAGTAGCAAACTGTTCCATGATGCTACCAAGTGCTATGAGAGGGTTCCTTCCATTATTTAGTAGCTACCATGGGAAGCATTCTTTTTCATGTAAAAGGATCTGAGCTTGCCAATAGGCAACACAAGTGGGTGGTCAGACCTGCATGCAGTTCTTGGGCCATGCAGCAGTGTTGCACCTGGTTTGGCCCTAGAACAGCCACTTTGCAGAAGGAAGATGTGCACATATGCTAATGTATCCTCTTGAAGATAGCCAGATGCCTACTGGGCTGCACTTTGCTATTTCTCAATGTTCACTATGTGCCAGCTGCTGTGTCCTGTTACGTCTGTATGGAAAGACGACAAAGAAAGGAGAATTCTGGCATTTCAAAGAATGATTGCAAGCAAGTTCTCCTGTACCAAGACCTTTCTCAGATAGGAGCTGTTTTAGTCAGTCATTTTACTTGACGGTTATCTGGAAATACCTTCACACAAAAGGGCTAGGTGCTAACACAGATGTACAGAAGAAAGAGTCTATAAAAACTAAGAAAAATGTTTCACGAAATGTACTTTTAAAAAGTTTCTGATGCCAAGTAAACACTGGGCAAGGGCACTGGGGGAGAAATGAGTTATATGGGATATAAACAAGCATCATCCCAGCCCTTGTGAGCCATGGTCGGTAAGTTATGTATCTTATCCACACAGGTAAGGTAAGCTATGAAAAGGCAACTTGCTGGTTTGTAGCCAATGGCTTTGGCAAGCCTTAGCCCATACTGTAAGCCTTGCTATAGTATCAACAAGCTCTCAAGCTGTGGTCCTAGGATACCCATCTTCTTTAAAGGAAGAAAAAGAAGCACTAAGAGCCAATCTCAAATTTAAATGTTTATTGCAGGAAACAAACCCTGCTTGAAGAAAAAATAGGGGGGGGGGAGAACACATTTATGGCTCATCCAAAAGTGGGGGACGGCATTTATGATTGCAGGAAGTGCCCAAACTAGCAAATGACACTCAAAACACAGAAGGGTTTTGGTCTCCTTAAGAGGAATCATTGCCCTGGAATCAATAATCCTCTAGCATTAGGGAAAAGCAAATCCTATAGAAGACTTCTACCTGCTAGAGACTCCTCACAGTTTCACCACTTGGACCAACAGAGCTGCTGTGGAGGGCTCCAGCAGAGCAAAAACAGCTCAGCTGAAGCTTGTGCGATCTGACCATACAACTAGCCTGCAAGGAGGCAGGTTCTCCAGAATATCTGGACCAGTTGTGTGTTTCCCACCTCGCCTACAGAGAGGCAACACAGCTGAGGATGTGGTTCCACCCACAAACCAAGACCAATACAGTCAAGGTCATCGGGGTAACTGTCTAGTCAAAGAGATGGGGAAAGAGATGGGGAAATTAAAAACAACTTTTAACAAAGAGGTAGTTGAATCTGACACACAGTTATGGCAGGAAATGAACTACTGATGTAAGTGCCAACTCTGGACCTGGCTTCATAAGACAATCCATGTGTAACGCTCGTTATCGGCAAGGAATTTCAAAGAGCATCCTGCAGGGGAAAGCAAGAAGACAAGAAGTTAGCAACATTCTGCAGTCACAAAGTATTCTCTTTAGGCAGAGTCAGGACTGAGTATCCTTGCACCCACATTACATAAAGGGAGGCACAGGAACACGCCAGAGCCTAAAGTTATTAATGAGATTTGTGGAACCTTCTTACCTGGAACTAGAAGCCAACATGGCCATTGAATACCACAACTAGATGAGCCACTGCCAATGCAAATGAGCAGCAGAGGAACAAGGAAGAGCCATAATGAGCTCCTCCACAGGAGGACGACAGGTATGCACTGAGATACCACGGAAATGTGGTAGGAGCTCACCATGTGTAACAATCCCTTTTACTAATGAGTCTCAGGTACATGGAGTACCACCCCATTTTTTCTTTGG
The DNA here is from genome assembly GCF_004798865.1 of Varanus komodoensis. Taxonomy (NCBI): domain Eukaryota; kingdom Metazoa; phylum Chordata; class Lepidosauria; order Squamata; family Varanidae; genus Varanus; species Varanus komodoensis. Next base: position 6,006,451 of record NW_025335972.1, on the reverse strand, counting down.
CTTGAAGAAGGCTGCCATGTCAACACTGTCCAGCCAACAACAACCTCTGCCCCTTAAGGAAGTTACCCAGAAGCCTCTAGTGAAGAGTTGAGGAAAAGGGTTACCTTTATGGAGCGCCTCATTAGTCATCCTGTTGACATAGCGACCACTGCTCTCAGGTACCAGCCACTTCATTACCATGTCAACGCAGCTTTTCCTGTAGGAGCTCCACACACTGCCACTGAGGGATGAAATGGAGGGGAAGTCAGCAAACACAGCCTGCCACCAGGGGGCTCCAAAGGACTTGTGTCATCTGCAGAATATTCCAGCTAAAACCAGTATAGTGGAGAAGTCATCGCTTCCTTCCACTTCTTCACAAACCTTTATGTATTACAGACTGAGTATATGTTTCAAAATGTATGTCTGTATCTGCAGCCCCCCCACCCCCAACTGGAAACAGTTTTAGCCAAAGTGGGAGGGTCACAGCATTGCATGGTGATTTCATTTAGTCCTCTGTTGCATTCCAGACAGGCTGTGGGGTGCAGCTGTTGAATTAATACATGGGATAGCAAACCCTATGGTTTAGCAATGTGGTGTATTAAGTACCTTTTATCTGCCTTTCCCCATACTCATGTCTTTTTTCTAAGCAAAACAACTGTTGTAACCTTTTCTCATAGAGGGGTTGCTTCAAGCACATATCATCCCATGCATTAACATGAATCAAATTCCCATTTCAAGCAGAGGTATTTTCCAGCCTTACAATTTTCAAACCATTTCCTCTGTACATAAGGATACACAAAGTAAATTCAAAATCCAGTACGATTAATACCAATGCTAGATTATTCCCAAAAAATAGAGGCTGCAGCAAACTAGATGCAGTGGCTAGGATGACACTATGACTCATTTGAGGGTCATGACAGAACATGGAAAGCAGATTTTTCCCTGAAATGGCACTACGATTAAGAATGTCTGTACAAACTGAATCAGAGGAATGAAAAAATCAATAGTAAAGGCAGAGGCAGAAAAGGAGGTTTAAAGTGTTTGACTTTTTCCACTTTAAGCTTTAAACACATTACGGATAGCTGAGGAAACATCAGAGAGAAATAACTAGCAATATCCAGGATACCAGAAAAAAGTAGGCTTCCAGTATCAAAACTACACAAAAGATGAGTATACTGAAAGTATAGGGTTTTTTTGTTTGTTTTACTTTCTCATAACTGAGAAACTATACATGGTAAACTCAGGATTCTCTAGCTCTGCACATTCTAAAGGCCAAAAGTTCTGAAGAGAGACACTAACTCAGTATTTTCACTCACCCTGAAATTCACTTGTATCATAAGGACATAAGAGCCATGCTGGTCCACCTTTCTCTTCACACAATGGCCAGCTGTGCCCACATGAAACCCACAGACATGAGTGTACAAGCACCTTCCTAACCCAGCAACTCCTGTACATGGATGTATTGCCTCTGATACTGGAGGAAGCATATTACCATCAGACCAAATCTCTCTTAAAAGCCAACCTGCACCTTGCAGAAGTGAATTTAACAGTTTAACTAAGCACTGTGTAAAGAAGTATTATTAGTACATTGCTTTTATAACCCGCCTTTCTCCCTCACTGTGAGGAACACAAGGTGGCTTTAATAGCTTTCATCCTCACAACAACCTTGTGAAGTAGATTATACTGAGAGATAGTGATTTGGACCAAAGTCAACCTGTGAGCATTATAGCTGAATGGGGACTACAATCCTGATCTTCCAGGTCCCAAGTCCACCACATTTTTCATTTTTTTTCAGATGTAGTGACCAGAACTTTGCACAGTATTCTAGGCACAATTGTTGCACCATAGATTTTTATAAAGGGACTATGATCTTGGCAGTCTTTTCAATTCATTTCCTAGTTATGCCACATGTGGTGTTTGCCATTTTCAAGGCACTCTGCATCAATACTTTCATGAAGCTGTTCCTCACAAGCAAAAGAACTTTCTTAGTCACTGCTAGCTCAGATCACATCATCTCATAGTTGAAATAGGGCTCTTTTGCCTCAGCATCATTTAACACTTGCTTATTGGTGTACTTACACAACGAAACATGCTATGATCCTTTCACCAATAAGTGAAATGCTATACTTTGAAAACCTTTTTCTAGCAAGGGAAAGTATGTGCTCCTGCACAAGACTGCTGCAGAGGGTGGACATATGGAAAGAGGCTGAATTTCACAGAAGAGGACAAAGGAAGAAAAAGTTCAATACAAAAAGAATAACTACATTCAAGAAGCTACAAAGAAGTGATGCAGTTTAAGATGACAAAGACACAATAAGAGTAAGATAGGATTAAAATACAAAAGGAAAAAAAGTCCAAGTTTTGAGGGTCTAAAAAAACGAGAGAAATTCCAAAAAGAGGTGCAGCAGGAGCAGAAGTTGAAGTGGAGTCCAGAAAAAACACAAGGGAAGCATTAGAAAATATCATGTACAAACACTTGATCTGATTAATCAAAAACAAGAATTAAAACTTTAGAGGAAAAGGAGGCAAATTAATGCAGAATCATGGTTAACCAAAACTGAGGGTAGCTTCAGCAATTAAAAAGACACAATGTTAAATGAACAAATGAATGTTCAGTGATCTTGTAGGACTTCTTTGTAATCTCCAGAGATGCGCTCGGGACTATATAAAATTACCAGATGGTTCAAAATATGTGGGCTCTATCCAAGGCTTCCTGTATTCAAACAGAGAAATGTCTCTCACTATTTACCTTGCCCCTCTTTGTTCCTAAGTCACTGGTTTTCTACTTGTTTGGGGTGCAATGTCCAACACTTGGGGCTTTGGAAAGTTTTCTCCACACACACACACACCTTGTCCACAATTCACACAGACCACCAACAGTATTGCTAATGAGCCAAGAAGAAGCCTCTAGAAGCAGCTGCTCAAGGTTGGCTTACATATGTATAATATTTGGATTATTACCTCCTAACACAAAGTTATCTGAGCAGCTTGCAATTAAAAGTATAAAACAATTGAAATACCAAATAAATCACAGTATAGAATAGAACAGAAAGCTCCAATTTCTACCTCTATCAAACTTGGGACTCTTTTTATTATTGGCTAGAGAAACGGGACTTCACCTAGATTTAAATATGTTTTTAGGTTATCATAAATGGAAAGAGAAGGGTGTGGGGACTGACCCAGTGGGCTCGATGTTTTGATGATGGATGTTGTTTGTAGTTCTCTTTTGGTTTTTTTAGGATTATAATTTCAAATAAAACTTATTTAAAAGAAAAAAGAAAGCTCCAATTTCTAAATGGAAAGGTTTAAAATACAGTTGTTTAAAAAGACTGGATGGACAACCACTCTGCACCCAGAGCCAAAGAAGATCTCAAAGAAAGCACTAGGCAAGTCTTTCTGGGAAGGCTGTGCCACTACGGTGAAGGGACCCTCTCCTGGTTGTTACCTGCCTCATTTCATCAAGCATTTGGAGAGGCTCTCTCCAGACCTAGCGGTGTAAATAAGAGCACATGGAAAAGCCCTATCCCAGGGCAGGCCACATAATAGAGAGCGCCCTGCCTTATACCTGGTTTGCCCTTTGACTTCTGTGAGGTCTCCCACGCTGACTGTAACAAAGATGCCAGTGTTCAAATCCCATGCTACTTTGAGGCTGGTGTGGTAAGTCTTTGGCCTGCAGCAAATCAGAGGGTCAAGTTAGACAAATAGCCTTATATGTCACCAGGAAACAAATGAACACCTATCAAGTAACTATGCCTCAACATCATTTTTCCAATCTCATCTGCTACCACGTCTTATCAGACCTACACCAGTCCACAACCTGCTCTCATCTCGATTGACTATCAGGTTCAGAAAACAAGGAGCTACTTGTCATGGGTTAAACATCCACAACCCCATTAGAGTTGTTGGATCATGCAAACCCATCACACTGTTGACTCATATTCAGGTTGTGATCTACAACAATTGCAAGATCCTTCTTTTTGTAGTACCGTATTTAGTTCCTTTTTCCTTTAAGTGCAGAACTTAGCATTTGTCCCTATTAACTTTCATTCTGTTGTTTACAGCTCAATGCTCCAACTTACCAAGATTAGGGATGTGTGAAGAATCCACTCTGCAGGATTCTCTGGGCTCAGCTCCCCAGACTCTGCAGTGGCCCAGAGTCCCGAGTTCCTGGTGAGCACTCCCAGTGCTTGCAGGGCGTACGCCAAGAATCGAGTCCCACCACCCTACCCCAAGGTAAAGAAGTTGGTTGATGTGCATGGCACCTGGTGCACACCCTCACAGTGCTACTGCCACTGGCAGGAAAAGGTAGGGAGGAAGCTCAGCCACCACAAATGGCTCCTGGCGCATGCACGTGCAGTGGCCACTCTTTCATGCCACTCTTCTGCACCACTGTCACTGCCACCAGTAGCAGCAGGAGGGGAAGGTCTGTCACCCTCAACGGCACCTGCTACACATGCTCACGGTGACCTTCTTCACTGCCCATTACTACAAGCAAAAGCCGCAGCAGTGGGAGTGTATGTGCCAAGTGCCATTTGCAGTGACCAACCTTCTTCCTTACCAACTACTCCAGGCAGTTGTAGACAAGAAAGGATGCCAGTTGTGTAATCAGAGCTCTGGAAGCATCTGTGGACTTCCTCTTGGCTGTTTGCTTTGAAGGACCAGGTCAAGCACAAGAGGATGTCCAGGAGGGATACTTCTCCTCAACCCTATCCAAAATCCTCTTGAATCCTATTTCCTGTTCTGGACTATTAGCTATCCCACTCAGTTTTGTATCATCTGCAAACCTGGAAAGCATTCCCTGCACTTCCTTATCCAAATTATTACCACCATAGAAGAACACAGGGCCCAAAACAGAACCGTGTGGTACTCCACCTGTTACCTCTCCCCAGTGAGAAGGTGTCACTGTGAAGCACTCTTTGAATCCAAGGCTGTAGCCTACTGTGGATGCACCTGATAGTTGTTCCATTTAGCCCACTATTAGCTAGTTTGCTAATCAGGGTAGCATAAGGCACTTTGCCAAATGCTGAAGTCAAGATATATTATGTCTGTTGCATTCCCATGGTCCACCAGGGAGACTACTCAATCAAAAAACAAGATCAGATTAGTTGAGCAGGATTTGTTCTTGACAAATCCATGCTGGCTTTTGATTATCTTTCCATTGTTTTCAAGGTGTGTGAATGCTTTATGAAGTGCTCCAGAATTTTCCTGGGGACCTCCTTTTTTTCCTTCATTAGCCTGGCTCCAGTCATCTGGCACTCCATCCATCTCCCGATGATAATTGACAGTAGCTCTTAAGAGTTCTTCTGCCAGTTACTTTTTTTTAAAACTCTTGGACGCAGTTCATCAGGGCCTGGCGATCTGAACCTCATTCAAAGTAATGTGGTGTTACTTAACCCATTTACTTATCAATCTAAAGGGGCAATCCTACCCCTTCAGTTTGTACTTCACCTTTGCCATGGAGGTAACTGACCCTCTTTGGGAGAAGATTGAGCAGGAAGTAAACAGGAAGTAGGAACTGAGCACTTTTGCCTTTTCTTTATCATCTGTTATCATTTTGCCATCATTCATTGAGTAGCTGAACCACCATCTCTTTCTTCTGTCTTCTATTATGGATGTAAACTTTACTTTTTTCAGCAACCCTTGCTAACTTCAGCTCATTGTCAAATTTAGCCTTCCTGATGCCATCCCTGCAATTTTGTGCTACCTGCCTGTACTCTTCCTCTGCAGCCTGGACTTCCTTTGATTTCCTATACATGTCCTTTTCTGTTTTCAAGTCACTAAACTTTTTGAGAAGTCACACTAGTTATTTTCTCCTTTTTTCTAACTTTTTGCTTGTTGGAAATGTTTGTAATTGTGCTTTTAGAACTTCCTTTTTTTAAAAAAGCATAAAAGGGGTTAGAGCCCTGTATATTAACCCATATTCTTCTGGTTTTGCTCCAGTAAAGAGGCCCCAAAAGTTTCACACTTCAATTATCAGAACCTTATCATAACTGAGGCCTTTCATGGCATGCCAAATATGCCATGCACTCAGAAAGATAAACAGAAAACCAAAGAGGGCTTGACCTTACCTGAGCTGCCCCTCTTCATCAGGAGATGGGAAGGCTAGCAGCAAGAGTCCAATATTGATGATAACTTGGTTGGTTTCTGGACACACCTAGAAAGACAAGTTCAATGGCTGACAACAGAAGCTTTCTGTTCTAGGGCTGGAGCAGGAGATCAGTACAAACTGTTGGCCTAACACCTATCAGAAAAACAGCCTTGGGATGCAGACATTTGTTTCATTATGTTTCTGAAGATATCAGGATAATCTAACCAATGCTTTAAAGAAGCAACAACTTCTTGAGAAGATGGAGGATTATGCTCTTCACCTGGACACCCTCTTGTTAGTTGGCATCCCTATATGCAAATGCAAGCACATGTGTAAATACATGCACAAGAATGCACAAGCATGAAGTAGCTTGGCTTGGGAGAACCCAAGCCACACAGGCTCAAGAAGTTAGGAGAAGGATCTAACAGAAGAGAAGAAGGCCATGGGGGCAAGTCCTCAGGTCTCTCCCAGAACCGCCACTCCCCCATATGCCTGTCTGTGAGGCCCATGCACTACTTCTAACATGGAAGATATACTTCTCAGGAAATGAGAGGAAAACAATAGAAGGACTTGATGCTGAACTACCACAGAGCACTGTCAGCTGGCCATCTCTGCTTGAAAGGAAAGAAGAATTCAAATCAACCTATTTAAAAGGGGAGAAAAGAGGCTCTCCCTGTTACTAGTCAGAGAAAGTTGTCTGAGGCTACGACAAGAATGGCCATTCCAAATGACAGGCAGGACACAGGAAGCCTCAAGGTCAAATTCTTGGCCTGCAAAACCAGCCGAAGTCAGAGAGTCAGACCAGCCAGTGATCCTCAGGGAGCTACCACAACTGATTATTCACATTACCAAAGAGGCAAATTCTCTCTGAAACCCCACTCCCCCTCACTACTATGCCACCAGCACTGCTTTCATCATAGAGGAGTTGGAAAGGGCCAGAAGGCCTTTGGGTCCAACCCCCTGCTAAGTGCAGGACAGTAAGTTACACCATCCCTTTCAGATAACCGTCCAGACACTTTTTGAATGCCTCCACTGAAGAAGAGCCCACAACTTTCCCAGGTAATAGGTTCCATTGTCATCCTGCTCTGACCGTGAGGAAATTCTTTCTGGTGTTTAGTCTGAAGCTGGTTTCTTTTCACTTAAGTCCATTATTCCAGGTTCTGCGCTCTGGCATGGCAAGAAGAAATCTTGTCCTTCCTTTTTGTGACAGCCTTTCAGGTACTTGCTATGAATCACCACTCATTCTTCTTTTCTTGAGGCTAAGCATGCCTAGTTCTCTCAGTCTTTCCTCATACGGCTTTGCCTCTAGTCCCTGAATCATCCTTGTTGCACTCCCCTGTACCCTTTTCTGGCTTTTCTGTGTTTTTTAAAGCTTAGGTGCCCAGAATTGAAACACTGTTTAAAAAGTATGGGACATTCAAACACCACCCGAAGGTGAAAAAGCCAGAGCTTGTCCCTGGTGGATGATAGCCCAAGTTGGCACTGGCTATACTCAATGGTCACAGCCAGAGGATTAAAATAAGATTCAGTACTATAAAATAGTATGTTCAATGGCAAGCAGACTGAGGATGCTGGTACTTCAACTTATAATGCAAATCATGTATCTCAGTTCTCCCCCGTAGTACTTCTGTTTCTTTTGCTAATAAGACAGCAGTAGTAGCAAAACAGTAGCAGTTTAATGCAGTTAAATTAACTAAGGATAAGCAGATTTCTTGGAGTCATGGCTGAACACATCTCAAGGGTATTAAGGTGGGGAAGGCTGCTCAAAATCAAGTACTAAACAATCTTCCCTGCTTCAAATTGAGGAACTATTAGTTGGATCATGCACCCACCATATTCCTACCTCCAAGATGACAATATCATAGTCACTGAAGGAGCAAAACTGCTTGGACCATGAGGCATCATTCCGGATCACCTCATTAATGACATATTCAAAATCCAGAGTCAGCTGCTCCACTGTTAGGTATTGGCCCTGCACAGGTAAGAAAAGATGCAGCTTAAGTAAAGAGGAAAAATCTCCACTACCAGCTTCCTCCAAAGTCTGTTCTCAGCCAGACAGCTCTTACTTGTCAGATATTTACAGAGCACACAAGCACGTGTTCCTTTAACAAAAAAATCTATCCATAACTGGCAACACCCAATAGATTTCCTTCAGCCAACCCTGCCCCAAAGTTCTTTCCAACAGAACAGGATTTATTTCAATGTAAATAAAGTTTTAACTGGAGATTTTAAAAATGTTAAATCAGATTTCAAAGAACAAAATAATCAGCTGCACTTGGGCTTCTTTTTGCAGAACTAGCCAGCTACAAATGGAAATTGGAATGTAATGCATTTTTAAAGAAAAATATATAGTTACAAACTCTTAAAATTAAAACCACAGTCTGTTTATCAAACACGTTGATCTCAGGACTGTTTTACTACATAACAACTGAACACTTTAAAATATGGCACAACAGATGCGCTGCATTGATTATAGGTAGGTTGCTGCTGGAGGTTAGAGAATGGCAAGTTTTTCTAGACAATGGGGCCCAACTTCTATCCTATCATGGATCATACACTGTGCCCAGCTAGACAATCATGTGTCTTTATATTACACTGCTAGCCATGGTATAATCTAAGTACTATGAAGGCTCTCTTTGGCTGCAAAACAATGTATTTCATTAGTTATATCAAGTAATCAGTATTCACTATTGATTAGGAAATGTACTAAGTAACTTTACAGCAGATTTCCAGTTGACAGGAACAAAAGAACTTCCACTGATGGAACAGAAGAAGCGGGGGTCATTAGTTCATACAACAGTTGCTTGGAGAATGCTAAATCTAAGCTATCAAAACTATATTATAAGCAGAGGTGTAATATCTATTCAATAAATGGTTTTATATTACAATCCCAAGTCTTCAAATAGGAAACATCATCTTTTACCATGCCCCAGTAAAGTTATGAACTATGCTACATGAAAGACAACATTGCCAACATTTGCTTGGCATCTTAGCCCAAGCCTAAATCAGGTAGTAGCAGTAATTATGAAAGTGATCATAAAGAGAACGTGTATTGAAGAAGCAATCATTAAAACAAATATTGGCACTAAGCGAAACAAAAGCTCATATAAGCTGTTAATAAACTGGAAGCTGAGCACAAAAACAAGAAGTCAAAAAGCATATGAAAAGTATTAAGTACTTATTGAAAGCATGCATTAAATTAATGGCTAAAACAATTTCTTGATACATTAAAGTCACTTTGAGGAATCAAATCCACACAACTCCATCTAATTAAATTAGCCAGTCCCAGAGTTGTATTGTCAGGAAGTTCCATTTTACTAATGATGTTGGATTTCAAGTCAAGAATTTCCTTTAGTGATTTCCTCCATTGAGAGAGCAGCACCTCCCTGGCAATTGATAGGAAGGTTGCAAAAAATACCCTCACCTGACAAACAGCCTTCTCCTTCAGCAGCTTCAAATTTCTTCCTCGCAGGTCAGTCACAACAAATGGCAGGGAGATTTTGTCATCTTCATACTCTGTAAATAATCACAGTATGAAACCAAGCAGAGGATAAACTCTACACAGATCACAAAAAACCAAACACCACCACAAATTTCAAGATGAAACTCCTTTGCATAAAGCTCACCACTGGGAAAAATGAAAACAACAGAAGTACAGCCAAAATAAACTCAGCTTCTGGAAAAGGATAATCCAAATTAAATCTTCTGTTTGTTTCTTTCTGACAACCTAAAGTTGAGACTGCTTTTGTCAACCATCCCAGTAGGCACAAACAAGACGTTCCTTTTCATTCTTACTGTATAAACCTCCTCATGCCCCTCAGCTATGAATTCCATATACTTCTACCCTGCTTTGTACACTGCCCTATTTTGGAGCTCAAGGCAAGATGCACTATGTGGAATTCAAGAAGAACTTAAAATACAATTACTTTATTTTTTTAACATGCCAAATGTTTACAGTTTCTCTCATCTAATTTCACAATTGCTCTGTGAGATAGGTAAGTCCAACAGACAACCACAAGCAAAGTCACCTAGCCAACTTCATGGCTCAAAAGGAATCAATCCCAGGTTTCCCCACATCAGTCCAATTAAAGAAGGATGGCAGTATGCTTCAACATGCCCAAGCAAGGTGGATGCAAATACTGCAACATACTACTCAGAATTTTATCCATTTGGAATTCCAAGTATCCCAGTTAGATTCTTGGAAGATACTAGGTTCATCTAAGTGTACATTCCAAGTACTTCTAACTAAAGCAGTTGCAAACAGCACACAAAATGAAACTTAAACTTTCAAGGAAGCCAGGGACTATGTACGCTACGCAGCTGACTGATGGGGCCCTAAAAACTTTACAATGTACTCTTATAGGCAAGATATCAAATGTCTAAGGCCATTGATGCTATAAAGTAACTCACAGAACTACTGAGTGTGGATATACTGGATGGCTGCATACAAGAGGTGACTCGCGGAAATCTTATGGAAAGCGGTGGATTAACAGAGACACATGTCACAAGATAAACACCATCTTGGTATAAGGGAAATTCAACAAGAAAGAGGTACCATAAGAGATCTAATGGAATCTGAGAAGCTGATTTTAATAAAACCATCTTATTAGGACAGATTTGCAAGTTATTATTGCAATATGATACAGAAACTGAACATGTTAAAACTTGTATGTCAAGTTGGATGCAGAACCTGGGAGAAGAGATACCCTTCCATCAATTCATGGCTATCTAAGCATGTTCTTTCCTTGGTGTATCATCCCTAAAGAAATTCAAAAAATTCACAAGAATTATCTTGTCAAGTGTTAGAAATTTAAAGAAGTAGAAGGGACTATCATATGTGGTGGTCCTGTAATAAGGTCAAAAAAATTGTAAAGAAATCCATACTTAAATAAATTACATTTTGGAAATTACCTTTCCAATGAATGTGAAGAATATGGTATTGACTATTTTACCAGAAATAGGGGAGATTTATTTAACAGCAGTCAGACTTACAACTGGGGCAAAATGAAAAATAGAACATTGGAAAAATAAGCTAACTGAATAAGCAGTGATGGTAAAATTATCCAACTATGTAAACATAAGACCAGTAAAAAAATTTAACAATAAATAGAAAGCTTATTATACATATTTTAAGTCATAAAAAGGGAATCCAGTTAAAGAATTTAGTGTTAAATGGAAAACCTATTATGTTTTTATTCTATTCATAATTGAAAGAAAAAATGGAATCTTTGGATATCATTAACACATAATGCATACAGTGATTAGATTAGTATAATTGTTCTCTCAACTGAAGAAGGGTAGAAGAAGGGGAGAATGGGAAATGGGTGGAGAATGGAGGAAAACAGGAGGAAAGGGAAAAGTTATTTTTAACTGTAACTGGGTTTATGGATATGATGTGGGATGAACTATAGCTTACTCTTATCTATGTTAAAGCTATTTTATTGTGGAATTATTAGTTGTATTTGGCTATTTGCCAATTTAACAAGCATTATTTATAATTATGTATTATCATGTAAAATTGTAGGTACAAGTTTAGACAATGTAATTATTATTGCTGATTCTTTGTGAAAGTCCCGTATCTAGTTTTAGAAGCAATTTTTGTACAAGGTCCCTTGGTAACTTTTTCTATGTTTTTCTTCTTTTTTATAAAAATAAAAATGATAAAAAGGTAGGATATAAATCCAATGTGACGATGATAAGGCAAGAAGATTTCATGATACAGTGATGCAAAAGAGTTTCTGACAGAATAGAAAAAGTTTGTCCTTTCAGTAGCTTGCTCTGTGGTGGCGCCCCATCTGTAGAATGCGCTCCCCAGAGAGGTCCGCCTGGCACCGTCGTTATTTGTTTTTCGGCGCCAGGCTAAGACCTTTTTATTTAAAACTTATTTTAATTGTTAAATTATTGAATTAATTAGGATTTTAAAATTTTTAGCCGAGAGTGCACCGGAGGTTTTTAAATGATTTTTTTTAATTGTTATATTATCATTATTTATGTATATATGTATTCTTTGTGAGCTGCCCCAAGGCTTTATTGCGATGGGTGTGGCATAGAAATGCTATTTATAAATAAATAAATAAAGGACCATCACCACAACCAATTCAAATGCAATGCCTATGGTATCATCACAAACTTATCACAATCCCAGTCACCAACCCCAACAACAGAGCAACTTCAGTGGGCAAAGGATTCCCTTCTATTCTGTCTCCAATAGCACCTCTTTGGACAGTCTAGACAGAGCAACCTTCCCCAACCTAGCAGCCTCCAAATGTCATGAACTTCAATACCCATCAGTACCAGGCAGCACTGCAAAATAGTCAAGAAGCCTAGGAGTTGGTAGTCCAAACTAACTAAAGAGCACTTGGTTGGGGAAGACTGGTCTAGAAATCCAAATAAGCACATCTGGGAGAACCTGCAAAACCAGCATCCTAGGCTTGTCAGACAATCAGATGAAGTCAGAACAGATCCTTTGAAATGGCTTTAATGAATGGGTTAGAGCATCTAATTTTCTCAATAGACATGTTTCAGAATATACATGTGCAGAAGAAAGGTTTCTTCAATACTCAGGTTCTTCTACCTAGAGCTACATCCATCTTGTGACTGCCCTAGATACAAGTTGTTCCAAGGCAGGAAAGTCAACATACCGAGTTTTGGTTTTAAATTTTTAAAAGTCTGAAATTGTATAGCAATGCCTGCTGAAATATACTGAGTAGTATAGCCTCTATTTTTTTACCCATGGGTATATGTAGCTGAGCAGGCTCTCTATGGTCCAGGGTTTTAGTTATGTGCTGTTTTTTGACCTTTGCTATGACTAATAAATTTCACAAGATCCCAGTATATTCACTTAACTTGCAAAACGTATTCAAATTACAGAATTCAGCTTTCCTTAGCACAGAGTTTGATGTTTTTCTTGCAAGAGTACACACATTCCTTCCCTTGTGCATCTATAAACATACTGCCCAACACTCAGACTAGGAAAACAACGAAAATAAAAAGCTAGATGTGTACCCAACATTCTCTCTGTCAAGCCACATATAATTATCAAAACTTTCCAGAGCCCCTACTCTTGATAAGGGAAAAGAATTAACTCTTAAACATGGATTTTATTTCCAAAAGGTTCAACAGCTGCATGCTAGAATTATGAACAAAGTATGAGGATTGACTCCATTAAGGAAGCCACAACCTTGCATTTACAAGGGATGAGCTGGGTTTTTCAAGGATGACATTCTGAGGACATTATTCAAAAAGTCAATGTAAGGTCAAGGTGACATGATGGCACATAACAGCAACAACTGTTGGGCCAATTCAAATCTAGGTTACCAACAATCCATGCCTCAGTGCAACTCTGCTCCATGCTAACTGGAGTAGATAGCAACACTGTAGAGAATATTTCTAGAACAAATGTCCCTCAGGTAGCTATGCCACACTTGCCCAAGAATGGTGTTGAATGAATGGTGTACAAGGAAAACCCACAGGTGGCATAAGAAGGAAACAGTTTCTTAGAGCTGTACAATGATGCAGCATAGGAAACATTCCTAGGGCTGTTCCATATAAATAAAGTCAAAGGCAATGTGAGTCTGATTCACTGTACACGCCATAGGAAAGGGCATCTATCCATCAGCAGAGTTCCATGCTTTTTTGCTGAGCCCCTTGGCTTTTGCCCACGGAAATTCAAACCACATGACCTGCTCTTCCCCCATACATTAAATTTTGCTTTAGGAGGGGCACTCACCATCCTCTGCCTCAGAGGAGTCACTGGGTTCCAGGACATAGCGTAGCTTGGTATAGTTCACATAGCCAGGCTCTGCAGGCTGGCTTTCCAGTTCGGCAGTGGGAGAATCTTTGGGGGACCCACCCACATCAGATATGCTGTCTGCACCAGAAGGTGTGGAGCTGCAAGTGCCACTGCCATGCAAGCAAGACCCCAAAGTTTTCCCCAGTTCCCAAGAGGCTAAAGTGCCTTGGCCCAGGGCCACATCGGAGTCAAGAAGGCAGTCAAGCCCCCTGCCTGCCTCCACTGAAGCAGTGCCTTTGGCTTCTTTGGCCCTCCGGAATATGTCCGCAACAAATTCCTTTGCCATTGCTACAGCAGGAGAGACATGGTTTTCTATATCCTGCAGAGGCACAGCAATAGGCTGCTGCAGTGCAGCTCCACTCCGGCAAGAGCAGCTGTCTTTTTCCAGCCTATCCTCTGAGCTTGCAGAGCACTGAGACGAAAGAGCTGTGTGGCCAGTTTCACCAGCAGGAGACCAGGGTTGACGACTCCTGTCATAAAGGATTTGGCAGAAGTTGCTGTCATCTGCAAGGAAGCAACAAAGGAAAAGGAAAGTCACAAATATTGAGCCCACTGCAATTTCTGTAGCAAACATTTCCAATCACCATCAGAAGTAGCTTAGCCTCAAATATTCGAATACAGTAATAGAAGAGATGCCTAGATTCTGCTCTCTCTTTGGGAAAGGATTATATATGGTGATAAGACATAAATAATGTAGTGGCTGTATCAAAGACCGTCTTGCCTCCCCCTTTCCACAGACTAGCTGTACTTTGGATCAGCCAAACTGAAACCTGCCAGTTTTGCAGAGGTCACAACTATGAGGATTCCAAGATCAAGCAACACAGAAACTGGCTTTGCTCAGAGACAGAACATATATGCATATTGCACAAACACCTCAGTTTCAATTCTTGACAACCCAGTTTATAGATCTGCAAGACATATAATTCTAGCTTAGATGGACCAATGGTACAAGTGGTTATTAGGCAGTTCCTCATCTTGAACTGTAGTCGCTCAGTCTATATTTTATTTTAGTGCAACCAAAAGCACAACACAAATGGACAAATATTGATAGGACCTTGATTTTTAGGGGCTGGGGTCACCAGAAAGTGGGGTGAGATAGGGAACATATTTAGCCTCCACTTCAATAAATTGTCATCTACCCACTACTTTCTTCCTTTTAAGCAAACTGCTTCTTTTCTACCAAGAAAAATGATATGCTGCACTTGTAGACATTGCACTGGAGCCAAAACACATCTATCCCCACGATATTCAGTACCAACATTCAGCACTTCAGAAACTACCACAGAGATCTTGCAAGGATACAGTACATACTTAATCTTCAGCTCACCAGAAGATCTATATGACTCCTTTTGTGATGAAACTGTTTTTGGAAAGCCCATCTCAGGGGGACTTGCCAGCATTGATTTTATCTTTTCAGCAAAAGCTGAAGAACAGCTATTTTAATAGGCTTTTTAGCTGTCTTGTGTTTTAACCAACCTGCCTCTAGGTTTATAGAGCATCTACCTCTATTTTCTAAATGTTCTATCATTTTAATTTTATCATTGATGGTTGTCAGACCCGCTGAAAACCATGCTGGATAATTTTTAAATTTTTTTTTATTTAAATCAAATAGATTTTTCCTCAAAGAGCATTTTATAAAAAAAATCACCTTTCCTCACAAGTCTCAAACTGCTACCAATATAATTGCATTTGAGCAGCCTATTACACCATGGTATCTGCTCACTTTCTCAAAACAAGCTTCTTGCCCAACAGTTCTTTTTAGTAAATGGTACCGATCCTTCATACTGCCAAAGCACACAGCACAAATATGCAGCTGCAACAGGTCTCAAAGCTTGCCTGGCATGGAGGCTGACCAGACTCTCCACACAGGACCATCAGCATCTGTGCAGTGCACATCACACTTCCCTACGCTCTTACCTGGTGTATGCACAGAAACAGCACAGGCCACTAGAGAGTAGCTGGTGTTTAGTAGTACCACTTGGTCCTTCTTGAGTTGGAATGCTGGCTGGAATGTGGGAAAAGGGTATACCACTTGGTACTTGGTGTGCAACATGAATCCATGCTGCAAACATTTGGCATTTGGGTCACCTGGGGAACATATAACAACGAAACATCAGCATTAATACAGGGCGAACTAGGAACACAGGGAATAGTCAGGGAGAAAGTGCCCTCCATAAAACATGTTGCAGAAGGTTATGGGGTTTTATTCCCCAAAGGGCTAACAGAATATCTCATGGCAGAAGTAATAGGCAGATCTCCAGAATATATACAGGAATGTAACATGTTTGGAGCCTTAGAACAGGGCCAGCACTTAAGTTTGAGTACTATGTAGATATTCACAAATGTTGATTTTTGTACCTTTTCAATGCCACACATTGATTATTGGCTTCACAGAAAGGAACAATTAGAGTCTACCACATTTAAATAACTGTTTCTCTCATTGTGCTGGTTGTGAATTTCAACCAGACCTTTTAAGATTTGCCATATTGAGAATACCCTGTCAAACAATTCCTCTCTGCCAGCTATGCCTCACCCACCTGGATGTGCAATGGCCATGTCCCTGCAGCTCGGACAGTGCACAAGAGGCGGCATGGCAACTGTACTAATGTAGATATCTCGATGGTTTTCATCGCTCATCATCATGTTCATGAGTAGGCCATTGGCTGAACGGGTACTACCAGGAGATAGGAAGTAGTTGTCATTTTCAAAGAAGGCTACAAAAAGTTTTGCCCACCCACCTTCCAGTTCTAGCCTTCAGATAAAGGCATTTATTCAATTAGTAAATTCAAAAGTCACTTACTGTATGAACCTAATTACTTTCCTACTCAGAAATTAAGCACAACAAATTTTAATGTTATTTACTTCCTAGGAGTATAGGCTTGGAGGGCAATCCTATAGTCCTTGGAAAATGTCCCAAAGATCATGGTGATTTTCAGGGTCCCCCTCCTGAAAGTGAAGACACTGCTATGATCTCAGGAAGAGGGCTCTGGATTTCAATCCTCCCCAGAGTGGAAACTGTTTCCTGATGTAAGAAATGTGATTTCAGGGAGGGGGAAAGGGTTGAGAGGAGAAAGCTATGAGAGGAGAGAGAAGAAGAAGAAAGGCCAGAATATATGGAATCCTGTGGCCCTTCCAGCTCTACTGGCTCCAGCTAAGTAAGTAACTATTAGGCTCAGAGACCCATCTAAAGGATAATAAGAAAGGACAGAGAGATGAAAAAACATCTGCTGCTGCTCCTGTCCTGCTCGCAGCATTCCAGCAGGACATAAGAGTATTCTGAAATTTCTGAGAGATTCCCATAATTGAAGGTAAATATCCTGTACTGCCTCAAGAAGAATAGCACTTTCATCCATTTACAGCTCAATAATATTCAGTAGATCCATTTTAAGCAAAGACCAATCATGGATCAGTTCAGATGGATTAGAATGAAAATTAGACATGAAAGGAACAGAGAAGAATCTACTGTAGGCAACATACAAATGAAAAATGCATAGAACATAAAATGTATAACCAAGTCAAAAGTATTGGTCTGCCTATTTCAGGATTTTTGACCCTGACCGGTAGTAGCTCTTCAAAGCCTCAGAAAGGGATCTTTTGCATGTACTCCACAACTGAGCTACAGTCCATCCTTTACAGTCATACTAACATCCATCAGTAGCAAAGGAACAAGAAGCTCCTAAACTAAGAGTCTTGTGCTTTCTGGATTTATCCAGGAAGCTTAAAGCAAGTGCAATAAGCCCCTGATTTTCACACCAACACAGACAGCTCAAGGGGCAGACATCACTCAATCTTAACATCAAGTTTCATTAAAAGAAACATACTTGAAACCAAAGACGATAACTTTAGAAGAATCACTGGGCCATTCACAAACAGTCAGGTACAGATCACTGTAGATTTCTTCATCCTGGAACAATCGAACCTGGCGTACCTAGAGCAGCAGGCAAGACACTTTCTGAAACATGAATGGGTCTCAGAAGAAATTGATAAGTAGGAGAGGCAACAAAAGCTACAAGGAATGCCAAAAGCTATTAACTGAACATAGTTCCAATATGTTTTGGGACTACTCAGCCCTTATTCAAGAGTATATCCGCTATGTGTTCACAGTGTAGTAGCTATATTTTAAAACAAGTATAGTGTGGAAAAAGCGGAGAGAGATATTTTCCTTTCTCTCATACTGGAACCAAAGCTGAAATGTGAAAGAAATTCAGGGTACATAAAAGGAAGTAAGTCATGTAACACATAAAATGGAAAATTTGCTACCATAAGATGGACTGATAACCCCCTTTTTGAAAAGAGATTAAACAACAGGTATACTTCTCAATACCAGCTTTCTAGAAAACACAAGTGAGAAGGCATGTTGTGCTATGGGTTTCTCACTGGACTATCTGGCAACCTCCTGTCAAAACTGAATGCCAGACTTTGGTTTGACCCAGGACTGCTTTTCTTATGTTCTTAAAATTGTTGGATCAGGATATTTACATATTTTATAGTTTCCTTTGCTCAGACCCAGATTTTTTTGGGGGGGGGCAGTTACCCTTCCAGCAGGCAATTGTTTTAAACAGCTATTCTGTGTATAAATTGCCTGGTTTGGGGAGGGGGGACTATGGCTCCCTCTAATCTCCCCTGAGGATCTGGACCTGTCTTTGCTTCAGGTTTTAGTAACATCACTTTTTATGGCTTACAGGCTTGTAAATAAGCTGACATTAATTAGCCTACAAGCATTTTGACTAGCATGCCTGATCACAAATATCTGCAACAGCAGTTTGTGCTACAAATGGGCAATTCTTCCAATTTATACAACTGTCCCTCCCTGATGACCTAGAGGTCATTGTTATCACAAGCAGATTTGTGGCTATTTACAAGAAGGTATCAGAGAAGAAGCCCTTAAGGACACAGCTAGCACTAGTCAAACAACTGCAAGGTAGTTTTTTGTGATTAAAAAGGTTTAATGTTTGTATACTAGCTTTTATTTTTATTTTTTAAGCACGTGAACAGAGAAATTTTATCTATTCCCAAAATACCATGCAGAGAGAGAGACATTTCTTAATTAAACTCCACCTAAATTCCCTTTTCCCACCTTACCCCCAACCCCTTCCTAGTTTCTTCTGCCTTATTACATGTGTACTCTTCAGGGCTGCCTTTTTCAAATAATATGCATTAAAGTTATTATCATAATTCTCAGTTAACAGAGACTCTGTTAAATTCTCTTTACTCCTCCCACATATATGCTCCTCTCAAGGTAACCCAATTTTCATGGTGGGAATAAGGCAATTATGTGGCTTATTTGCTGAAACAATAGCAAAGCCTTCCCTTTTATTTCTAGGCTCAGCTCCAACTGCTAATTATGACCTTTAAAGCAATCTTTGGTTTGATCCCAAAATATCTGAAGGACTGGTTTCGTCCATATGAATCTACCCACTCACCAAGGTAAATGGAGGGCATCTTAAGCTTTCAATAGAACCCTGCAGGCTGTCCATCAAAGACCAGAGAGAGAAACTCTTCTCAGCTTCTCCTAAGCTGTGAAACTCTCTCTCAAGAGAGGTTAGTTTTACTTTCCCTTTATTAGCTTTCTACCAAACGGCAAAGTCTTCACTTTTAAAAAAAATTTTCAACCTTAACCTGGCCATTATTGCTTTTACTCTACAATAGGTTTTTAAAATGAAGTTACAGAATTGCTTTATCTTGTATCACATATATCAGGTATTTTATGAGTTATTTTATTAGCTACCTGAAATTATCAGAGCAGGTAGAATGCATATATAATTAAATAAATACATTATTGAGCAGGGGTCCTCAAACTTTTTAAACAGGGGGCCAGTACACTGTCCCTCAAGACTATAGTTTGAAAAAAATATGAACGAATTCCTAAGTACACTGCACATTAAAAATTAATTAAAATTTTAAAAAATTACAAATTAATTACAATTTTCAAAAATAATTTAAAAATGTTTGCTCCGCTTGCTCAGGCTGCAACAGAAGCCCAAGATGAGGTGGGGAAGAGCATGGCCTTATTCAAGGGACATAGCTACAATGTTTGCGATCGTCCGGGAGGGGGATGGGACAGTATGATTATGCTCCGGGGGGGGGGGGAGATGGATGTGATTGCGCTCGTGCAGGGAAGGCAGGTGCGACTGCAGCCATCTCCCCCCCACACACCCGAGCATGACTGCAATCATGCCATCTCCCCTGCTTGAGCGTGACTGCAATTGTGGCCATCTCCCCACTGAGTACACCTGCACCAGCTCAGAGCTTTTGGACGTATCTTATTTGTAGTGCAAAAAACCAGGAAAAAATACAATATTTAAAATGAAGAACAATTTTAATCAACATCAACTTATTAGTATTTCAATGGGAAGTATGGGCCTGCTTTTGGCTAATGAGATGGTCAATGTCCGGTTCCATATTTGTCACTGCTAGTAGTAACAAGTGATGCAAGTTTGCACCAGTTAATCTGGATCTGGCTGGAGATTTCAGATGTTTCATTCAGGAAAAAGTCTGTTCACAGACACAGGTGCTGCAAAAGATGGTTGTCATTTTGAGTGCATGCTCCTGAGATTCAGATATGTCTCAGAGGGGGGAGATGCATAGAAATTAGTAAGGCTGCTTGACTTGTGACTGCTTCAGAGAGTCACAATTCTGTAGTTTGGCCACTTCCATTTGGTAAATTGGATCAACAATTTCAATGTCAACAGAAAATGGGTTCCGAAAAGCTGTTCCTGTTCATGGAGATGAAGCTCTTTAAATTTAATTTGAAACTCATTTTGCAACATTTCCAGTGAATCCACACGTTTTGTTTGGGAATGCAACTGCTGGTTTTTCCACCAACAGGTTCTGAGTTGTGGGGAGATGGCAGAAGTTTTCCTCCTTCACTTGCTTAATAAGGAGGTCTAATTTTACTTCAAATGCTTTCACATGTGAATGCATATCAATGATGAGCTTCCCCTTTCCTTGAAATTGCACAGATGTCTCTGCATATAGTTTGTAAAGATGGACTCGGGTTGCAGGGCTTAGTGAATATTCAGTGAGTTTTTCTCTTTTTTTAAACCTGTGTTACATTTTTTTAATTAAAAAATGTTTGCTTTGGCTGCAGCAGAAGCCCAAGATAACACTGTGCCGCCTGCCGAAAGGGAGAGCGCGACAGGAGACTCCTTGCTACCACCCTGCTTCCAAGCCGGAGGAAGGTCCCCTCACAGGCCCTCGCCCGGCTCCAGAAGGGGGAGCAGGAGTGGGAGGCCGGAGAGGTGAGCGCAGGGCAGCTCCCCTGGCTGGGGGAGGGCCACAAGGAGGGAGGTAATGGCTGCTTTCCGCGGGTCGAGACAAGGGGAGGCGAGGGACGGGGCCATGGCTGGCCGAGTGGGGCACCTCCTGCCTCTCCCCGCTGCAGGGGGAAAAACATGGTGGCCACTCAACGGCAGCAGCAGCTTGGGCCACAGCCCAGGGACATGGCTCATATAGTTAAAAATATATTTTAAAAGTTATATTTTTCTTATCTTTTTTTAGTGTTTTTGTCTTTCTCTCTCTCTCTCTCTTCCCACTGCCCTCCTCTCTTCTGATTTTCCTACTCTGAATTCAGAGCAAACGCATGTGTGCAATAGGGGGAAGAGCCGGCACACGTGCAGTTGAAGGGAGCTGTTACAATTTGGTATGTGTGCCAGCTCTCTGCTAGTCTCTGAAACTGAAAGAGTTTCAGAGAACGCCTGTGCTGGCTCAGAGTTTCGTTTGGAGATCGTTTTCTCCAAATGAGTCCGAAAGCTCTGAGGCAGGCCAGGTAAATGATCTTGGCGGGCCGTATCCAGCCCGTGGGCCGTAGTTTGAGGATCCCTGTTCTACAATTATTAGTAAGCAAGGAGAACAGTCACTCCAGAAAAGAAGCTTCCAAAACAGCTTACTTCCTTATCCAATTCTGAAAGCCAGCCATGACGGTAAAGCCAGCATCAAGAAAAAATTACAAACATAACTGGCCTAAGTTGATAATTATAAAGAATACAAATACACCCAGGGGTTTTCAGCACAATATGAAGAACATGGCACTATTTTTTTAAAAAAAGCAGGCTACACAGACATTTGCCTTTTCCATTGCTTTTGAAACTTCAAGTCTCCACAGTCTTTTTGTTAGCCACAGATTGATTAGCTGCCAGTGTTCAGATGCCTAACTGTTCCAATGATCAGTAAAATCTAGTAAGAATGTATAATGGCAGGTGCATTCTACACTGGCTTCTATAGATGTAATTCTTCATAGTTAAATTTCATCTTGGATCCACTCAAGTTTGCACACTTTACTAATATGTCTCAGGTACCCAGCTTTTTGATGGGAAGTCAGCTGAAATCTTACATAAAAATCAAACTTGCTGCTTCCTTTTGTGAAGATGCACTCATTCCTTTAATCCTATTTCCACTGCCCAAATGCCTTCCAAAGAGTTTTGCCAAAGACAAGACAAGCTGTGCTTAATACCACAAGCCAAGCCAATTGTCACGACTCTTACAAGCACAGGAAAGGAATAATATCTAGCATCGTATCACATGCATTGTGGCCCATACCATTTTTAGCTTGCTGTGGACATTGAATTCCCACCAGTAGAGATGGTAAATGTAGAAGGAGAAATCATCATCACCACTGCTGCTGGTGTAGGACAAGACATATCTCCCACACTTAGAGAAGCCAAGGAAAATGTGCCTGCAATGCAAGAAAAACAAAATAGTCAAGTTCAGACTGTAGGACTTTAAAGTTCACAGCTCACATATGCAATGAATCCTTTCATCTCTAGGATATGAGCCACATCCATGGCAGCTCAACAAAGGGTGAACAACACACCGTAACCTTACCCTGCACACAAGAAATGTTCATCAACAATGCTCTTCAGAGACACACAAACCCTCGGTGGCAGCTTACGGAAGAGGCGAGGTGAGAGCTGTCCGCTGATCTGCAAGGGGTATCAAAGCTAGTAAAAAAGGTTCTCTTAAGGATCTCAAGACCAAGTGTAATACACAATGTGCAAGATGATGGAAGAAAGGGGGAACTGACCACATCAGGGCCACACAGACACTAATGACACTAAAACAGCAGCATATGCTGTAATCTTGACAAACTACAACTTTAGGTGCAAATCAAGGGCAAGCCTTCCTGGACAAATCAGCTAGACCTCTGTTTTCACAAAAATGTCACTACCTTACTCAAGGATTGGGTTGGCACAGAAAGAGACTTAAAGTGGACAACTTTTGACTTACATCTTGACAGCAAAGTTCATTAAAAGCATTAAAGCAAAAGGAGATATTTTTGGATGGTAAATGTCAACAAAGTGTCCTTGGCTACTAGTATTGCCTCTCCACAGCAATTATGGCCTGCACTATGCTTTCTATACTTCTCCTTACTACTCAACAGTTAAAAGTATTTTTCAAGGCTGGGTGATCATAACACTTTTGCTTGATCCATTCCCCTCCCACATTAGCACCACACTCAGCCAAAGTATTGTTTAAATTCCACTAAATTATCTCATTAAAATACTTCCTTATCTAGCCCACAACAATTCTTTAATTAGAAGTCAGCAATAACAGAAGCACACTAGAGACTGAGGCAAATGTGCAACCCCCAGTCCACCACAACTTTTGCCAAATTATGCTCCCTACCTGCCTCAGTGTACCATCTGCGAAATGGAAATATCAAGTAAGTAATCAAGAGAAGGCAAACACTGTTGGTCCTACATACTGGATTAAGAATCAATGAGTGAAGTTCAACAGGAACAGGTCCAAGGAAACAAAATTATTTTTGCTAAACTAGACAAATGTTTAATGTTCATATGACGTGGAATTAAAATACAAGATCGAGAGGTGGGAGCCATTAGCTTATATAAGGTTTGACATGTTCATGGAGAACAGATCTGACAAATGGCTACTAACTGCAATAGAAAATTGAACCTTCATATGTGTGTGCGCACACACACACATGAAGACAGGATACTGAGGATAATCCTCCAGTTTCCCATCATCTGTATGCTCTGCTTGTGAGCTGTCAAAAGGTATTTATACTGCTGATGAAAAGTACTGGTCTAGATGGCCATTAGAAATACTTCACCAAGAAGAAACAACAGTATTAAAAACTTATCCCTTTTTCAGGTGGGTAAAAGTGGCCAAGAATAAAGGACTTAACTAATACTACCCAATGAAGCAGAATCTAAACCAGGTTCTAACCAGACAGCTTCTCCACAAATACTAAGAACATAAGAAGTGCCATGTTGGATCAGACTAAAGGTCTATTTGGTCCAGCAATCTTACCAGCTGCCTGTGAGAACCCCACACAAGTAGAGACAGTGGACCATAGCTCAAAGCACCTGCCTTAAGTGTAGAAGGCCTCAGGATCAATCTCCTGTATCTCCATGTAGTGCTGGAAAAACTCGTGTCAACAATACCAGGTTAGGTGGACCGAGGGTCCAACTCAGTACGAGGCATGCTCTGAAGCAGGACGTGAGCACAACAGCACCATCCATCTTGTGTTTGGCCCAAGCTTTCTTAATGGAATTACTACATGCACCCACTTCTCCCCCACTACTATAGTGCCACCCACATCCCCTTCTCCATCTGCGGTACATTTTAGGGTGGATAAAAATGATTTTTAAAATATTAAAATCAGAGTTTTAAAATTTACATCAGAGTTTTTTATTTACATTGGATTTTTAAAAAAATGCTTTCTGAGGAAAATCTATCTAAAGATAGTTTTCTAATTAGGATACATTATAGTCCAAAGGTTATTCATCCTGAAATAAAGATTAGTTTTTAATTATATAGTATGAGACTGTATATCCGTGCAATTTTTAAAATTTTTGGTAAATGAATTACATTATGAATAGATTAATGTCATGCTCTTCCAGAGGTTTCTCGAAGATTATTAGGAAATTTGTCTATCTAGATGGTATCACACATGCTTGGTTTGACAGTTCTCAAAACTTGTCTGCAGAGATCACATGTCTCTTCTTCACAACAAAAATGTTATAAAATAGAGTTGAGAAAAAGATCTTAATTCAGTGTTCTGCAAATCAACCCCTTACCGATTAAGCGCCAAGTTTAAAAAAAAAAAATCATCGAATAGAAGATTGTTTGGAATGGAATAGATCTGCACAAGAAGCTAAGTGTGAGGAGGGAAGGGCAAGCAGTAAACATGAAAGTGAAATCTTTTGTGCAGAATACTCTGCAAGTCTTTGGATCTTTGTGTATAGCCTGAGGCTGATCATATTATTCTTTCCCTGGAGGAGAAAAACAACAATGGCAGCAGGCTGTAAAAGAGACCCAATATGGGAATATATTAATTAAGTTCCTCTACCTATGGGTAAGGCAGACATGCATGCAAATTATGTAGAAAACCATGATCTAAATCTAGTCTTATTGGCTAGTGATTTAAATCGAGTCCACCCTGGTACATTTGTACTTCCCCTAAACATACCATATTTGATGCTACATCCTGCCTTTGCCTGTAGTCTATCCTAACACCCCTGAAAGAAAGCATGACTGGTTTGAACCCACGTCCTAACGGTCAAAGTCCAGCACCCTGCACATTTCCATTACACCCTTCATCTCTATTTATCGTCCCTTTAATATACTTTTTATCTTAAAGAATTTTGAACTCCAGTAGAAACGCTGGCACTCACCACCTCACGCATTTTCCTTCCCCAATTTACCTTGAAAACCCGGGCTCCAGAACTCTTATTGGTATTACCACACGCAAACACATCCCAGCACAAGCCCGCGAGCAGCAACCCTCCATCCTTCTCGGTGTCACGCTACCCCTCCCTGGCACACTGGGTTCTTCGCCCTACATATGCACACAGAATATACACACGGCGAATTCCGAAAGGGATTAGACCGCAGCAGCGAAGACAAAGGAGTCTTGCAGCACCTTAAAGCCCACTTCATCAAAGGCAAGAAATGTTCTCCTCAGACAGTAGACACACCACCTGCATTTCTCCACCTCCATAAATCGAATTTGAAAATAAGCAAATTAATCTAGTTTCTACCTCAGACAAGCCTCACTCAATTTACTCCGAAACGCTAACTGTTTTCACCTTATCTTCGTAACATCCCCCCACACGCGCCGTCGACCGGGGCTCCCCGTCTGTCTGCCTCCCTCTCCTTCATCCCACTCTGGCCCTCCCGCTGCTGCTCGGTCCTCCTCTCCTCTCCCCCGTTCCCCGCCCCCCAGCCAGACCTCTCCCGCTTTTGCTTCCGCTCACCTTGACGCGCTCGAGCTGCCTCACCACATGCTCCCGCCTCCCCCCGCGCCCCGACTCCGCCGAACCCCGCTTCCCTCCCGAGGCGCCGCCCCGCTCCGATTTCGAGCTCGGCGCCATTTTCTTCCACCTCCTCTATGTTCATCACCCGACCCCCCCCTTTCTTCCCTCCTCCCTCTGGAGCCCACACAGGGTCCCTCCCACCGCTTTTCGCTCATTGGCCAGCCCTCGCACGTGAGCGAGCTTCTATTAGCTCTTGTTCTGAATAGCAGCACTTCTCTCAATAGTCGTAGATAGAAGTAACCGTCAATCATTCATGATACGCTTCCTCCCCCAACAAGAGACCGCAATAGAAGAGCGATGCAACAGTTTAAGTTTGCACTCGCGCGTCTGAGACCTGCTGCTGGCGTCCGATTGGTGGGATCGCCTTTCAATTTAGAAATAGCTTGGTTGCTACGGGGGGGTGGGGGGTGGAGAGAGAGAGAGAGAGAGAGAGACTCTTAATAGGCCCCCGCCTCAGTGGTCCTTAGGCTTGCCTCATCTTCGGTGTAGAGAACGCCATAGAAGACTACTGAAGGGAGGGATGCATGTTGCCATGACAACAAGGCGTAGGTCTGTTGGTCTCAGCAAGCCATGACTGCAGAAAGAAGCCTGCTTTAAATAGGCAGCAGAAGCAAGTGGGATGGTGTTGGGGTGTTGGAACGGACTGTATCACTTCAGACCGGGGGATCTCCTACCAAGACAAAGCTTACCTACCTCATGCATAAAAAGAACACACGAGGGAGAAGGTTCGGAGCCAGTCTAGCTAGTTTTCGACTTGCTGGGAGGTGTTTATTACCTGGTTTTAACATAGGGGAGTATTTATCGTGGTCGTTGCAAAGGGAAGCTTAGCGTAAGGGGGCAGCTCCACCAGTTCAGCTGAGAGACTATTTGGCGCTTTCCTCCCTTGCACTGTTTCCATTTAAGCTGGTCCGTTTAAGAACAATATAACCTGAAGAATTGGTACCTGAATTTGTAGGCTTTTATCTTTTGTCCATTCTAACATTGCCACCATGTACACAACAAAAACGGGTCCCGTTGTGGTGTCAGACAATATTGTGAGCCAACCATGTTGATAAGGGATTTCCTCAGACTGTACACTTCCTGATTTATTTGTTTGTTTATTAAAATGTATATCTTGCCAGACCTTTGGGCTCAAGCTGAGCCATATTTTTTATGGCCCAGGAACTCTTTCCTTTCTGTTGTAGATGATGCTATCATCTCAAGGTCTCTGTTCCCTCAGACTCATTATATATGTAGACATAAATACACAGATGAGTTTATTGACTAATGGGAATGTCGAAACTCTTTGAAGAACTACTTTAATTTCTCTTCCCTGTAACCTCCTGCACCCCCATGGGAGAGGACTAGGAGGACTACAGTTAGTTACTGTAAACTACTGTATAGTGAGATATAAAATAAAAAATAACTGTGGTGCAACCCTATGCAAGTTGGGGCATGTTGGAAGTTGCAGGCCTTTTTAAAATCTGATTTGCAAGGGACTGTGCCTTAAATGTTTTTTAATTGATATTCACATAGTCCAGGTCATTATAATTAACCTTACCTGATAAAGCAGAGGGACAAACTTAACCCAAGGACACTTTACATTGCTGAATTAACATAGACATAGGCCTACAACATAGTCAAACCATCGTATTGTTGTATTCTATCATCCCCATGATTTTCCATATTTCAGGTGCTTAGTATTTCCTGCATTATTTCTGGAAACAAAAACATGTCTGGGTCATAAAATATCCCAATAGTCTATTGATTTTGCCATTGGGATGTATTTATGCCCCAATACAAGCAATGTAGTGGAGTGTAAAAATGCCCTCACAAATTGTCCCCACAAAAAAGAAAGCAGGTCTAGGGAAGCAGGTATATAGTTCTTGGTGTTAGCAGGTTGGCAGAAGAGATGAGATTACATTGGCAGAACATTTATCAAGACTAGGGGATAGAAAAGCTCCTCACACATTTTGAATAATAAAGTTTGCCTAACATTTTCATTGATGTTTTATTATATTTTTCTATTATTTTTAATGTTTTGAACTGTAAACACACTTCTGATGCCAGAGGCATTTGAGATTAGGGGGCATTTTACTGGGGGAACTAGCTGAGAGATGTGGCGGGGCGGGGGGGTGGATAGAAACGTAGAAACAGAGCGAGTCAGAAGGGGTCTCCCGGGCCATCTAGTTTGTCCTCCAGCACCAGCCGGCTCCGCTCACAACATGCCCACCATGTGCATGTCAAGATGTGAGACACAACAGGGAATTGGGAGGCAAAGGAGAGATAGCAGGGGTTGTCTGTTGTCAGGAGACTGAGGGAGGCTGGGACACTCAACGGGGAAGGAGGCATGGCAAACCTGGCAAGGGGACAGACATGATGGAAGCACATGTGTTCCTCCTAACCTCAGGTGGCAGGAGAGCTTGCATGAATCATGGATAGTTTCTGTTGATTTTTATCATATCCATCTTGTTTGGTTTTTATTTCCTATAATACCTGGAAAGAGTTCTGCCCTTAAAAGAGGCCTAGAAATAATTTTAGATGAGAGAGAGAGAGAGAGAGAGAGAGAGAGAGAGAGAGAGAGAGAGGCAATAGATCAGCAAGATTTTCTGATGCTCAGTCTTTTAATAACAGCAACAATAAAATTATTCCATCTGACAGCCCTAAATTATACTGGCCAAAATATCTTTGTGGAAAGAAAGCTTGGGGAATCCAGTACAGTGGTACCTCGGCTCATGAATGCTTCAGTTCATGCTTCAGTTCACGACCAAGTCAGGTCGCAAACAAAAATTTCATAAAAATTTTAACTCAGGTCACAAACTCTGCATTGGGTGGCAACCATGATCGCAGCCGTCTCCCCACCCCCTCGAAGTGGGGAGATGGCCGCGATCGTGCCTGGGGCAGTGGAGGAGATGGCAAGATCACATCTCTCTTTCCTACAGGAATGCGCCTGTGACTGCGACCTTCTTTCCTGCAGGATCGCAACCACGATCTCGGCCATCTCCCCCCCAGCATGCCCACGTTTGCGCCTCTCCCTCCCCCCACCAGCGCACTGGGATGATGGGCATGTGCAGGGATGACAGGCGCAATCATGGTTGTGCTGGGGGGTGGGTGGGGAGATGGCCATGCTTGTGCTCGGGGTGGGGCGGCGGGGGGGAGATGGCCGCGATCCTTGTTGTTCTCTGTCACTTTGCTTCACATTTTTCTGATTAAAAAAATAGTTACAGAATGGATTAACCTTATTTACATCGAACCTTATGGGGAAATTTAACTTGGGTCACAACCATTTTGGATCACAACCGGAGTCCTGGAACGGATTAAGTTCATGAGCTAAGGTACCACTGTAGTAGATTTCCGGGTGGAAAGATATGGAGCTCTGTTTTGTTTTGGTACTCAAATTCCTTGGTTCAGAATTCTTTAATTCTAACTGTATGGTTTTTGTACTTGGCCTTGCAGGATGGATCATGAGGTTCTAGAAAAGCAACAGTAAAATGGATCCTGCTAGCCTGGAGTCTGTTTATCACTGAAATATGTCATTGGACTAGGTGTCTGCTGAGATCCCAGGACTTTAATTCAGCCCATTCAGGTCTGAGGAAAGAATCAGGCTTGTGGATTCTTTTCAGGCTGGAGTGTGGGATCTAGGAGGAAGTTGGGTCAAGAGCCGAGATTCTTGTGCTAGATGCTCAGTTGTAAAGTGACATGTAGAATGTATTGCCAGAGTTTATGCAGAGTGATGCTTTGGCTATAAGCTCACTTATCTGAGAGTAAGTTACACAACAATCAATCAATTTTACTTATTTATCCAAACCACTGAAAAACCAAACGAAGTACTGAAACTGTGTGAGTTATTGCTCTGTGACAAGGGACTTGCCTGAAGAAGAAAGACATATTTACTGTATTCTGTATTTTACTTCCAGAGGAATGCATAGGTGCTAACAATCTAACCTTAGCAGGGCATTTTGAAGCAAATGCATTAACAACCAATTTGTTTAATTTTAGGTTAAGCCTTAGCAGTAAAAAGAGCTTCAGAAGCATAGCCCTGGTTCAAATTAAAATTTACATGTAGGCTGATTTGCAAAGATATTTTGGCCAAGTAAAGAGAGGCCCTGTCTGTGGCTTCACAGCATTCCTCTATCTCATATGTAACCCAGTAACATTTGAGAAATTACAAGTGATCAGTTCCAGAGTCTCTGGGAATATTCCTGGCATCTGCCCTCAGAGTTGTATAAATTTGTATGACAATCAGAAAAACCAGCACCACCTGCTCTTGTTTACTGACTGTCTCCTTACATAATTCGGGATTTTGCAAAATGAGTTCCTTGACCCCCACCACCATGAAGTATACAGGAACCCTATAAGTGGGTGGGCTGGGGATGATTAAATTGCAGTTGCTTAGTTTCACTGAAACACCACAAATTTGACTTGGGAGGGCAGAACTTTTTTTATTATGCTTCTGCAGTGAGGGAAAACACAGCACCAACTGAAATGTTTCCTTAAAGGCATCTGCTAAAGCAATGGTGGGTTACTTGTGGCCTCTAAATTTTTGGCCTACAACTCCCATAGCCCTAGCTGGTATAGCCAATGATGAGGAAAAATGGGAGTTGTAGGCCAAAACATCTAGACTGGAGAACCACAGGTTGCCCGCTCCTCTGTGTTGAAAGCAAAGGACAAGGCTTGCTAATAAGAGTTTTAATTAGAGCATATAGAGCCCTGCTACAACAGAGCAGTGATTTCCAACAGTGGCAGAGGCTGCTGCAGAATACAAAGCCTACAAGAGGACCCTGGAGGAAACAGCCCTCCTCCATTGCTTGTGCTGCAGCAACTAGTATTCAGAGATAAGTTGCCTCTGAAAGGTTGAGGCACCATTCAGCTAACATAGCTGATGCTGAGGAATGTCTTTCCTCAATAAAGTACTGTAGTTTCTCTTTTTAAAACCATCTAAGCCTGCAGCCATCACCACAGAGGATGGCAACACATTCCACAAGTTAATTATATGCTGTATGAAGAAATACTTTATTCTGACTGTCCTGAAGCAGGAACCCACCAATTCCACTAGGTGACCTCGTGCCCTCTAGTGTTAGGAAAGATGGGATTATGTCTATCTGACATCCTGTTTTTAGCTGCAACTACCCCAATTCCCAAGGGTTTCCCATGAGAAGTTTTTCATCTTCAGTGATCCATGTCCTTAATGTGAAAGACACTTTTCAGGTTTATACAGAATGGGCAAGGGCCCATAAAATTATGCAAACCAAGCTGTTTATCTCACTGTGCACTTGTATGTACCCTGTTAAGGTATCTTGAACATAGTGTCATTTATCTTGCCCGTTCCTACAGTTCTTCCAATAAGAATCAAGCAGCACATCTTGTGGCTGGGCAGAGAAATGATCCTAGCAGGACCTTAGTTTGAGACTACTGAGTCCCAAGGCTGTGGCAATCCTGTGGAAATTTCTTTTCTAACGACTAAGAGTGCTAGCTGGGAAATTTCAGTCCCAATTGGTGATGGTGGTGACTGTTGGAATCAGCACTGCAACATTTTACAGATATTTCTGGAGAAGTCTTTGAAGCTTTCAGGGAAGTGAGCCAAAACCAAACAACCAAACAACCATTGTCTGCAATTCAAAAAGCAAGTGGCAATTTAAATGTAATCAACATCATAAGCAGTATATTGACCCCTTCAGTTTTTACTTTTGTAATCTGAATATGTGCACTTCATCAAGCCACTTTACATGGGCAAATGCTTGCAGGCTGCTGGTGTTTTCTTGATTGGCACAGGATGGACATTGTGCACATGCTCAGGAGCACTCTTTTCTTCATTGCTCAGTCCATGTTTTCTGGGGCACTGGAATCTGAGCAACCTTAAAAGCTGGTTCCTGCTGCTGAGGAGTTAACTGGGTAAACTTGAATGGGTGCAACCTTGAAGATGGGAGGCGAGAGTCCACTACAAGATTTGACGGACAAAGAAAAGGCTGCTTATGATGCAGCTCTCCGAAGGAAAGGATGGCGCGTTTTAGAAGCTGCATAAGCGCAATCGAGAAAGGGGTTGTTGTGGCGGGGGGTGGGGATGGGCGGTATTTTCCACCGCACTGACTAGGGAAAACAAACAGCAGCAGGCGAAGCGCAGCTGATCTGTCCCTGGAGAGTCGCGCCTGGCTGGCCTTCCGTCAGCCTCCCTTGGCGGAAGGAGTGTTATGTAATAACACCCCCTCCTTTCCGACTTTGATCGCATGGAAAACAAGGAGAAAGAGACATATCTTTTTTCCTCGCTCCCCCCCCCCCCAAGCAACAGCAGCAGGTCCGTCCGGGCAGCCTTTGGGAAAGAAAGGGGAGGGCTTCTTTCGTGCGCTTTTTGGGCACCTCTCCGCGAGCCGTCCCTAGGCAAAAGAGGTTGGTTTCCGAAGGCAAAGGAAGGCTTTGATCGAGCAGGGACCGGGCGGGAAGGGATGCCGCGCGGGTTTGGATCCCATTAGCGATCCGCGACAGCCTCCCGCGGCGGAGAGGCGGGCGCTCCAGCCAGCCGGGGAGATGGTGAGCAAAGCGCAAGGCCCGGGCGGTTTCTCCCCAAGCGGCGCGCCGGACCGAGGCAGCCGGCACACAGCAGCGCAGAGACGCCTCTAGGGGGCGGAGCGGCAGCGTTTTCGGAGAAGGGCGGCGGAGCGCGAGTTCCGATCGCGCTGGGCGCACGAGAAGGCGGGCGGGGGCAACCCTGTCGGACGGTCACAGGTTGAATGTGTGAATGGGAGAGAGGTGATGCGGATGGCTCTGTTAATTTGGATGTGTTACCTCCTTTGAATGGGAAAGCTGAGGACTGGGCTTGCATAATTCGAGTGAGTTACGTGCTACAATACTCCGTTACTAGAATAGATTCTTTTCCTCCACTCCTGCTCTCGCTTGTGCCTACTAATTCGAAAAGGGGGGATTATGCACGTCGGGAGTGATTAGCTGTGCAAAACCAGAGGTTATTTTGGATTAATGAAGGCAGTAGGGTATACAGGCATGATCATGTGAATATGGTGACGGATCGTTTGCAGTTTAAACAGCTATTTCTATCTTGCAGTATTCCCGTGTCTTTAACATCTGCAGAACAGGGAGAAATTCTACAGGTGTGCGCTGCCTTTTCTGGGGTATGGTGATGCTGGAGAAATCTTCAGTTGGAGAAATTCAGTCTGGTGGGGAGATGTTAAAAAGGCACAGAGACCTGCTTTCAGATAACTTCCTTGCCTTGTCCTCAGAATTTTAGTGTGGTGCTGGTGGCGGCATGTTCAACAATATTGTTTTCCCCTTATAACTATTGTTTTATAAACTCCAAACACTCTAGAACCAGGACCAGAGCTTCTATTTCTTCTGATGTCAATGGTGCCAGCTGTACGAGGATAATGCTTGCTTGTTTTTTAATCTGAACCAGCTCTTTATGGTCCCCAGCATCCACTGGAACAGTATCCTGGAATGGACCTAACACCAAGACAAGTTGCTAAAGGCAGAGTTTTCTCTGACACAAATCTTTGGGGGAATAGTTAGCCCCTCTTCAAGGAGCAATGTCACCAAATTGCCACAGGAACACACTCTTTTCTTCATGTGTTGACCATGGGAAAACACAGAATAGCACAGCTTTTATACTGGACCATTTAGGGTAGGTCCCTAAAAGCCACTTTATAAGCAACCTGCAGCACTTGCTTTAGTGCATTCCAGCCCCAGATAATAAATCACCCTGGCTGTTAGAAAGAAGCCAGTATGTGCTTGTGTTCATCTACAGCCATTCTTTCTAGTTAGCAATTTCAATACAGAGGCGAGGGGAGGCACCAGCAGTGATGATCAGAGAACTGGAGCAGCTGCACAGCATAATCCGAGAAGTACCAACCAGAATTCCTGTGCAACAAGCTTCTCAATTTATGGGAGCTCCTGAAGCCATTACCAACAGGCCATTTCAATGCCTGGGTTGCTTGTGCAGTTAAACTGTCATTAATGCTGCAGTTTTGGGGAGGCTGCTGTACAGCTGTCTTTCAGTAGGCAGTCCTCTTGCACCCACTTCAGGTTCCAAAAGTTTGGTGCTCCCATTCAAGTTTGAAAGGGTTTGCTCAGGAAAGTGTCATGATAGATTCCCTCCAGTTAGTAGGAAAGGATGATGCCTGACAGAAGTAGAAAACGCCAGCATCACAATGTCTTGAGGGTGACCTGAAGTGGGGACATAGTGGGATGTAGGTAGGGGAAGAATTTACAATAACCTGACTGGCTCAGACCAGAGCAATGCTTCCTTCCACTTCCCCCACCTTTCCCTCTCGCCACACACAAATACACACTCTCAATTGCACTTTTTCTGTCTTACATATCTCCCTGAAGGCTCAAAATGTTCACACTTTCTTTCTGCCTTCCTAAATACCAGGCTAATAAAGTTTATGGCTTTCACAGCCAATTTGTGAGCAGGCATGTTGCTCCCCCTCTCCCCCCTCAGTCATGTTAGTAACCCTTTACAAGTCCACACTGACTTCTGACATCCTTCTGTATGTACAGGAATTCTACACAAACATTTCTGTACAGACCACCCTCTGTTTTGTTTTCACCCCCATATGTTGCGTCTTCAGTCCCCCCATTCAAGATACTCTTTGGCTTAGTATCCTCTGGTAGAGACAAGCGCCCTTGTGCCTTTTTGCTCTCCCCCTGCAATCAATGAGGCATTTCAGTGCTGTTAAGGGGCTCTGTCTACATTCTAACTGGTGAGAAGGTGAGTTTCCCGGCTCAGGCAGTGAAGCAGACAGGGCAAGCATTGAAAGAAGAACATGTTGTATAGAGCCCCTATTGACTAGCTTCAACCTCTGCCCCCAGCAGCATCTGTGCAGTGGCCCCCTTCTACTACTGCTGGCCTGCATTCCTTACAGCTGCCTGCTCAAGAACCCTGCCAGTGACGAGGATGATGATCTGCCACCGGTGGCATCCAAACCCACAGGGAGCATCCCTGCCCAGAATGTGCCCAGCTGTCCAGCCAACTGTACCTGCCCAGCAGAAGAGACAGTGGATTGTAGCGGCCTTGACCTGTACATCTTCCCCAGCAATATCTCGGCAGGAATCCAGCATCTTTCACTGCAGGTGACCAGGGCCCAGCACTGAGCAGACAAAAGCGGGAGAGGCTGCCACTAGTAGGTGGGAGGATAATAGCTCCGAGAAACTGCAGGAGGCAAGAGAGAAGGCGCACAGATCGGGGTCTCTGTGCATAAACCCTTCCCACCCCTCTTATCCCTGAATGGTTTTCCTTCTGCAGAACAACCAGCTGCAGGAGCTGCCATACAATGAGTTGTCCCGACTGGCCAGCCTGAGAACCCTCAACCTCCACAACAACCATATTGACTCTGAGGGTGAGCAGAACCAAGGAAACAGGGCGTTCCCTGATATTCTGAAGGTGTGCCAGCATTTCTGAGTGTGTGCTGCCCCTGCCCCCACACAAACTACTGTCGCCTCCTAATTGCCCAAAATTCCTGTACCCTTCAGAGCAGTTGGGTTGGTGGGCCAAGAAGCTAAGATTGCCCTTCAGCTTTTCTCCCATCCTTTCACC
Organism: Varanus komodoensis; assembly: GCF_004798865.1. Taxonomy (NCBI): domain Eukaryota; kingdom Metazoa; phylum Chordata; class Lepidosauria; order Squamata; family Varanidae; genus Varanus; species Varanus komodoensis. The sequence continues at coordinate 5,970,794 of NW_025335972.1, read as the reverse complement.
TAATAAAGCAAGAGCCTGCCTTCCTCCCGATTAACCTTTGCTTCCCCACACCCCCATTTGAAGGAGCTGCTATTTGACTGCTCTCTGTGCATTCTAGCAGTGCCTGCAGCTGACTCGGCAGGAGACTGCAAGTCCAGCTTGCTGCTTCTTGGGCATGAGATGTGGGAAACAGTGGATAGGGAGTCTTCTGTGGGGCAGGAAAGGCAGCCAACCTAGCAAAGATTCCCCAAATCTTGGCCTTTTTTCTCGTGTGTACCATTTTAAAGGTCTTCCAGATGAAGCTTTTGAGTCCCTACAGTCCCTTCAATACATCTACCTGGCCAACAATAAGGTGAGTGCATTCATGGTTGAGGAGGGAGGGCTGGCTTCTGGTGAATTCACATAGGCCTTGAGAAGAAAGCCAGAGAACTGCTGCATTTTCTCAGGGGTAGGATGCACTAGGGCAGGAATGGAAACTGTGGCCCTCCAGAAATTGTAGAGCTCCAGGTTCCTCAGATCTGCCCAGGGGGCACTCTATCCAGAATTACTCTACCTCCCCATTCCTGGGAGCAGACTGTAGAAGCACCTGTTTTCTCAGAGTCAAGGGTATTCCTAGGCAATTAAAATTTCTATGTGCATAATCATTTATGTGCCAACTTGGAAATAATTACAAAGATTAATTTGAAAGTCACAAGAAGCAAAGGCAACACTACATTTCTCATCCAACTAATCTCAGACAAAATAAATTAATTTGCACCGACTTAGGCAATTTTAAACTGAGGGAGACAGGTTTGCTCTAAACTCAATTGTTATGCTCAGAGGAAATACTTGGGGTGGGGAGGTGAGATGATTAATCCTTCCCTTCCCAGCTGAAATCCTTCTTGAAAAATGTTCCCTGAATGTAAATTAAACTGAGAAAAACATCTTCTATTAACATGGATGCTACCCCTTCCATTCCAATGGATGCTCAACAGGGAATAATTCTGGGACCCTTGGAAACAGACACAAAGCTGGAACATCATGGGCCAGGAGTAGCAACAATCCTGGACAGATTAATTTCTTCTTAATTTTCTTTAATTATCAAATTGTATTTGCAGCCAGCTGGTCTAAGGGGAAACTTGAGGTTAGATTTCCCCATGATTTCAAGCTACATTTTTAGATGAAATGAGAAGTCTAATTCAACAGCCATGACTGATGGTTAATACAGGACTAAAGGAGAGTTGTTATACTGGTTTATTAACACAATAAAAGGCTGTATTATTGGGTGTGTGTAAACACAAGAATTGTGGCATGGGTATATCCAGAAGACAGGTACCTTTGTTCTCCCCCCACCCCAAACCTTCAGAATCATCCTAAATTTACAGTGGGAGGCCAGCTATGTCTGTGCTGGTACCTCACTGCTTTGCAGACCAAACGGAAAAGGAAAAGATCAGTGGCCCTTGTTGCTCAGCACTGGCAATATTGCCCCAGGATTTCAGACGGAAAGCTTTCAGAAGGGGCTTGAACCTTGGACCTTCTGTGTGCCCAGCAGGTGGCTCTGCCCCCAAACTGTGGCCTTTCTACATCCACTGTGCTAACTTAAGCAGACAGATGTCTTTTGCTTTTGTATAGTCTACCTTTCAGTCTACTGAAGTCTGTTGAAGCAACAGAGAAACAGAGTGCACTTGAAGGTTAAGTTACACTATGCTAGTAAATGGAGTTTGTACTTTGCAAACAAAGATACATCTTCTTGACAGTTTCTGGGAATTCCTCTCTTTCCAATCCAAGAATGATTCAGGATTGTGATGACATAACAGAACTTGCTGATGCTCCAGCTTCTGCTTGGCTTATTCCATGTTGGAAGGCTGACCCCACGCTTTCAATGTTCAGTGTAAACATGTCCCATTTTTGGACTGGACTTATAATCATCAGTGTTTCAAGCTAATTCTGAAATAAATGTCAGCAACCTAGCCAGTGTGTGAGTAGTATAATTCCCTCAAATTAGAAGAGGGAATTCATATGCTCTGCCATACTGCTAAAGAGATACTCGACCCAGCAAAGTGGCCAGACCTGGTCTTCTCCCTGACTTGCTTGTTTCACACAGGCAGCATTTTGTGGGGAAAAGAGCATCATGTTGCCACCCTCCCCCATGCAGTCTGGGTTAGAGCAGTAGCACAGAGCAGGCAAATGGGCTATCTCACCAGCTGCACAAGAGGACTGTACTGGCAATGACTGGGCTTGGATCCCGGGGGACAGGCACTGGAAGCTTGGGCTAGCTTGACACTTTCTCTGTGCATCTCCTTTCCAGCTGTCAGTGGCACCACAGTATCTGCCCAGCACTCTGCGCATTGTGGACCTTGCTGCCAACCGCCTGACATGCATCTACCCACTCACCTTTGGGCACAAGCCTGGCCTCAGGTACAGCTGGCGCAGGAAACCAGCCCTGCGTGGGTGCATTAGCAAGGCCCAGGGGTGTTGGTGGATTTCCTCCTGTTACAGGGGCCGGGGAGGAAGCAACATTTATTGGAAGTGGCACCCGGAAGTCCTCTGCCACCCCCCATTCAAGAGCTACTGACTCTGAATCTTAGAGGCACAGAGGCTTGCTGAGATTACTCAGAGGGAAAGGAAGTCTCTCAGCATCTGCTCTGCTCAGAGAGACGACTCCTCTATTTCCTTTGCTATTCATTCACATCCACCTTATAGTCAGAATTGTCAGGGGCAGCTGTGCCCAGCTTGGTCCACTCCAGATGTGTCATTCCCCACTAGCACTGGCTGTGAATGATGGAAGTGCCGTCTGGAAGGGACTATGTTTATTTAGTTTCCATACTGCCTGACAAGCAAAGCTCTCTGGGTGGCTCAAATAAGCTTATTTAAAAATGATATAAATATGCCAATTAAAACACAAAATATAAAGCAATACAAAATATAAAACCAGATAAAAATAGGAAAAGCAAAATTATATGTTTAAATATGTTTATATGTTGTTAAACCCTGTACAACTAGCAGATCCCAGTAACTAGTTACATTGCCTGCAATAGAGGACAGTCTTTTCCTGGCACCAAAATAATAATAAAGTTGGCACTAGGTGGGCCTCAGTGGGGAGCTCATTCCAAAACTGGAGGGCTACCACCAAAAGGGCTGTTCTCCTTGTTGCCACTATTCGAGCCTCCCTTGGCTGTTTAGGGGAGAGGGGCTGAGAGCACACTGGTGGAATACAGTAAGTTGGGGGGAACCGCAGAAACCTAAGAAGTAGTGATACATTTAAGCAATTAATACTTACAACATACAGACACCTGTCTGGAATTCTCATTTAATTTAATGGGAGCTACTTTTGAGTTGGCAAGGGGCGGCATAGAAATGTAATAATAATAATAATAATAATAATAATAATAATAATAATAATAATAATAATGCACAGGATTATACTGTATACCGATTATACTATAATGCTCAATGTTGAACTGTTAATAACATTAAAATAGTACTGTCAGCCCTCCTAGTACAGCTGCACTCAAGCAAAACCAAGAAAGGTGGCCATCAGATAGGATACTTCAAGTCCTCCTATCGAGAAACTGGATAGCATGCTTCATGCCAGAGTCAGCCTTTATGAGGCGAGGCGAGGCGAGGCGAGGCGAGGCGAGGCGAGGCGAGGCGAGGCAAACCCTCCAGCTCAGGCAGCAGAGAGGGAGGACTGGGAAACTGCACTCTGACCAGGTGGGGTGGTAACTCCTATATCAGTAAGGCTCCTGGTACAGTGTAGCTTTTCTTGGAGGGTTACAGCAGCAGTCCATGGTGCTGAATGTTACCCTCAAAAAGGTTCACCAATTTGGCTCCTAGCAAATTCAGAATAAAAGCTGCAATGCATAAGGACTCCCACTGGCACAAGAGTGCCTGGCCTTCCCTGACTCCTGCCCATAACAGGGTCTTCCTTGGCCACTTCTCCAGTCAGTGCCAGGCTCTGAGGAAGGCCACCCTCGGATCCAGACACTTGAGACAGTTGTCGCTCTCTGCATAGCCACACCACTGCTACCTCTGGCCAGCGTAGCCCCTCAGAGAGCCCACTGCAGCAGCCAAAAGGAGGCTCTCAGGGTAGCTCTTTCTCCCAAGAACTCGTGCTGCTCCTGCTTCATGTGCAACAGAGCACTGAGTAACATTGAGGTGGGAGGATAGTAAGGTGTGTGCCAGCCTGGTTTATGGAGGGGGGCAGGGTTATTGTGATGGTGCTGCACAGGGCTTGTGGCTGGCAACTGGCCATCTTAGTTTTGAATTAAAAGTGAAAAATCAGGGAAGGTAATATTTTTGGGGAATGGCAGGTGTGTGCGAATAGGCCTGGCCCCAGCAAGCTGCATTCCTGGAGCAGCTCCATTTCACCTGTCCCTTACCCTGGCCCTGAGAAGAATGCAGATGAAATCCTGGCTGAAATTAAATCCCAAGAAGTAAGTCCCAATGACACAGAACATCCAAGGTGTGGCAATGGGTGGCAGATGTGTGGCTGGACATTTCTTTTCTAGAGAAACTGTAGGTCTTTCCACACATTTGAAGCACCCACAACAGGAAACTATAGCTAATCCTAATGAAAGTGTGAGCACAGGACAAGTTTGTTTTGGCATCTTGTTTGCCTTTGAGATTATGGTGTCTCCATAAGAAGTCTTCAGGTGAAGAACATGCCACTCTGAAGGTGGAACTGAATTATGTCGGTGTAGCCAACAGACAGGAATAATCGTATGTCATTCTTAGAGAACATGTTAATAAAATAGAGGCCATGCATGAATGATGCTCACCCTGTCACGGGGGTCAGAATCACTGTGTCTTTGGAGCGGATGGTACTCATTTTGCAAGACTGCCAGCCTGGGGTCCTGTTGCAGCAAGGGTGTGCCTCTTGGAACCAGCATGGGCACTGCCCCTTATGACTCAAGGATCAAGTGGACTCCTAATCTGACCCTTCCCCTTCACCTCCCACAGGTCTGTTTATATGCACAACAACCAGCTGAACAACACAGGCCTGCCCTTTGATGCCTTCAATGGCTCTGATGCTGTCAGCACCTTGATCTTGTCCAGCAACCGGCTCACCTACCTGCCCCAGAATTTGCCCCGGGCCACTGTCCGCCTTCACTTACAGGTTGGCAGCCTAGATTTCCCTCTGGCTAGTAGGAAAACAGACCTTTCCTGGGAAAATGTAAGTGACCAGAAATGAAATTGGAGAGGAACAAAGAACTCTGGCTTTTAGGCCAAATACCATGCAGAGAGAGAAATCCAGCAGCTAGAACTGGAAGGTTTTTCTACTATCCTGACCCCCCCCCCCTTTTTTTTTTTTTTTTTGCAAAACCTGGGATTTTCCATTCTATTTTGGGGTGGTGAGTGGTGAAGAGATTTGGCATTGCTTAAAAAATTCAGGAGGAGGCAAGGATGATGGATTAGTTGTGAAGCCACTGCCAGTTCTTTTGCCTGGTGCTAACCTGGAGGGTTCTCTGTCACCCTGAAGGCTACATTATACAACCAGCAGAAGTGGTTAAAGTAAACCTTGGACTGTATCACTTCAAGCTGCCAGTAAGGTTAATATGTCTGAAAATTCCCTTATAAAGCATACACTCCTTCCTGCACACAGAAAATTTGGAACCTTTTCTTCTCTGATACATGATATTGGATGTTCAGGAACTTTTAACTGGAAACAAATATTTCAGCATGCAACCTCTTATCTACAGTCTGAAGTTGTACAGTACAGGAAAAGCTTTACTTCTTGATTGCTCAGTTGATACAAACCAAGTACTGAGAAGTGCAGAAGATTCTATGAAAGCTGTCAGGTTTGGAATTGAGGCCCCCTGTTCTAACCCAACCATGTCATCTAGGTGTGGATATATGAATGCCCCCCCACCCCCCTGATCAAAATTCCTGCCATCGCTATTGATGGGGATCTTGCGTCAAAACAGTGCTATGTTCACTGCACTGGGCCATCTGATGGCAGGACCAAAGGCCCTCCTTAAGCTGGTGAGGGTGGTGAGGAACAAGACTGGATGGACTCCTCCTTGACCACAAGATTCCACTTTGCAGAATAACCGCATCTCCCGGATCCCCAAAGGGGCCTTGAGCAGTCAGTGGCGCCTCCGGGAACTCTATCTGCAGAACAATAACCTGACCAATGATGGTCTTGACCCCTTCACCTTCAGGTAACTATGATAGAGGAGGGTATGGAGTGGGGAAGCTGGAGATGGAGCTTATGGATCCCTCTTCCATGTAGCCAGCTCTGAGGTGGAGTCAGAACAACCCGGGGAGCAGAAGCAGGCACTTTGCTGGGCCCTGTAATGGCTGCTTCTTGTCTTTCTATGCAGCAGACTGAAGAGCCTGGAGTACTTGGATCTTTCCAATAATAACCTGACGCAGGTGCCTGCTGGCCTCCCCGCAAACATTGTCATCTTACACCTGGGCCGAAATCGTTTGAGTGCCCTGCCACCCGAGCGCCTGAGTCGTGTGCGGGGCCTGCAATATCTGCTGCTACAGAGCAATGCCTTGACTGCTTCTCGGGTGCACCCAGAGGCCTTCTCCCGCCTGCGTGCCCTGCACACACTCCATCTCTACAACAACCAGCTGGAGCGTGTCCCACCTGGTCTCCCACGGCGCGTACGCTCCCTGATGCTGCTGCACAACCAGATTGCACACATTGGACTGCATGACTTTGCAGCCACCTACACCTTGGCCGAGCTCAACCTTAGCTACAACCGCCTTTACAGTGCCCACATCCACCGCCTGGCCTTCCGTAAGCTCCGGCGCCTGGAGAGCCTGGACATCTCAGGCAACCAGCTCACCCTCTTGCCTGCTGGGCTCCCTGCCAGCCTCCAGGTCTTGCATCTTCAGAAGAACCAACTCAACTCCCTCTCTCCAGAGCTGCTGGCCAACCTCACCATGCTCAAGGAGTTACATTTGGCACACAACCGCCTGCGGATCAGCAGTATCTCGCCAGGCACTTGGCAAGAGCTGCACAGCCTCAAGGTGAGGTGGAGTGTGTACATGCGTGCTTCCTCATTCGCATCCCAGAGGGTAAGAAGCTGCTTTTAGGGCCACAGGAATCTCTGTGGTGTGCTCCTATGGCTTGAGCAGGGGCTGGTCCAAGACATTTTGCTACCTGTGGTACAGCAACAAATGCCACACCCTCTGTGTCCCCCACTCCGTATCAGGACACATCATATCCACTGCGAGTTCTGTTCCGCGTTTGCCAATGGAGAGATGCAGCAGGAGTTCGTATAGGCAGAACTAGAACAAAAAGTGTAGACAGAAGATTCATGATTGAATTTACAAATGCAAAACCTCATGGCACCTGCAGAAGGAGTTCCCTATCTATTGGTCATCTCATAATGTTTACAGCTTGAGGTCACACGAGATGAAGCAGAACTGAGGTAGTTTCAGGAAAGAGAAAAGGAGGTACTATTTCACTCCGGGTAGAATCAAAACTTATAGAACTGTCTGCCACAGAATGTGGCACTGAAAACGAACTTTAGAAAGAGAATGGATAGATGCCTGGGAAAGGGCCACAAATGCCCATGCTAAATGAGTAAAGCAGAATGCTAGAACTTGTGGCCATCCAATGTAGCTTGAATAATGGATGATTCAGGACAGATAAAAGCAATTTGGCACACAGTGCAAAGAGAAAGCTGGACTTTGCTACCAGAAAATGTAGTGATGGCCATCAATTTGGATGGTTTTAAAAGAAGTTCAAGACAAATCCATGGAATCAGGTTGTCATTGGCTACTAACCTATCCTACCTCCAGTGTAAGAGGCAGTACATCAGTTGCTGGGGAATCTGAGCAGGAGACTGCTGTTGCCCCAAAGGGAAGCCCGCAAGCAGGACACTGCAGCATGCTGACATGTACTCTGTGGGGTGGACTCATTGATCACCCTTATCTTCCAGGACTGGTATTACAGAATGGATGAGCTAGGCCTTTAATCTGTTCCAGCAGGGTTCTTATGACCTTCCACATACAGAAACAAGTTCTCCCACAAATATCATGTACTAGGGATAGATAGTGAGGGGGGACTGCCTTCATTGCCTTATTTGGAGCAGCCAATGGCATCTGGTTGGTTGCTGCTAGAAACAGAGTTGCTCTATAGAGAACCAACAAAATAATTATTTGGTTCTTAGGAAAGTTTTGATGTAGGCTGGGTAGGTACTAGGGTGTGAAACCCACAACACACACCCTTGATTCTTTGCAATAGAAACACGGCAAATGCCGACTTATTCCTCAGATCCTTGCTTGCAAACGTGCAAGAGTTGGTGCTTTGTTGCACCTTAACCTTTTCATGTGTTTTGCACTTTCCCTTTTGGTCACTGTTTTAGTAACTCTAGCATACCATGTGCAAGAAGGCATGGCATCTACACAGCCACCCCAAAGCATTCAGAAGGCTGAGTCAGGAAATCAAAACAGCAGTTCAGAATAGCACCGGAACTGTTGTGAAAGGGCACGGTGCAAAACAGGGCTCCCTTACTGGCCCATCTAGGGCCACAGGGCTCTTGCCACTGTATCTCATCTCAGTGGGGCTAGGAGAAGAGAACAAGTGGAATGAATTATTAGCAATTTTATCTCATTCCTCAGCCAGAAAGTCTCCCAGAGCAGATTATATACAGTCAATTACAATAGGACACTCCCTGCCTATAGGCATGCAGCAAACATGCAAAACAAAAGAATAAAGCAATGAAGAGGGAAGAGGAAAATTGCAATGTCTTTCAGCAGGTCTAAAAGAATGGCCGTGCTTTCCCTCTCTGCTGTCTCCGCTGCAACCTGCTGGAATGGCTCTACTTCACATCCCATCTCCCCCTGTCAAAGCCTGTTGTGTTATCCCCCCACCTCCTCCTCACCTGGTCAGAGCATCCCAATTCTAACAATTCCCCCAATTGGCATCTGAGGCTGCTACCTCTTAGTTGCTAATATTTTCTGGGTTTTACTTCTCCAGCTTCTGGATCTGAGCTACAATGAGCTGTCTTATGTTCCGCCAGACCTGCCAGAATCCTTAGAATATCTATACCTGCAGCACAACAGGATTGCTGTCATTATGGCTGAGGCCTTCCTTACAACACCCAACATGCGGGTCATCACTCTCAGGTAAAGGGACAACTGGATGCTGGACAAAGACTTAAGCATGGATGTGCTCATAGTTTGGGAAGTGTTTGCATGTATTAAAATATGCATTGCATTTCTTCCATAAGATGATCGTGAGCTACAGGCTTGCTATCTTTTTAAAAAGAAATACAGCAACGTATACCGGGTAGGAGTCTTTTCTGCTTGAAAGAGTAACTGACCCAGTATGAACCATTAAACAGTTCATGGCTTGTTAACTGAGGGTTGTTTGGGAAAGTGTGAAACACCCACCTAACCAGAGCTCTGTGATGCATCCCTGAGTTCTCTATGATGTGCAAACCTGGAACTCTGGGTTGTTGATTGAGAAACAACCCGGAGTTTGAACACATGGATTGTTCTCTGCATTTCTTCCTCAACAACCAAGAATTCTGGGTTCAGATGTCATGAAGAAAAATCCAAGGACACAACATCTACGAGCCATTCAGAGCATCAGAAATGGTTGAATGGCCAGGAGGCAGCACAGAAACAGAGCGAGTCAGAAGGGTTCTCTTGGGCCATCTAGTCTGACCCCCAGCTCCAGCCGGCTCCGCTCATGACATGCCCACCATGTGCATGTCTAGCCTATCCTTGAACACCCTCACCGATGGGGCCTCAACCACCACCTGTGGAAGCCCATTCTATACCCTCGTGGTCCTAACTGTCAGGAAGTACTTTCTGGCATCTAAATTGAACCTTGGTTCCCTGAGCTTTGCTCCATTGGAGCATGTCCTGCCTTCCTCTGCAGGGGAGAACAGGTCTCTACCCACCTCCGTGTGACACCCCATCACATGAATGTATGCCACCAACAGATCCCCTCTGAGTCTCCTCTTCCCCAGGCTGAAGAGGCCCAGTTCCCTCAGTCTCGCCTCATACAGCATCCCCTGCAAACCGGCCACCAACCTTGTGGCCCTACGCTGCACTGGCTCTACCCTGGCTATATCCTTTCTGTAATGAGGGGTCCAAAACTGAGCACAATACTCCAGTTGCAGGCGCACCAGAGTCGTATAGAGTGGTAGTAATACCTCTCATGATCTATAAGCCACACTTCTGGCTATGCAACCAAGGGTGGCATTCACCCTCTTGACCACCGCATCACACTGCTGACTCATGTTTAGCCTGCAGTCAACCAGCACCCCGAGGTCCCTTTCACAAGTGCAGCTCTCCAGTCACTTGTCCCCTAACCTGTACTTATAACACCCATTCCTATGCCCCAAGTGCAAGACCTTGCACTTATCCACATTGAACGCCATCCTGTTGTCTCCTGCCCACTTCTATAGTCTGTCCAAATCCTTTGGATCTGGAGTACCTGCTGCTCAGTTGTGGCCACTGCCCCAGTTTTAGTATCATCTGTGAATTTGATCAGCAGACTGTTCACCCCTTCTTCCATGTCATTGATGAAAAGATTAAACAGGATCAGCCCCAGCACAGAGGCCTGGGGGACCCTGCTTGTCACTGGCCACCATCCCAATGATTCCCCACTAATGGTTACCCTCTGCTTTTGGTCAGTCAACCATGCCCTAATCCATCGGACAGTGCATTGGTCTATCCCAAAACTCCTCAGTTTCTCAACCAGGATATCATGGGGCACTTTGTCAAAGGCCTTGCTGAAATTCAGGTATACCACTTCCACTGCATCCCCTCCATCTAGCCACCTCGAAACCTTGTCATAGAATTCCACAAGCTTCATCTGGTAGGACCTGTTTTCGCAGAAGCCGTGTTGTGTGGCCACCAGCCTCCCTTCTCTATCTAGCATCACTAGATCTCTCGCTATTATGAGCCTTTCCATTGTTTTTCCTACAATGGACGTAAGCCTAACTGGTCTGTAATTTCCCATGCCCCTTCTACTACCCTTTTTGAAAATTGGGACCTTCACCTGTTCTGCACAAGGCCTCAAAAATGGAGGCCAGCGGGCGTGAAAGAACCCCTGCCAACTCTTGAAGTATTTTCAGGTGTAACCCGTCAGGGCCTGGTGCCTTTCTAACATCCTATGCCCATTCACTCTCATGCATGCAATCCACAGTCAACAAAGTGTAGGTTTTTTCATTAGGCAAACTGCAATGCTCTATACTCTGTACTTTAAAAGAATAGAAATATACAAAGAGATAATCCAAATTCTACCATAACAGTAGGAGAACATATCTGACCCCTCCCTTGCAAATCTCCTCATATTAAGTAGGGTGGCCACTTAGGCATTGTTAAATGTCTCATCAAGAAAGAGGACACTGATTTGCAAAATATTTGTTTATATTAATTTATATGTATAGGAAAAATAGAAAAACCAATTTAAATAGAATGAATATATCTTAGTGGGGAAGTCTGGCCAGCTGATGGATGTATTTTGTGTCACTGAGCAAGTGCAAAGCCTGTGCTGTCCCTTCTGGGGTTTCTCTTTCAGCCAGGCTTGGACTGGACAGCCCTTCAAACAGAGGACATCCTCAAACACAGAACTGTCTTCTATAAAGGAGGGCAGTGGGCCATCCAAGTTTAAGGTCCAAACTACATGCAATTCTTATTTATGTGTAGATGGTATCTGACTCATCTGTAAGCTATAGCAGCAGACCACTCAAGCTCCAAGCTGTCCTACTAGAAAAAAAATATTGAGGCCAACCTTACATATGACTGACAACATTGTGTGTAGCTTAGTCCTAAAAAGCATCTGGACCTGACTAGACGCTCCTTCCAGTTGTCCCCCTGGTGCAGTTTTTCCCACCCTGGTGCCCTCCAGATGAATTGTACTGCAAGTCCCATTCATCCCCAGCCAGTGCTGATCGGGAATCATGGGAGTTGTTGCCCAAAACAACAGGAGACCACTAGGTTGCAAAGGCTGTTCTAGTGGTGGCAATGCACTCTACTTCTAACATTCCCACCTCACTCCTAAATACAGCCAATTCCTTATAAACCTGACCCACACAAAAATTCACACTGCATTTTTTAAAAAGAAAGAGCCACCAGAAAGGATTGGAGAATGCACAGCAACAGCCTATGAAGAGAGTGACTACACAGAATGAACGGAACACCCTAGAATGTCACAGCAAATGTGCACAACTCATGAACGTTAACATTCAGATAATCATGCTGCAGTTCTAGCTGAATGCTGTCCAAAATATGGAGCTGCCCAATTTTCAGGCATAAAAACGTTGTACAGAGCCTTTGTAAACCAGGGAATTGAAAAAACAGAAATAGCTATTGTTATAGCCAATGTAAGTCTGAATTTAAGAAGTCTGTCAGGTGGGAAGACAATTTAACTGAGAATTGAAGGCATGAGAGAAAAGCACAGACTGCTGTTATAAGAGAAGAACAGCCTTTAAGGCTGCACACACATGTTATCTAATGCATGCTTTCTTACAACTAAATCCTCTCTGAGACTTGCTTCTTAATAAATATGCCTAGCTGTAATGGAATCAGATTTCTGAGTCTTCAGATTAAAGCCTTGCCTGGAGCTGTATTAAAGTTTCAGGAACTGTCCAAACAAAAATTAAGCTCCTCTTGCATCTGCAAAACAGCATGTGACCCATTTTACAAACAAACTGTCCCTTGTATTCCAGATCCAACCGTTTATTGGCATCCAACGTGTCTGAAGCAGCATTTGTCAACCTTAAACTGTTGGAGGTAGTTGACACCACAGGGAACCCCGAGCCCATCAGCATCTCTTTCTTAAAAGCTGAGAAGTGGGGCCGCAACCGGATGGGCGCCTAGGGAAGATTCCCAGAGCAGGTTAGGCTTTGAGCCCTATGCCTCCAGCCCCTCTCCCCCAGGTAAACTTTGGAAAACTTGTATTCACAAATTCAATTACTCTTGTTTTCAGCTTTTGCTGGGATTGTAGACCACTAACAATTTCAAAACAAATTCTGCTGCATTGCATAAGTAATGGTTTAGAGCAGTCTGCAAATTATTGTTAACAGGGGCCTGGTTTTGAACTGCACAAGGGCTGAAGCACTGGAACCACTCACATGGAAACAAGGCCTTGAGTTAGTTCCTACTGACTCAATGCACCTCTGTGTCAGTTGTACCACTTCAGACTGCAGGCATGGGGAGCCCATGACTTAACGTTCCTTCATACAAACATCCTTCTCAGGTAGACAATGACATGTCAAGGTGGAACATTTTAGCCTAACCTCTTCCCAGAAGCACTCGTTTTCTACATGAAAACAGTGTTTTTCAGGTTTATGGGCAAATGTGCAGTTGAGGTGGTACAACCCAGACACAGACCTTTGTTTTAAGGATTTATACAAGGCTTTTTGGCCACATGGTCTTGAAAATGGTTTATGAAGAGCTGAGGGCAAAATGAAGGTTCTTGTACTAAATAAATATTTTTGTAATGTAACAAGAAAATCATAACAAACTGAAGTCTGGGAAAATTGGAAGAAAGTCTCACCCACATTTCCCTGGAGTGAGAGGTCCAGAGATGGGTGTCTTAACCTGGATCACCCTCTGCTGCACCACAGCAGGAAGGATCTATCCCAGGCACTCCTTGCCTTGCCCCAGAGGGACAGGAAACCCACACACAGGATAAGAACCTTAATATCCAGGGAGTTTTGTGAGGAAATTCCCTCCCTTTCAGCAGCAGCAACACACATTAGCAGAGTTCTTTGCTTATGTGTTTCAGAGAAGTGGGAGTGAGTTGAGATTGCTAAGGAAAAAACTGATAAGGGATTCTGTTCACATGGTTGTGGTGGATCAGGGGATCCCTTTACCTGCATTTTGCTTTCTGTGGGAACAAAGAAACTGGGAGAGGGAACCTTGTGACCAGACTTGCATCTTAGGCTAATGGAGGTCTGTCCCTTCCTATCAGTGCCATATTGTTTTGAGAATCAGTATAGGCAGTCATTAGGGAGATATGATGCATTGAATATCTTAACTAAGGGGCAATCCACAGAACAGAGCTTAACTTTCAGGGGACTGAGACTGGCGGTGTTCTCCTGCAAATGCACTGTGGGAATGGCTGCTACTTACCAAGATCCTGCCAGTTCCTTGTTAAGTCCTGCTTAACAGCACTATCCACACCGCTTTCTAAATAAAGAATCTCTCCTACTACCCCTTCCCTCCCACCTCAAAAACCATTTGTGTCCTTTCCCAGACTTTTGTGATGCAGGCCCAGTTCAGGTATGCAGTCTTGGCACATGTGCTCTGTTTTCCCATCTTCTGCCTCACAGAAATGCTCTCTGATCCCTTCTCATCACTACTAATCCTGATTTGTTTTTGACTTGTGGACCATGGTAGATCAGCAAAGCTGGACATCAGCCTTAGGCCTATTGGTGTTTGGGAAGGGCTCACCAAATGGGGCTGCAGATCTGGCACAATCTCTGGTCTACCCGACTTGATATATACCTGACACTTGAAGAAACCCCTTATTGGACAATGGTTTAGGGACAGAGGATGGAGTAAGTGATCTGTGGTGCCAGGAGAGGGGCCCACTGCAGGCCTTGTACCCACAGTCCACCAAACATAGTCTACTGTCACTGAGACCCTCCCCAAACCGCAGCAGCAGTCCAGTCCATCTCCTTTCCACAGTAAGCCCACACCATCCAGAGAACACCTCACTTTGGGTGTTACAGTACACTGCCACCTGTGTATGTCTTCATCAGAGAAAGGAAGTAGACTGGCATGCCACAGAACAGCCACTGCCAGACATTTGGACCTCATCAACACATACAAGGTTGTTGCCCCCTGTGCCTTTGCAGAGGGGCCAAGCTTTTGGAGGCATCAGCCCCAACTGACTGGACTGCTTTCTTTTGCAGATCACATCCTAGACTCCCTTTGCACACTGCTCCCTTAGGTCTCAGCCAAGATGGCCTCAGCCTGCCTGCAGGAAGCCCTCTGGAGGGATTGGCATCATCCAGTGTTTTGCTTTCCTGGCCTAAGCCAGCTTCACAGAGCAGAGCCACTGCAACGTGCTCTGTCTGCTTTTTCCTGGGAGGAGAACTCACCTACAATCCAGCAGCTTGAAAGAGACAAGATGGAGGCCAAGATAATAAATAAAGAGTACTCCAATGAGAGCTGCTACTGGATCCTGGTCTCCAGTGGATCTTCAGATAAGCAGCTGCACTCAAGACAAAGATTCTGTCAAACAGAATCAAAGTGGCAGTCAAGGCCAGCTGAAGCAACTCGTGCACCCCTCTGCTCACCTGCGCTTGCCCTAGGGCATGAGCATCTACTTTAATACCATGTCCCTTCTCCAGTCAGGTACACCAAAATTGCCCTAGTTTGGTGATGGCTACCTAATCTAGATAACAAGAACATCCCTTGTAGCAAACACACAGTACTTTTCTGTGTGTCCAGTCCCAGTCGCATGCAGTCTCTTCACAAGGCAGACGATAAACTGAATGAAGTCTAGGCCACTCACTACTACACAGAAATGCTCTGGACAAAAGTTTGAGTAGATCTCAGACACTGCTCCTTGCTTAAGGAACTAGTAGGTATTGATCCCGGAAAAAATGCTGGTGTCCCCTACAGCAAGACAGATGACATCACCCTAGGCAGGATCACAGGATCGCAAAAATGAGGAGGATAAAGGCAGGTTGCTTACCTGTGACTGTTGTTCTTCAAGTGGCCATCTGTGCATTCACACATGATGGGTGCTGCACCTGTGCAGTGCCTGCAGCCGGAAAAGATTCAAAGCTTTAATGGTTTTGGCAGGAACTCTGTGTCCCTCCCCCCATAGTATAAAGAGTGGAGTGCCCACCATTTCTCCAGTGTACTGTAGACTGTCTGTTCACCCCCAAGTGGAATTAGTGACAATGAATTCAGAGTAAATGTCAGATCCATAAAGATGCCCAAGAAATAGGCATATAAAAATCTATCCAAACCAGATAGGTGGAAGGATAGACAGAATGATTCCCATCAACCCAGTCACCGACACCGAGTGGGGATGGTGGGTGGGTTGTGTGAATGCACAGATGGCCACTTGAAGAACGACAGTTACAGGTAAGCAACCTGCCCTTCTTCATCATGGCCTCTCTGCATCACACATTATGGGTGACTAGTAAGTTTACCACACCCAGAGGCGGGATGGTGTCGTCACTGAAGAACTGAGGAGAGGACTGCCCAGCCAAAGGAGCAGTCCTGTCTGGCCCAAATGTCTAGTCAATAATGCTTGGTAAATGTGCAAGGGGTGGTCCAGGTAGCTGCCTTGCAGATGTCATGCACAGGGATGCCAGCAGAAAATGCAGAGGAAGCTGCCACAGCCCTTGTGGAGTGACCTTTAGGCACCACAGGTAAGTCCAACTTGGATAGACAGTAGGCAAGTTCAATAGTTTGAACAATCCACTTAGAGAGACTCTGAGAGGTAATTGGAAAGCCTTTGTCGTGTTCAGAGTTTTTGACAAAAAGGCACTTAGTTTTCCTTAAAGACTCAGTCCGGGATCAATAGAACAGCAAACATCGGCAGACGTCCAGTGTATGAAGAGAATGTTCTATCGGTGTTGAGGCTGTAGGAAAGAAAGCCAGTAGAACAATATCTTGGTTGATGTGAAAAGGCAAAGTGACCTTTGGAAGAAAGGTCGGATCGGTATGGAGAACAACTTTCTCTTTGTGAAGGTTGAGATAAGGAGGGTCGATCCATAAGGCACAGAGTTCGCCAGCAGTCCTAGCCAAGATAATGGCTATAAGGAACGCTGTCTTCCAGGATAGAAGGCATAGATCTGTAGTGGCTAGCGGTTTGAATGAAGGCTTGGTGAGAGCCTGGAGAACCACCAGGCTCTCACCAAGTTGGTATCACTGAATGAATTGGTGGTTGGAGATTCCGTAGTCCTCTCAAGAAGCGATGAATGAGGGGATGTGAAAACACCAAGGAGCTGGATATGGAGCCACGATGATGTGAAATGGCAGTGCTGTAAACTTTAATAGAAGAAAGCTTAAGTCTATTCTTGGTGTAGAGACAGAAGAAATTGTAGAATGTTCTCAATAGAAGCTGATTGAGGAGTGAAGAGATTGGATAACGCGAATGAAGTAAAGTGTTTCCATTTAGCCTCGTAGGAGCAACGAGTAGCTGGTCTTAGAGCAGATTGGAGAATAAACTGTATGTCAGGATGGAAAGTGTCCAGATTTGATGAGGAAGAAGGCACCAGCGTCGAAACCAATGGTACAGCCACACCGGAAGGCTGCGGAGGAGCTGTTGAATCCGACAGATGTGTTGGTGTTTAGGGGACAATGTTAATCATCAAATGAACCAGGCAGTAAGGTTCAGAGAATGTAGATCTGGATGTTGAATGGTGCCACTTTGTTGAGTGAGAAGATGTGGAATCCGCAGCAGATGGAGAAAGGCGGAGAATGGTGGGAAACCACAGTTGACGAGGCCACCAAGGTGTGATGAGAATCCCTCAGGCATTATCTTGATTGATTTTGGCTAAAGTCTTTGTGTTTAGCGGTATCGGAGGAAAAGCATAGAAGAACATGTTCGTCCAGGGAACCATCAATGCGTCTCTGATCGAATTAGGACTGATGCCTACCTGGGATCAGTAAGTCATGCAGACCAAATTGCTGAGTGGCAAACAGATCTATGTCTGGTGTGCCCCAGAGTCAGAAGAGATATTGGCAGGTCTGTAGTCGACATTTGCCTGCTGAGGGAGTCCGCTTCCTCATTGGCTGTCCCAGCAAGATGAACGGCGAGAGGAGTTATCCCTCTTGGGATACACCAATCCCATAGGCGAAGGGCAAGATGAGCTAGCGGAGCGGACTTTGTATTGCTTTGCTCATTTATGTAAAACACTGTGACTATGTTGTCTGAAACCATTTGGATGACTCGGTCCTGAAGGAGATTCTCGAAGGACCAGAGAGCTTTGAAGACCACCAGAAGTTCCAGATAATTGATGTGTCTGGAGGTCTCGTGTCCATGCCAAGCACCCTGAGTGTGCAGGTCAGAACAATGTGCTCCCCATCCTGTCAGGGAGGCGTCAGTGTAGAGTGTCAGAGCCAGCTGGGGTTGTCAAAATGGAATCCTGATGGAGAGGTTGTTCTCCTCCGTCCACCATGAAGAGTCCGAAGGACAGAAACAGGTGGTTGAAGCAGTTGATTTGGTCGGTCATACTGTGGGTGGAAGAGACAATTGAACCATAGCTGTAATGGTCTCATCTGTAATCCGGTGTTGGGAACCACTGAAACCACGGAGGCCATGTGTCCAAGAAGCTTCTGTATGGACAGGACAGAGACAGTCTGATGCATGAGGATCCAACGGATGGAGAAATGTAGGTTGTCCTTTTGAGCCTGAGGGAGGAAGGCTCGGGCGCAAAGAGAATTGATGCAAGCTCCGATGAAGTTGATGACCTGCGAAGGAATGAGGCAGGATTTTTCAACGTTAATACAAAGTCCAAGTTTGTCAAGAAGGGTACATGTCGTATCAATGGCTGCTAGAAGGCCTTCCCTGGAAGAGGAGACGATCAGCCAGTCATCAAGGTAAGGGTAAACATGAATGCCCTGTAGCCTCAGATGGGCGCAGACAGGAGCCATACGCTTGGGGAAGACCCTCAGAGCGGCAGCAAGGCCAAAGGGGAGAACATTGTACTTGAAGAGCCAACCATGAATCAGAGTAGACACCTATGAGCGGGGTGGATGCTGATATGAAAGTAAGCATCTTTCAAGTCCAGAGATGCGAACCAATCCTCTCCTGAGCAACAGAAAAATATTTTGGAGAGTGGTCATCTGGAATTTTTTTGTCTTGATGAACTTATTGATGCCATGTAAGTCCAATATTGAACAGAGACATCGTCCTGTTTTGGGACTGTAAAATATCTTGAGTAGAAACCGTAGAGCTCCTCGGAGCGAGCGAGTTGTCAAATTGCTCCTTTACAAAGTAGTTGGGAGACTTCGTCTTGAAGGACCAGAGAAGGCGACGTATATAGAATCGGTCCCGGCGAGGGCACGGTGTCAAACTCGATTTTATATCTGTGCTCTACGATGGAAAGTACCCACTTAACAGATGTGATGGACTCCCAAATGGGGAGTCGGCTTTGCAGCCGATCCCCAAAAGGAAAAGGGGAGGGTGGGTTGCAGGAAAGAGGAAAGTTGGCACTTGTCAGTGTCCAGGCAGCGACGGGCCTGCTGATAGCAAGGTGCAGCTTGTTTGCGGCTCCGCTGCTGGCGAGGCTGGAACTGCTGACGGGAGGTGTACTGAGGATACAGTTGGAATCTATATTGAGATTGGGATGGAGGCCAGTTATGTCGGCTCTGGGTGGGAATCTCCATCCGACGAGTGGTGATACACGCCTTGTAGATGTTCTCCAACTTATGGTCAGTTCGTGTGTTGAAGAGTCCAGAACCATTGAAAGGCATGCTTTCGATATGCCTCTTGGTCTCATCAGGGAAATTACAGGAATGCAGCCAAGCATGTCAATGCAGAGCGATGGCACCGACTAGAGCCCTCGAATCGCAATCAACATGATGTCTCACCATACTCAATTATTGGATGGCCAGCTGCAAGGCTTCACGGATGTACACGCGAGCCAGATCCTGCTGTTGCTCAGGAAGAGTCGATGTAATGGACTCGAGTCTCTGCATAAGAAAGTACTGGTACCTGGCCATTGTAGCTTCATAATTTGAAATACAAAGCCCAAGTCCCATGGCAGCATAAATACGGTGAGACATCATATCAATTTTGCGTCCCTCCTTGTCTCTGGGAGTGGAGTGCTCCCTATTTTCCCGACCCTGTGAAGACTTGACAGTGATCGAGTTCGGCTTGGGGTGTTTCAAAAGGAACGGGATGTCCTGTTCCCGGACCTTATACATCGACTCGTACCATCGAGAGGCTGGGTGTGGTTGGTTCGGGAACTCCCAGGTGTTGGTCATAGACTGCCAAAGGGTTGTGATGAGCGGCAGAGAGATGGCCGAAGATTGCTCCTTCCAGATGATGTCATAAAAATTGTCCATGCTGGGATCGACGCAATGTTGAACCTTGATCTCCAGGAACCTGGCAAGTAATGCCATCAATTCCCCAAAGATGGAATAGGACTCCTCCGGAGAACCAGGACCCTGAGTGGAGATGACTGCGTCAGGAGAGGTGGAAGCCTGCTCCAAGTCCTCTGAATCCAAATTGTAGTGATATGGGGGACTGGAGGATGAACCATTTGGAGGAGGAGGAGGCCTGGAGAGAGCAGCCATCAACGTCGAGGGGTCTCTCGGTGCCAGATGAGGAGTGGTGCGATGCTGGCACATGGAGGGCCTTGGATAGTTCCCATATGGTGGATAATAGTCCCATGGGTAGGATTGGGACGGATCAAAATCACTGTAGGGTATGGGTCCTCAAACTATGGCCTGCGGGACGGATCCGGTCTGCCATGGCCATCCATCTGGCCTGCACTGCTGTTCTCCCGCCTGCACACGCACTTGCTGCACAGGCGGGGAGGTGGTGGCTTGCTCGCTCAGAGATGGTTTTTGACTTGCTGGGAGATCTCTGAGCAAGCGAGCCACCGTCGCGTGCACCCGATGCCGCCTCACACGTGCCCAACGGCGCCTCACCGGCCCGCACCCCAAGGCACCCCCACCTCACTGGCCCACATAGGGTCACTGCAGCCTTTCAACTGACCCGTTATTCAAAAAGTTTGAGGACCCCTGACATAGGGCATAGGCACCCAGCTCCTCGAGGGCTGACTTGGAACATGCTGATGCTGGCGTGCATCGGACTGAGGCTGAGCCCTCAGAGAAGCCTCAGGGGAAGTTGGCATCAGGGTTGGTGAATGTTCTGATGGCTGTCTGGTCTAGTAGTTAGTCCCAAATCTCGCCATTGGACATGGACCCATGAACCACAGCCTCAGAGCAGTCCAGAGTAGATGGAGTCGAGAGGGAGATCCTCTGAGGGGACGCTGGTGGGGTCACTTGCATGACTGACTGAATGTTCGGACCGGATGGTATCGGGATCAAGATGGCAGTCAGTGCTGATGGCGTGGTTGAACCCAAGTCTCCCCATGGCAGCTTAGCAAGTTTTTTCTGCTTGTGATCCGACTTATCCATTTTGCCCTTCTTGGCCTTCTTAGGAGCTGAAGGCTTGTCAGATCCAGTGTGCTTCCTCTTCTTCTGCTTATGGTGAGGAGAGTGAGAGGAGTGATTAGCCTCCAAAATCGTACCAACAGCCGATGGACGAGGAGGAGAAGCCATGGATGGGCCCATCAACGTGGTCTGAGTCACAAGTTGGTCAGATGCAAGCAAGGCCTGGACCCACAGAATCTTCCGGAGACAATTCTCACGGTTCTTGCAGGCCTGCTTCGTAAAGGACTGGCAGTGGCCACACTTATCAATCCTGTGTCCTTCCCCCAAGCAAAGAAGGCACAGGTTATGCGGATCTGTGGGTGACATCTTAGCCCTGCACTTAGAGCACTTGTGGAAGACCGCTTGCTGAACCATCGAAGAAAAAGGAGAAGATAGCAAGAGCGAGAGAAATGTAGAAGAATAACGATAGGTTTTATTTTTTGTTGTTTTGGGGTTTTTTTAGGGGGGAGGGGGGAAGAAAGGGGAAGAAACTTTCTAAAACTGGGGGGGATAAGGAAGTTATAACTTGGAAAGGAGATCGTAACAAGAAAGAGAGAGAGAGAGAGAGAGAGAGAGAGAGAGAGAGAGAGAGAGAGAGGTAGCAAATGTAAGTTTTAAGAACAGTGATTATAGCTACGAGAGACAATGAAAAGCTCGAGGCACAGTGAACGGCAGTCGCAAGAAGACTGGGGAAATGGTGGGCACTCCGCTCTTTATACTATAGTGGGGAGGGGCATGGAGTTCCCACCAAAACCATTAAAACTTTTCCGGCTGCAGGCACTGCGCAGGCGCAGCACCCATAATATGTGATGCACAGAGGCCACAATGAAGAAATTTAGGGACCCAAAGAATACATTATTACTGGTGGATCTCTGAGGAACAGAAAGGCAACAACCAGTATCCACTGGTTCTTCAGGGTCACTCTTTCTCCTCCACACCACTTCCCCACAAACTAATGTAACCTCATAAAGACTGAGTCTTTTGACAGTTTGTACCTTCCTTTTAGATGCTGGCAAGAGAACAAAGACGGGGGAGGGTGTTAGTTTCAAGAGAGGCGGAAAGAGATATTACTTACCAGATTTCACAAAAATAGCATCTGATTGTGGAGCTGACCCATGAACACAGAGAGGAAGTTTTAACAAGGTTTATTATTGGTGCAAGATTCCAGAATGGGTCTTACAGAGGTTTTAAAAAAACTCACCCACCCTAGATACTATATATTTATGTCACTCTATGCACAAAATAAAGCCATGACACGGATTTGTAGCCTCTGCTTTCTACAGTGGCTTTAAGGCCTCTGGCTGAGCTTCAACCTCAGAGGCAGGCACTTTCAGAAAAATCAGATTTTCCTAATTCTCAAGGTGGTGGGATGGGATTGTGAAAACGGGGTCAGGGAATAAAGCCTGTACAGCACACTAGTTTCCCTTTGATCAGCTTACTCTCTAGGGATATGAGGAATTCAGTTTTGGTTTGAAAAGGAGCGTGGGTGGGGGCAGGGAGGACGGTCCGGTTTGTAACCCACAGCTCATCACCTGAGCCAGCAACAACCCTGAGATAATTTCTAATGCTTGCAAGTGTCTTTAAGTTTAGTACCAGACCCAGAATGTTGCCATTAAAGGTAACATTTGACACTGCCACAGAGCAGTCAATGTGCCCCCAGCTTATGCAGAAAAGGCACAGCCACAGGCTGCAATGGCTTGCCCCTCCCCAAAAGCTGGGGGGGGGGTCCATAACATGACATAAACAGGATGTGTACCTCTCTGTCGAGAAGTCGCTGATTATCAGGCACCATCCCTCAAGACATGGGAATGCTGCAAGGAATGGTCTGGTGCAGGAGGAGCCAGCAGATGTGATGTGCCAAGTGACTGCAGCCTACAGATCCCTTGTGTGTCCAAGCTGAGCTGATACTCAGTAAGTCCGGGTGTCAAGAAGCCGTTCTGTTGGAGGAAGACCATTCTTGCCTCTTCCGATGTTCAAGAAAGGGACAGTCTCCCTCAGCAGTCTCTTGTGCTTTTCTCCAGTGGGAGGCAGAAGACTCAGTCCCATGCTTGGGTCCTTTGGTTGCCCAGAGGGGCTGGGAGGAAGCAGTGAAGGCTTCAGAATCAAGCCCCAGCCTGAACCACTGAGCCCAGTGCACTTCCTGCTCAGGAATGGGTCGCATGGATGGCAGAGGCATCAGGCACCAGTAAAGCGAGATGCTACCCAGGGAAGTCTCCTGTCCCACTGCAGGGGCCTGAAGCATGTTTGGAAGTGGGACCTCCTGGGGACTGGCCACCAAGACTCATATGCAGCCTCCAAAGTTGATCAGGACAATCGGAAGTAAAGAGCAACTTAGCTCTCAAAGGAAGGAGCAGACATCTTAAAGACAAATAAGTAGAGCTTGGAGAGGGGCATGCAAAGTGCTTGGTGCAAGAGGGGAGGGGGGAGCTGTGCACTGAATGCAGGCTACACGGGTGGAGGGACACCTATGGGAACCTCCGGAGTGCTTTAAAAGATGCCCAATTCCTCAGCGAGTCAGCTTGGGACATGCTGGATGCTGCGGGGCTTCCCATCTCTGAGATGAAGAAGGCAAGACACTACAAGCATATAGCTACACCACATAATTAAAACAGCTTCAGGCCTGTTGAACTGACACTCTGTGGACCAAGGGATTTTGGAAACTGTAGTTCCATTAAACACCTACATCAGGGCTGAGGAATGGGTGACCCTCCAGATGTTTTTGGACTGCAACTCCCATCATCCCTCACAAATGGCTGGGGTTCATGGGAACTCCAGTCCAACATCTGAAAGACTACCAATTATCCCACTGCTGGTCTTATGTGGTCTTATCCCCCTCACAAAACAAAAATTGCCAGGATTCTAAGTGGGGGAAACACTATTGGAGCTTACCCTGTTTCGAATGGGTTTACATTTGCAACAGGGATGCACTTGGTAGTGGCAGCTAGAAAAGAGAGGAATGACTTCCTTTCTCTACCAAGGCCCAGCAGCCACTGAAGCATTACTCCAAGTCTCACTGGGACCCTGTAGAGGCCAGGCTGAGCCAGAACACAAAGGCCACTGTCTCATGGATTGTCTCTCTCATGCTGGTGGCGTCGCCTGACCAAGGGAGTCATCACTCGCTCTTTTTACTTGAGCGAGGACTAGGAAGAGTCCTGCTGCAGGAGCATCATTAGCTAGCGTGTTCTTGCAGCACTGCTGCTCCATCAGCACCCAAGCCCAGTTGAGCCCTTCGCCTACAACGGGGAAGAGACCATGTATCACAGTGCTGTTGCTCGGCCAGGTGGTGTGAGCACTTTCATACTGCTATCACTTCCTTCATCTGAGGAATTTCTCCAGCTAGAAGACAAAACAGATAGGGCAATCAGTGCTTCTGCCACTACGGCCCCTTTCCAGAAAATGGGTACTGGCATAAACCAGCCTTCCCTGATGTAGTGCACCCCAGAGTTTTTAGAGCTAAAAATTTCCAATGCTCCCATTAACCCCAGCCAAAATATCTAAAATATCTGGAGGGCAGCAGTTTGGGGAAGGCTGGCATAATGTTCATTCTTTCATGACATGCATACACTGCCCTGTGATCAGACAGACATAAGGAAAACTTTACCAAATCACAAATACCAATACACATGAAACCTAAAAAGGCAGCAGATTGAAAGTAGCTGAAGCAAACATCAACAAAATCAAGTTCATACTAAAAAGTTGCAGTTGGTGGAGCTCAAGGTTGTGAACAATGTGCTTGGCCAGGTTTGTGCAACCACCTCTGTGCTGAATCCTTGCCCCTCCTGTTTTACAAAAGCCAGCAAGGAAAGGACAACCAGCTGGACCAGGGAGAGGTGATTAAGCCTCCTTGTGAAAAGGAGTGGTCTCAGCTGCCTTAGAGAGCCAGTGGTGAGACCACTTCCCTTGACTTGGAAGGCCTTAATAACTTTATGTCAGTAGCAAATATTACTTTCCCTGGCAGGGTTCTAGAGACAGTGGTTGCCAGTCAATTCCAGGCACTCTTGGATGAGAATGATGATCTGGATCCATTTCAGTCTGAGTTCAGACCTGGCTTTGGCAAGGAAACAGCCCTGGTTGCCCTGTATGATGACCTGGCATGGGTTGCCCTGTATGCTGGGAGAGAGTGATCTTGTTGAGACTGCTGGACCTCTCAGTGACTTTTGATACCATCGACCATGGTATCCTACTGGAGTGACTGTCTGAGTTGGGAGTACTGCACTGCAGTGCTTCCACTTTTACTCGGAGGGCTGTCTCCAGAAGGTGATGCTTGAGGTATATTGTTCAGCTTCGTGGATTCTCCAGCATGGAGTTGCTCGGGTGTCTGTTCTATCTCCCATGCTATTTAACATCTACTTGAAACTGCTGGGGGTGGGGGTCATCTAGAGCTTTGGAGTGCATTGCCATCACACACAGTGGTGACACACAGTTCTACTTCTCCTTTTCACTGTCAGCAGGTGAGGCTGTGAATGTGCTAAATTGGTGCCTGGCTGTGGGCCAATAAACTGAAACTCAATCTAAGCAAGACTGAGATGCTTTCAGTGGGGGGTTCCTTTGGATGGAGGGTGTTCAAACTGTTCTAGATGGGGATGCACTCCCCCGAAACAGCAAGTTCATAGGTTGAGGGTTCTCCTTTATCCACCATTGTCACTTGAGGCCTTGAGAGCTCCTGATACCTCATACCAGCTTTGGCTGGTAGATACCTGTGCCCTTACCTGGACAGGGATGGCCTGGCTTCAGCAATCTATTTATTTATTAAAAGCTTTTCTTCCCAGTCCCCCACTAGTGTCTTGGGATGGCTTACAATAAAATGAGTAGAATAAAACAAAATACCACAGCATCCAACAATTGAAATATTAAAACCCCAAATGCTGGGAAAATAAAACAGGTTTTTGACTGACATCAACAAGAATAAAATATTGGCAACAGACAAACCTCTCTGGGGAGCATATTCCATAGTTGGGGCGCCACCACAGAGAAGGCCCTCCTTTGGGTCACCCTCCTAATCTCCTTCAAGGAGGACTCTCAGAGCAGGACCTCTGCCTCAGATCTCAAGGGGCAGGAGGGCACATAGGGAAGAAGGCGCTCCTTCAGGTATCTCAGACCCAAGCTGTTTAGGGCTTTATAGGTCATCACCAGCACATTAAATTGGGCCCGGACTTCACTGACAGCCAGTGTAACCAACAGTGGATTGGTGTTATATGTGAATACCTGCTGGTCCCCATTAACATAAATTCCTTTGAGAAAGCCACCTTTCAGTTACTTCCACACAGAGCAGAGGAGAGCAAGGCATGCAGGGTCACAGGTGGGAAAGTGTCCTGTGGTGGCCATGCTTGATCTCACTCCATCTTCTTTGACCATACTGGGATAGCAGTGGGGAGGAAAGCAGCAGAGGTAACTGCCTGCCCTACTGA
The DNA here is from genome assembly GCF_004798865.1 of Varanus komodoensis. Taxonomy (NCBI): domain Eukaryota; kingdom Metazoa; phylum Chordata; class Lepidosauria; order Squamata; family Varanidae; genus Varanus; species Varanus komodoensis. Next base: position 5,944,368 of record NW_025335972.1, on the reverse strand, counting down.
GGTACTCACCTCACTCGCAACCAGATTGCGTTTGTAAAGAGCATCCTTGGCTGCCTCCTGCCAAAAAGGGAGGAAAAAAGGAAACAGCGATGAGGTGGACACCTGGGGTCAGAGTTCATCAGACAGGGTGCAATCCCTTTGACTCTTTTAAGCAGGCAACTAGGCAGCTGGAGCAGTGTAGCTCAAAGGCCTTCAAATGGAATCTCCCTCCTTATTATTTAAGAGTTGGGGTGAGGGCAGAAAAGAGGCTGGGCATCCTACCCGCTTTCCTTCACTGCCAAGGCGCCGTGCTGCCTCTGTATACAACTGCTGGTACCGCTCCAACTGGATCACGTACTCTGTGGAGTGAAGCGCAGACATGGTTAGAGAACCACTTCCGCTACTTCTCCTCACCTGTTCACCTTAAGCAGGAGTCTACCCTGCTTGCTGGGCAGGATGAGAGTTAGCAGTTAGCGGCTCGATCCAATAGAATGGGGTGGTGGGTTGGGAGAACCATTCACCTCCCTGACCACAAAATGGAGTTGTCCTGGAGTAAAGACTTCATGGCCAGGCTCTCTCATTGCAGTACCTTTCCTGACTGCAGGGCCTCCATGCTGAAGCTGGGACTTCTGCCACTGGATCATCCGTGTGATGTTCTGATGCTGCTCCACCAAATCACTGGGAATTCTTTGGCCAGCTTGCTTGCACACCATCATCTGCCAGCAAAGGGAAAAGGAGGTTTGTTTTTCCCCTCAAGCTAAGAGCAGGAGAGCCCTCAGGTATAAGAAGCAGACATTCTGGGAACAAGCGCGTGCACAGCTTTGTGTAAGCTTTGCTTCTGTGGCACTAGAGCATCTGTGAAGAACAATTCATCAGAATGGGTGGCTGAGAGAAAGACGCGGAAGCACTGGAGAGATGCTAGGCCACTTGAGCACTCTGGCTCTAAAGGAAGGCTGACTTGCCCACATGTCTTTCTTTTTCTCTTGGTGTGGCAAGACATCTACAAAACTATAGGAAAGGCAGTCAGGCTTCCTCTGCAGAAGGAAACTAAAAGCTAGATACATTTTCCCTAATTGTTAGCATAAAAAGTAGCTTCCAGAGGAGAAGCAGACACAAGTAGCCTGAAGAGGACTGAGCAGAAAGTAGATTTGGGTCTACTAGTAGGGCTCTGGGAGTCTGGCAGTGGATTGGAACAGATTCCTGGACTTCCTGTTGTGGCACCGACAAAATGACTCCTGTGCTGCCCTAAATTATACTTCTGAAACAAAGACATAGTAGGGTAATTAGGAGTGCTTTTTTTGTCTCTGGAAGGACTGCGAACAGAACAGTTCTGCTTGTCAAAAAAAAAAAAAAAAATCCTGGGCTCAGAATTCCTTAACTCTAAGCACAGGTCTGTTGGCTTTAATTGGTAGATCTCAGGATTCCAGCAACAAAGTAGACCCCATAAGCCTGAACTTGGCCCATCTCTGGCCTAAAGAGAGCAAAATAAAGAGATTATTTTAGTAGATTGACTACTTTTGCAACCAAGTTGAAATAAGAATGCCAAAAAGGGACCAAAAAGTTGGTTGTGTTGGGACAATTCTGTATTTCATGTCATTTGTAAATGAGAACAGCCACATGTTCCTGGAAAATTATTTTGTTCAAAGCTTGATTGTTCCTCCCTGCCACCCCTACTCACCCACCCCCACTCATGACTATAGAAAGGGTAACTTCCTGGTATTCATGATGACCTGCTCCAAAGATTCTGGGCAGCTGCTGCTGGTTTCTGCCAGAATTTTCCCTAGAGCATTTCACATTACTATTATGCCACTACCATAAACAGATATTACACCATGATCGTTAAATACACCTTCCTCTCCCAGCAAGCAGCTGTGGTGATTTTGTGGCAGCACTGCTGAGACTTTCATCTGCTGGCCCCCTCCTGACCGTTAAACCAGCTTTACTTTTGTAATGCAGATATTCCTAGCTAGTGTCATTCTTCAGTGCCTTCATTCAGCTCTGTACCAGTTTCTGTGTGTGCAGATGGAGATGCACAGTCAGGAGTTATTTTATTTACTGAATTTGTTTAAAAGCTGCCCACTAGCATCATGCTTTCTGGGTGGCCATTACAATAAGAAGTACCAGTAAAATATCATTAAATAAAACCAACACAATGTAAAATCTAAATAAAATAGAACAGGATAAAATCATATTATACATAATCAAATAAAAATGAAAATATGATTTATAAAAAATTGCAATTGGTCAAATAGTCTACCTAGCAGCATAGGCATGCTGAAAAAGGACGGTTTTTGCCAGGTACCCAAAACTCAGCAAGCTAAGCATCTGGTGACTTTCTCCTTACAGTCTCTCCCTTAACCTATTTATTTGTAGTTTTGCTCCTGAAGACTCCACTAGCTTGTTCTCTCCTAGGACACATGCCCCCACCCTGCTGTGATTGCCCAAACCCTATTTACATGAATACACTCACACACAAAACACATATTCCCTGCATGAAATGCCCTCACCTGTCCTGCAATTAGGCTTTTAAAATGTAAATGATTTTTAAAGTCTAGTTTAAAGCTTAAATGAAGTGCTGTGGGGCAGGGCCATCTTAACAGCTTTATGGGCCCCAGGCAAAGCAGAGTACTGGGGCCCCTAGGACAACTACAACTACTGTTGATTTTGCAAGTTTTCCCATTTTCCAAAGGTTAACATACACAGATTAGTATGGGGCCTATGGGCAACTGCCCATCAGGCCCATGCCTTAAGACGGCCCTGCTGTTGGGAAAGCAGGTTTTATCTCTGAGGCTGGTCAGAGACAGAAGAATGGGGAAAGAGGGGGTGGAGCCTGAGGAAGATAACAGGCTGAAAGGTGATGACACTGACTAATCTCCATTAGCAAATTGGTTCCCCATCTCAAATGTAGATGGAGAATACTGTCATTAACCACCACCATCATCACTACCACCAAGAACTGAATCACTGACCTTTTTCTCCAGCCTCTCCTTGTCAAAAACCAGAATGTTGAAGCTGTGCAGAGTGCAGACGGGTTTGCTGCAAGGCAAAGAAGATGCAGAATGGTCAACCCTGACAAGGGCAGTGACAGGCACACATTGCAGAGGCTGAGACAGAGGCTAATGACAACTTCCCCATCCTTGGAAAAATATGCACAAACTTTGAATGCAGAAAGCAGCCCCGGACAGCGTCATCCCCACACCTTGCACATCTTTTAAAAATCAAGTGCCTACCAAATGTGTACCCAAGCAATTAGTAGAGTCGGTGCCTGCCAAGGGCAAAGGATAAGAGCCTGCTGCAATGAAAAGATGGCAGGTCCCTTCTGTGGCAAGGACCAGAATTGGCAGCTGCCTAGTCCCCTTGTTTGGGACCAGAGACTGGGGGTGGCACTCAGGTGAAACCTCTGCTTGACAGCACTTGCTGCAGGTTTGTTCCAGTTTGTAGAGAAAGAGCAGCCAGACATGGATGCTGGGATGCTATACAATCATGTGGATTTTTGTACTGCTCTTCTGCTTTTTGCACTGTTGGCACAAAAGGCTCACTTCTTATTCCCTTGAAGGCCACAACACAGGTTTTACAAGACTACCGGTGAATTGGGAACAACCAGAAGAACACGGATCGATAGGGGAGCTGTGGAGTTGTGCTACTCATCTGGCACCCAACCTGGGACCAACAAATGTGCTGGTAAAATTGCCTTAGATGTGGCTAGATGACAGATCTTAGGCAAGAGGGAGAAAACACACACACGCACACACATGGAGGGAGGGTGGATGGAGTATCCCCTGGAGGAAGACACTACTTTAAATCAGATAATTCACATACGCCTTGCAGTCAAGAATTCTATTTTACACCCCAGAACAAGTTTCTCAACATGTTGCCCTACAGATGTGTTCACTACAACTACCAGTGTCCCCCAGCCATCATAGGTTACCCTAGCCTCACAGTCTGAAAGAGTTCCTTTTCTCTTTGGTCAAACTGGCTTTTCATGGCCTTCTAATAGGCAGTCTGAAAACTGAAAGCTGCATCCCTCCCTTCTCAACCAGCCTCTCTCAGTTCATCTCCCCTTTCAGGCTCTAACCACAAGAACAATGAAAATTATAAAGAGCCTCTGTGAGCCCCTAATTTTACTTTGCTCCTCCCTTATCACGAACTATCTCTCATCTCTACAAGAAATGCCAGACTGTATCACACCCAAACCCCATCCACCACAATTTCCTGTTTATTCTGGGTACAGCCAGCCAGATTGTACAAACATTCGCAAGCAAGGCCTGGTGGCTCTATCCCTCACTGTTGATCCCCAGTACCCAAGGCCTCTCTCTCTACTTCCCTGATCATAGTGAAGCTGTACTTTTGGGTTCTTAAAGCTAATTGCCATGATTATTTGAGAAGAGTCTCTACACAAAAGAAGGACTAAGGCAGTCAGCTGATGTGGGGCAAAAAGGCAGCAGAATGGGAGCTCTTTACTGATGCCACAACTTGCCTACCCAAACCAACTGGTACCACATGGCACAATCAATTGGAACAGCATCCCTATATTGGGGTGCATGAGAGAAAGCTCAGCAGTCTTCTGTGTTACTCAGTGTGAAGGGAGATGCTCTTTGGATTCTCTGGCTCAAGCATCAAACCATCTCAGGTGAGCTCCGGCTTAATAAAGCAGCGAGTAAAGTTGCACCTCCTCTTTGGAGGTTGCCAACATTTTGCCCCCCTGCCTTTCACCACTAAACCCTGGTTCCCAATGCAAGCATACAAAACTCTGCCTTCCCTAGTTGCCCTACATTTTTTTTTCTTGTCCAGAGCTGGCAGAAGCAAAACATTTCATGCCAGGGAGCATCCAGGGCCTGAGAGAAGGAAGTCCAATCAGAGCTGGCTTGGCTATAGCAGGGAGCAGATGGATGTTCTGGAAGGAAATTAGAAGAGACCATCAACAGCCACTGCAGTGCAAAGGATGCTGGGCTGGACAACTGCCTCTGTGCATGCCACCTAACCATCCATCCTGACCAACAGTGGACAACTTGTGACCTTCCAGAGGCTTGGGGCTACAAGCCTCATGGACCCCTCACTACTTGCTATACTGATTAGGGTTGATGGGAGTTGTAGGCTAAAACATCTAGAAGGCCACAAGCTGCTTATCCCTGTCTTAAACCATCTCACAAAATCCAGGTGTCTATACTGTGCAGGCTGCATGCATGACAGTGTTACCCAATAATGGCTAATGGAGAAAATGCCAGACAAGTCTGAGAGACCTGCTTGTGGGTTTCCCACTTGGTCCCTGGGAGGGCAGGTATTTTAAACTTTAGCTCCCATTAGCACTTGCCAGCATGGCCAATGGTCAGTAATACTAGGAGTTGTAGCCCAAAGCATCTGAAGGTTACCAGGGTGGGGAAGGCTGATAGGCTTTTGGTCTGATCCAGCACAGCTCTTATGTTCCATCTCAGCTACTGGACTTACTGGACTAATTCACATATCACAAGAAGTCATGGTGGTCTGTCATGTTGTCCAGACTGTCATGGCATTTCTGTGTAATACCTTTAGATTCTTGAAACCATGGGGAGAAGCAATGGTTTGTTCTAATATTTCCATATTTTATCATGGCTTCTTCAGTTCTTTGCTAAATTTTACCATTGCTGGCATGGAAATATCATAGAGTCTCTGCCCACAGCTCCCTAGCAACACATGCATCATCACTTACTTTATTCCTATTGGCCAAGCAATGTGCATATCTCCTTGTTTACTTTTGGAAACAAGAAGAAAGTAGGTAAATGCACAGAGGGAGAAGGGGAGAATCATAGCAAATATGATTATTTCATTTTAATTTTTAAAAAACCCTTTGGGGGCTGGTGTGGCTAAGAAGTATTGCAGAGATGCAGGAACCCAGGAGGGGAGAGAAAGAAACCCAGTGGACCAATCAGAACAAGGCTGCTGAGGTCCACAGGGTGCAGTAGCATAAAGAAGGAGGTTTTGCTCATAATGGCTGCCAGGAAGTATGGTGAGAGTAGGAGGACTGAGAGGGGAGCATGGAAACCCAGGGACCCATGTAATCACCTAACTGGTAAAATTATGTGGCCTTGAGCAAACCTCTAGACTTCCATCTTTAGTTCCCTATGCAAGGAAACCAAGGTTTAGATACAGAGAAAGTCTAGGCTTCGCTCACCCTGCAGACTAGCTTCAGGGTGCTGAGAGTCCTAGCCATTACTCTGAGGCACTAAAGACCTGATGCAATGGGGTATCTCAGCAGCATCAGAAGTATGGTCACACAAACTGCCCAATAAGAAAGCTACACTGCCACTTTTGTCAGCAACCTGGGCTACCTCAATACACAGCCTTGGTCAATGGGAATGATGCAGGGTGTCTAACTATGGCTGAAGGTGGTCTTCTCAGCAGGACTGCGGCTTTGATGAGGTCCTCCTTTCAGAAATATGGCACACAAATAGTCAGGAAATCAGAGTGGGAAACAGACAGATCTGATCCATGGGGCACAATCCACCAGGAAGGCCCTCTGCAGAAGCTCCAGGAAAAAAGAACCACTATCTTCTTATACAGCCCCATCCTTTTTATTTAAGGATTTATTCCCCACTTCTTTCTATGATCCCTCGTATTCAAGGCAGCTTACAAAGTAACATCTGTGGCGGTGGAGCTTCCATAGGGGAATCTCCTGGTGGATTGTGCCCCACAGGGCAACTTGCCCTAGCACCTGTTCTACCTCTCTTAATAACACCCAAAATTAACCTCCTGAAGTAGCCACGTACAGCATTATCAGCTGAGGCTCTGAGCCTTGCATTTTCCTTCTTGTGAGGATGGTGACGTAAAGAAGAACAAGGGAAAGAGCAGCAAGGACAGGATTTATGATTTTCCTACAGATCTTCATGTGCAGAACCCAGAGGACCTCAGCAAAAGCACAAAGAATACATACCTACTGCTCATATCCTTTACAGGAGCTACAGCTTGCTTGGGTTTAGGAAGTGCAACCTGCAGGAAGAAAGCAGAGATTGTTCTGACCTTGCATGTTTGGCAAGAAATGTCCACTCACATTCAAAGGATATCTTCCCTGTTTCCATAGAGGGAAAATAACACAGAGAGCCCAGGACACAACCAGAGTAATGGACCAGCTTAAAGAATTCTATGGCGATGCAGAATAGCTACCAAGGGCAGCTTTGCACAACACGCTCAGCCCAACTGCTGCTGCTTAGCCAAGAAGCCCCTTCCAACAGATGATCAGATGCTGCAATATGTGTAGCATGCACTGGGCAGTCCCTCCCCACTAGTCTTCCCACAGGAATTCAATGGGACACTGCAGGATAACCGAGGTTTCTGCTGTAGCTGCTTGGCAGTGGCATGAAAGGAAGTGCCGAACAGAGAGCACAGCCCTGTCCAGGAGGAGCAGCACACTCAGCAACACTGAGCAGCCACAACGTTGATCTGTGAGGCCCTCCTCTGCAGCAGCAGCACCACCACCAGATGGAGGAAGCTGGCGCAAGAGCCACCTGAGCCAATCCTTGCCACACAATGTGGCTGAGCTGAATGGGCTGGCAACTGCAGTGGGAGATGGGGGCAGGTGTGATTGGCTTGGCTACCTCATGAGTCAGCCAGGTTCCCCCACCCTGTGGTCCAAACAGTAACAACAGGCTGTATGTGGGTGCGCGTGTGCACACAGGGTGTGGGGGAGCTTCTTACAGCTGCCCCCAAATGCTGTTAGAGCACTTTGGGGATAGGTCTCAGAGGCACCTGCCCAACAGTCAGTTGGTTAGAGAGCCAACAATTTTTGTTGCTCTTGTTTGGGCTGTCCCTGGGCATGGCATGGGACTGTCATGTCGTCCAGGTTCAGTTGGCTTCTAAACCACACAGAACCTTATGACCTGGCAGGATGGCCAGGAGCTGTGTTTATACACTACCTCAAGTAAAGCCATGGCAGGTTCATACAACATGACAAGACCTCCCGGCTTAGAAGCTGAGGTGTGTTTGCTATCTTGTGTGAACCCAGGAAGAGGGACTGCCTGCAGAATTAACTGTCCCAGCAGCACCAGCGTTTGGATCAGGGCCAGAACTCTATGCAAAGTCCCATTCCTCTAGGCCTAGAGGGTGCTCCACAAGCAATGTTGAGTTCAGTGAACAGTCTCCAAAAAGCACAGGGCCAGTTGGCTCTTACCGGTGGCATTGTTAGGGGATCAATGACCAGCCACCTCTCTGTTGTTGATTCCAGCTGTTGAGAAGTCAGGGGCTCTCTGAGGCGGACAATGACTTCTAATTTGCCTCCTGTAGGGCGTCGACCATCCAAGAGCTAGATAAGGGAAAGATGAGGAGGAGGAAGCTCTAAGTATGGCAAAGCAACCCTAACCAAGAAGGCAGCAAAAAGCTCTAAGCAGCACCTCAGTCTCTCAGAGACTGAATCAGCCCCGCCATCAGTCCACACTGTTTCACGAGCATCAAGAAACAACTACACTTGTCCTGACAGCCCCAGAATAACTGAGAATTGAGCAGGAGATTGCTGTCATCTGTATGACCCTACAAATGGCAAAGCCAAGCCAGAGAAACTGCTCTCTTAAGGTATACAGGGAAACCAACTGAGGAGGCAGCTGGAGTAGTTTATATCCCCAACCCAAGCTAATTTAAGTCCCCAACCCACTTGTTCACAATCATCTATAGACTGCTTTACTAATAAAGTGCTCAAAGTGGCATACTGTTACTGTTAAATCAGTTAATGCTATTCAGAATCACAAGGAGACTTCAGGTACAGTAAAGGCTAACAAATTTATTTATTGTTATGTTTCCAGAGGAGCAGCTATGTTAATCTGCTAGCAAAAACAACAAAGAGTCTTTAATAAAAAAAAGAGTTATTTATTAAAAGATAACAACTTTCATAGCAGCATAAGCTTCCAAGGACTAGCCTTTAAAGGTGCCATAACTTGCCCACTTCAATACAGCAGATTAATACAGTTATTTGTCTGGAATGCAAAATCATAAAGTCTAACCAATACAAATATTTATATACTTCATTTTATTTGATAATTTCAGCAGCAGGGTTCTACAGCAGGTACCAGGATAATGCAGTCAATGAAAGGGACTGGTAGCCTTAGCTGGAGGAAAGGTTTCATAAATTAAGATGCCACCACTGAAAAGGCCCTCCCTTGTGCTTTGACTGAATCAACACATAAGGAGGCAAAGCCCAAGGGTCAAAAATCCATCTTGTTCAATATTCTGTTTACATAGTGGCTGAACAGCTACACACAGGAAATCCAGAAGCAGGACATGAGTGCAGCAATACCCTTCCACTCAGGTTCCCCAACTTTGTACAACTGTTGTACAAAGGCATACTATTGCTGATAGTAAAGGCTGGACTGGGATGATAGCCCTTGACTTTCTTATCCTCCATGAATTTGCCTAATCTTCTTTTAAAGTCTTCAAGTTGGTGGCCATCACTGCCTTGAGTGGCATTTTCTTTTGTGGCTGTTCAACCAAACAGCCACAAAAGAAAATCGAATCTTGTTGGGGCAAATTCTGTAGCTTAACCATGCACTGTTTGAAGAAACCTTTCCTTTTTACTGTCCTAGACCTACCAGTCAGCTCCATGGGATGACCTCAGGTTGTAGTCTGAGGTACTTTGAATTCAATGATAGCATCTGAGCTCAAAGCAAAATGTTTCAGTTCTGGTTCCCTCAGTCTGGCCATGGGGCCCCATTTTACATGCATACCATTCCTGAAACTTAAGGGGAAATTTTAGGCTTACCTCCAAGATCTCCCGAAGCTCACAAGCTGTCTCCAGAGCCTCCAGCTTCAGTTGTGCTGTCCCTACTACCCGGTCAGTTTTGAACAACCCTCTGGGGAGAAACAACAATATTAAACCACAAGCCTCACTCAGAGCTCCAAGTTCACTCTATTCTTACTTTCTTTTCAGTAAAATTACCATTTTGGCCTATTCAAAATAACACCACTGCACGGACTGCTGCGGCATTACAGAGAGTCACACCAGAATTCCCATTAAAAAAAAAAAAACAGAACAAAACTATTCATTGTTTGAAGGGCCTAATTCTATCCTAACTATGATTTGGATATTGTGAATCTGGGCTTCCCATTGCCCTCCTGTTTGTGTAGGCTGATATTCCAATACATCTCCCATCCCATAATAAGCATTGCAGGACATCAGGTCATGAAAGTCTGAGTTAGCGATAAACCTACCAGCAATATTCAAATCTAGTTCAGAATTGCATCTTGCTCACCCTTTGTGGACAACCTCAAACTTGATGCCTTTTGTTTGAATGGCTCTCTTGAGCCCACGGTGTCCCCGGTTTATAGACAGCTTGAATTTCTCCTGGAATTCTGCCAGAGGGGGAGAGAGAAAGCAAGCCATCAACAGGAGAGGATTTAAAAAAAAAATTCTTAACTGCCCAGAGAGTCTTAGTTACCAAGTGATGTAAGAATGAATGAAACCTTGTATTGCTTGAGGGACTGAGATCTTGGCAGAGTTTTTGTTGAGACTCTGCCTTCTAAGAGCCTGGGGGGCTCAAATCACTCCTGAACATGTGACATTGTTGACATGGTTCTACACTGGTTCTGTATGAGGTGGAGGGGGGCGCTGATGGACCATTCCATCTCAAGCTTTTCTGCACTACTTTATAAAATCTCATTACAGCACACAGATAACTTTGGTCATAATAGTACAAGACCACTATTTAGTACAAGACCACAATAGTACAATAGTACAAGACCATTATTTATTGCATTTCTATACCACCCAAGAGCTGAAATACTTTAGGTGGCTCACAAAATAAAATCTAATATAATGTAAAAAAACCTCAACCAAACAGCCACAAAAGAAAATAAAATCAACAACAGTGCAAAGATCTAAAAAGCATCAACATGTTTCTTTTTCATCTGAGGACCTAATGTCTGGGAAAATAAAAATGTACTTAGCAGGTGCCAAAAAGACCACAGCATGGGTAAGACATGGTGCCACCCCGATAAGGCTCGTGGCCATCCAACTAGCCTTATTTTCAAGGAAAACTTGGAGAAAGGCCACAGAAGATGACCTGAAAGTCTAGGCAGGTACAGATGGAAGGAGAGGCCTCTTCACGTAACCTGGCTCCAAGCTATTTAGAACTTCAAAGGTGAATATCAGCACTTTGAATTGGTCCTAGAAACAGACTGGCAGCAAATGCATTTCCCTGAATTACCCTTTCTTTGGCAACATTTCCTTCCAATTAGATGCCTGGGATATGAGAAAATATGCCAGGGAGGAAAGACCTCCATGACCAATCATGCAATAGAGTTACATTAACCAAATACATATCCATGCTTCAAAGTATTACATGAAATCTCACATTAAACACCTTCTTCTATATAGGGTGCAGGATTGTTCCTGCTAAACAACACAAGATGCTAAACAAATGAAGCATGTTGTTTGGTATTTTTTAACTGAGTCATACAAATGAGGAGAGAATTTTGAACCCTTCCCAATCATGTTCCAAGTTAAATTCATCCTGCCCAGCAGTGCACTGCTACTAGGCTTTGAAAAAAGTTTTAATTAGAATTCCAGCTGGGGAAAGAAGGGTTAAACCCCTCCTCCTTACATGCTGAAGTTCCTGTGAAAATTGCACACCCCTATTTTTTTTTTAATCTCAACATGCCTCCAAGTGTTAGCATCCTGTATAGTTTGGCTTGTGGGAACACAATAATTCAACCTTTCTCTGCAGTGTTCCCTAAAGTTCACACATAGGCATTTACCAGGAGAGTTGGAATTCTTGATCATGCTGGTTTTGTCTTTTTGAGCTTCCTCCTGCAGAGGCAGACATGTGGGTGAAACAATGAGAATCACACTCCCCTGAAAGCTGACTCCAGTATCTCAAAGTAGTCACCACTGCCGCCACTGCCCCCCTTCCAGATTCACACATTTACATTTTTTCTAAACATATATGTACATTGTTGTAAATAGGCCTCCCCAACTACATATGTCAATACAGCACTTGAAAGTCTCACTGCACATCTCCCTCGGTATCTGCCAAGGCCCGCTGCTCCTCCCAATGTTAAATTTTATTGTAATGTTATTTTTAATCTTATTATTTAATAGCATTAGCATTCTTCTAATATTTTTTCTTGGACATGAAGCATTCTAGGGAGGAGAGGGAGAAGAGCAGCTGGAGGCTGTTCTTCATTGTGTACAGCCACTTGAAAAATGGTGGATTGAGAGCAGGATGGGGAGAGCCCTGTTAAGCTTGAGGAACTAAGAAGCAGGTGGGAAGAGATGGGGATGCCTTGCCTCTTTTTCCCTTTGTGTTTTGGGGTGTGTGGCCTATGCATTCTTTTGTAAGCAAGTGCGTCTTTAACCATTACAATTTTCTCCTTTTTTTGAAATGAACCTCCATGCTCTACAGGGTCAAGCATGTGATTTGGTATCTGGGGCTCAAGTACAACCTCTGCACCCTTTGTGGTGCTGCCCACAACTGAGTTCCTAGGATATGCTAAGCTGGGGAGGGATGGCTCAGCATGTCCTATGAGCCCCTTTGCTTCCTTTTGGGTGGTTTACTGAAGGCAGGGTTCAGCCAAAAATTAGCAGAGTCCCTCAGCCAGAGCAGCAAAAAAGGGCTTCTGCTCTGGTTCAGGGCTCCAGCTAAGTACAGGCAGCAGCATGTCCAACTGGTACTTCATGCCTCTCTCACTGGCTTCCCTTGCCTTCCTGCTGATGCCAGAGGGAGCCTGGGTTTGCTTCTGCTCCTTACGAGCACAAGGCAAAGGTACTGGAGTTTACAGCAAGATGCAAGAACTATCTACTTTGTTTTGTTTACCGGACTGGAAGGAAGGCCAAAAGGCTGGATCCTGCCACTGCCACCACAGACACAAAGGCAGGCCAGCTCCTCACTCTGGGGGAGAAAGAGCCTCCTTCCCCCATCTCAGGCACTTCCTGGAGGCACTTCCTCCCACTGTCTCCCTTTGCCTACCCTGAACACCTCTGCCTTTCTGAGAAGAAGGTATACAGGAGAGGTGGTGTTGGTGCTAGTCCCTGCCCCATGCCACCTTCCCAAGCCCCACCTGGAATTTGGGAAGGGACACACAGAAGAGAGCAGCTGATGTGGTGTCCAGGAAAGACCCAGCCAAACATGCCTCCTCCTGGGAGGGCAACTTAGGAATGGGGACAGGAGGGGGGATTCTGCCCATCAGCGCCTCGTATGTGTGCAGGAAGCCCAGCATGTGGTGGCATGTTCCCCTTCCCACTGCAGCACGTAGCAGCAAGGCGGTGGGGAAGGAAAGGGCCTTCCCTTCCACACTGCTCAGCTGCGGCATGCAACAGGACTGCGCCCCCACCTCCAACCAGGAAGAACTTTACCAGCTGAGCTGGGGTGGGTAGGTGGCAGACGAGTGATGCGAAAGGTGACATGGGCCACCTCACGCTGGGTTTCGGAGCTGTGCCCGCTTCTTGCTGCTGTGCACCACAGCTGAACAGGAGGGAAGGAAGTGCTCCTTCTCACTGCTTGGACATGGAGCAGTTCAGCTGAGCAGGGGAAATGGGAGAGCAATCCACCTCGCACCAGGTTTTCAAACCCAGTGTTAGGCCACTTGTTGGTCATCTGTCCCTGCTCCCTGCTGCCAGTCCAGGCTCCCTGCTCTGTGCTCCTGGAGGTGCTGGGATGTCGGGAGCACTGGCACGATCTTCTGGCATTGGCAGACACAGGGTAGTAGATGACAGCTGCTGAGCATGGCCACTTCTGGCAGCCGTCATCCTGTTCCTTTCTATGTTCCACTGTGGGGCCCCTGGGATACCAGCTGGAGGACTGAGGAGGGAAGTGGGGGTGGAGGAGCTGGTCATTGCAGCTGTCCCCCATCCCCCCCGGCAACTTTAGGCCCAGGGGTGCAAACCCACCCAATGAGTTACTCCAATGCTGAGATGTGCCCACAGAGAGGCTCATATAGGTTGGGGATGTACAGCATGTACAAATTCTTTCCCTGCACATAAAAAGGTAATGTTAGAAGCTGCTTCAACTTACTGCACTGGGATAGGGGAACTCAAAGCGTACAAACGCATCTAGATCACTTGGGGACACGCCTGGGGAAGAAACAAGAACAGAAACAGGTCAATCAATAGTCAGGAAGCCATTCTGGTCAAGGAACTGAAGACAACACGGCAGTCCCCACAAGCACTCCCAGCATGGCAGGCGTACATGGACACCAAGCCACAAATGCCCTGGCTGTTCCATGAGGGCTGGTGTCTCAAACAGAGACCTGGTCATTCTTTGCATGGGATGCCTGTCAAACCAGCTCTCTCCAGAGAGTTTGGCATGCGCTGCTGGCCTTTATATGACTGTCTCTGTTTAAGGCGCATGAGTGGCAACAAGTCCAGTAGAGATACTTTCTGGAGAAAGGCAGCGACAGCAAAGCGCTGACTATCCCTTGTTAGTTTGAGTCAGAGTAGTTCCATTGCAAGGAATGGAAGTTACATTGAACTAACATCAGATTGTTCTTGGGAAATCCTTTTTGGAGTCAGTGCCTGCTTATAGCATAAAAGGCATAACAGGAAAGAAAAGCTTTTCAACAGAATTCAGGGATTCTCCTTTATGTTGCCGTTCCATCTCTCCACACAGAGCAGAATGGGGGAATTCCACAAAGTGCAGGTCAAGAGAAGGAAGATAAGTGAGGAAGGGAGAAGCCCCCTTCCCCCCACAACTGTCTGGTTCTTGTGCACTGCCATTCCCATTCTTGATAACTCTTTTATCTTGGGGGTTGGAGGTGCTCAGGAAGCACTGTTTCCTTTCACTGTTGCCTTGTCTGAGCACACAGATGGCTAAGGCAATTACAAAAGTGACAGGGAGTGCATACTCTTCACGGTCAGCTTCCCAGCACTGGCATTAAAATGAGTCAGGAGAAAGATGCCTTGTTTTCCTCCCACAGATTATTCTCATGGTTTGTACATATCAGCCGAGTTCATACAGTGGGAAACACTTGATTTCTCAATATATGTCTTTTCCCTCCTGCCCTCCCTCATGCACAAATGAAACACAGGCTCTTTCATTATTGTAGAAACAAAGGAATGGAGAAGGCATGAACCCTATCTTACTGAAACAATTTTGGAGGGAAGAGAAGAAATATTAGAACGATCTTGCCTGGAACAGCCTGAATGTCCCTCTATTTTTACTCCAGCAAGGGCCAGAGGGATGCTACAATGAAGCTCACAAGTGGAGCATGTTGGTAACAGCCTCCCTCTAATCTTTGTCCCCTGTATATCCTCACTTGTTCAGAAGTATATTGCCTTGAACAATGATGGACAACTGCCAGGAGCCAGTTCCAGCTCTCCCCCCTCATCCCGACTTATTTGCTGCCAAGAGGTGTGCCAGCAAAAAAGGGTTGATTTTTCCCTTTGCTGCACCAAAGAATTTCAGCATCACATTTTGACTTATGTTCATTAATTCAAGGAAAAAATAGCCGTTTTTGACTGCCATGCTTGCAGACCCTTAGTTCTGCTCCTCATGTGGCCACTCTGCCTAACTTATAGAAATGACTGTATAGGTAAGGCTCTCTCTGCCCACATTCTCAAAGACACAAACCCTGGCATGTTTTACCTGGTGGAGCTGGCAGGTTGATTCCTTTCACTATATAAAGAACCATGTCATTGCTGTTTAATTCTGGAAAGATCCTGAAAGGAAATGCAGGGTGGGAGGACAAGTTGCAGTCAACATCTGCACCAAATGCTCAAAAGCGGGGCCAAAGCAACACCTGCAAGCTCTGTTTGGATATGACTGTCAACTTTAGATATGGCCTGGCATTTGCTCAGGTGTACTTAGGGCATGACATACAAGTCCCAAAGAGAAATTTAACAATGCATGGAACTTCTCTCTGACTCATGTAAGTGCATGTACAGAGTCTGAACATTTAACTTTCCTTTGCAAATCAAATGGAAGACAAAACATCTTACAACAGCTGCTCACCTTCTTCATCCAGTAATGCCAAGGATGGGCAACTTGTGGCCCCCCAGATATTTTGGCCTACAACCCACCTTATTGTTAATTCGCTGCCTTGGGCTGCTGAGTTATAGGCTATGCTCTCTCCTGACCAGCACCACTGCCTAATGTTTGGATCCTTCTCCTGTAACACGCTGAGCTCCTTAAGCAATAACCATGAAAAGCGGTGCCTCTTTTCCCCCCACTTCAGCCTAGGTGTCATTCCTGCTTCCTGCTGGGGTTACAAGTGAACCTCAAAATGTGTCAGAACTCTTACACAGATTTTGGTTTGCTGTTTTGGATTGTTATCACTTTTATCATTGTGACTCTAAAATAAACAGCCTCTACACAAGTGAAGCCTGAAGCACCTTCCTATGACTACGAAGGAGGATGGGAGAGCATTTGATATCCAGAAGAGAGAAAACTGCAAGGACACTGCAAAATGGCTCACACACTTGATTACATTGAAGGTTCGCTGCTCATAATGATATTTAGGCAGTGGAAATCCCTTGGAATGGGCTTGTTTCAGGATCTCCATGTTCTTTTTGCAGTCCTCAGCCATCTTCTCAAACCTGCAGCAGGGAAGACCAAACAGGCATGTCATTTAGAAGTTGATCCAATGGCCTCCGGAGTGCTATGTCTCAGATTATAATAACTATGATAATTATAATGATTGTTACATTCATACTCCCACCTTTTCTACTTGCAAAGAACCTTCTCCATTTCATTCTCACAACAATCCCATGGGGTGTTATGCAGATAAACTGCATTAAATTGCACTAAAGATAGGACATTTAGAAGTAAATAGCTAACACCAGTCCTTATTCCCAGGCCTACAGAGAAACAGCTGGAAATGCCCCCACCTCACCCCCATGTGCTATTTGGAGTTGACAAATGCCTCAGCAAAGAAGATGGCCTTATCTTGGTGCCTTTAGAGACAGGGAGCTTATTCAGATCAAGCCACTGATGTCAAGACACGTAGACAAGGGTGGATTGGCCAACTGGGCAAGCTGATATCCCATCTATGCCTGGGGGCCCTGGCACAGGAGATCTGCTGGGGACCCACATCCTAACTGGACAGCCCTGTCAAGCAGAGGCAGGAGCAAGATGGCACAAGTCACTTGAGCTGGCCTGCCTAAGAACTTCAACTGTCTCCACAGGATTTAGTGGGCATGTGGTAGTGATGGGACAGGCAAAGAAAGACACTTCGTCTCCAGCACAAGGTAGACCTCGAAGTTTGTGAGATGTGATAGAGGACAAGGCTGTTGAGGGCTACTGATGTCTATGACCTCCAGTATGACCCTCAGACTAAATGTCAGGGAACAGAAGTGTTATTGTGCTCATGCCCTGCTCAGTTTGGAGAACAGGGTGGGAATTGAAAAAAAGGAATCTTCAATGCAAGGCTTCCATCAGGACTGATTATGGATTTCATCACGCAGTGGCAACAACAAATTACACCACAAACTGAGTAATAAAAACCTAAGAAGAGCTGTGCTGGATGAGATTAGTAGTCCATCTGTTCCAGCATTGTGTTCACACAATGGTGAACTAGCTGCCAGTGGGAAACCCACAGGCAGGACACGAGTGCTACTGCAGCCTCCCATGCATGTTCTCCAGGAACTGGTGCCCATATGCATATTGCCTTCAGGTGTGGCAATCAGGAATAGTAGCCACAGATGGCCTTCTCCTTCAGGAATCTGTCCAATTCTCTTTCCAAAGCTGTCCAAACTGGTAGCCAGCACTTCAGTGAATTCCGTAATTTAACTATCTATCATGTAATACTGTAACTGCGCAACAAATGTGCCATACTCTAGAAACTATGACTGGAAATGGACCTTCAGAAGGGAGAAAGAATAATGGAGATAGATGTTGTAATCTGTCATTGCAAAAGATTATTTCCTTTCCTTGTTATCTTTGATTTTTTGCATACTTTGCTTTTGTTTGTTTTCCATAACTCAATCACTGCCTTATCAAGCTCCTGAGAGAAAAGCTAAATGCAGAAAAACTAAGGAAGACCAGCACAGAGGGTATTCTGGTCAAGACAGCATATACACGTATCAGTACAGAGGGGGAAGGAAAGCATATCCGTAAAGTCACTGGTGTGCTTACTTGGCAGTTTCCGCGATGTTCCCTAAATGGGTGAACTTCTTAGAGTAATCCATACACATCTGGAACAAAAAAAAGAAGACACATGAGAAGCAGGCAGGCAAATAACAATCCTGGCTTACTTTCATAGTTCATGTACCTTCCCAGTGAACTCCTTCAGGCCAAGCTCACATTCCTCCCCTTAATAAGCCAAACTGTTATGTAAGCACCAGTCCTTATATGGGCAGAGTATGCAGCTTCTCTTCTCATGGCACTCAGAAGTCATACACATTTCCCTGGAGATGACTCATCCATCTGTTCATTTTTCACTTAATACTTGGGGTGGCTGGAGGGGCCCTATCCTGACCCACACATGTGCTTCATATCCACAGTGGACACTCCTGCTCGGTCTCAGAAATGACCACATTTTGGAAGCGGGGGGGGGGGGGTATGGAGAGACACACAGGTGGCCCAGTGCAGCTTGGCACAGCTGAACTAGTTCTGTTTGGGTAGGAGGGATCTTTATGCCACCTAATTGTCATCTCCCGAGCCTGGTACACAAATGAGGGTGCACTGGAGTGAAATGAATTATTCCCAGCCTTCCCCCAAACCCATCTCAACCCTCTGCTAAGACCAAGAAACCTGGAGCCCACGATACCAAGAAGGAGAAATGTGGAATGCTAAGTTCCACAGTCTCAGACACTGACACTGAAAGAAAAGCAACTTGTTCAAGAACCTAATACAAGGCAGAGGTGTAAGCCTGAGTTCCAAAATAGAAAGCTACTTTTCTGAATCCAAATAGAGATGGAGCCGAAGGGTGTTACTTTGCTTGGCAGCATGCCTGCCTCCCTTGGGGAGCAGAGGGAGAAGGTTATGCATTTTTTAAAAATATATATATTTTAAAAATAGGAGGGTCAGGAGCTTTGTGAGCACCAAGAGAAGTTTCAGCCTGACACTGTGCTCACAAACACCATGTTGGATACCCCAAAACTAGAATGAACAGGATTTAGACCACAACTGGTAGGTTCAGGGAAGTAATTACTGGAAGTTATCCACTGGGAATAGGCACTTGTCTCATCTATTTATTGGAATAGCCCTACCTGAGAAATTTCACTACCATGTTCTAAGGTCATTTAACCCAATGAGGGGTTCAGGCAACTGGGAGCTTTGTGAACACCTGCTCAAACCACAGGATCTTATCCATTCTTATCATATCAATTTTAAAAACTGCAAGCTGTTACTCTGGGCAATTTCCCCTTAACCATCAATCACTCTCATTTTCAAATGAATACCTGCCTTAATCATCTTCTAAACATGCCCTTTTACGTTGAGCTCTTTTTTTTAGTTTATTGCTCTGCTTCCCATTTTTACTTTAAAAACCACTGAATACTTAGCACTGTACCCAAAAGAAGCAATTCCTTCTTCTCACTCTTCCCACTCAATCATATCCTATTAAATATTCTTTGGAAGTGTAAAGGGGTAAAAGGCCAAGCATGGATCTGTTCCATTTATATCAGGGCCTCATTTGCTCAGGGATTCTTACTCCCTATCAGTTGGCTTAACTGCCTTTTTTACTTCAGCTTGTAGTCTCAAACTCTTTTTTACCTCAGTTTATAACAAAAAACAGTCAAGCAGAGGAAAAGTGCTTGAAGTATGTTTATATTTTCATTCCACACAGCTCTTGTGATACAATTACCCACACATCGCTTTAATGGGGGGCACAGGTTAGCAACGTGCATGGCTTCCTGTCACCATATCAAGTTCGACCCTCTGAAGTTGCTGGATCAGATCTTGGTCAATCAAGTCCAGCAACCTGTTTTAAACACTGATCAACCAAATGTTTCCAGAAAGCCCACCAACAGAAGGCCACAACCCTCACCCATTATTTCTCCATGATCTGGCAGGAATGACCCCAGTGATTCTAAAAATATTGGTTTTGATGCAGAACCAACTCACTGCAATCCTAGTATACCTCAGCTTACATCTGAAGGCTTTCCCAGGAGGAACCCTATATTCTGCTGAGCTGCTGGGCCGGTTGATCGAAAGGTCGACAGTTCGAATCTGCACACAGGATGAGCTCCCATGCGTCATCCCAGCTCCTGCCAACCTTGCAGTTCGAAAGCATACAAATGCAAGTAGATATAAGGGTACTACTTTGATGGGAAGGTAACAGCATGCTGTGCACTTTGGTGTTGTCATGCTGGCCACATGACCGTGGAGACTGTCTGCAGACAAACACTAGCTCCCTCAGCTAGGAAATGGAGATGAGCAGACATGACTGGACTTTAATGTCATGGGGAAACCTTTTATCCTCTCCTCTATCCCCACACATCCTCACCAGGAGAAGCTACAACATCTGTAACACACGCCTGTGCTCCACTACCTCATGCTGCTGCCTCATCAGTTTCACAAGCTCAGCATACTGAGCAGCTGTTTCTGGGGAAATCTTGGTTCCACGAAGTTGCACCAGTGTGAAGTCCTCCTTGTTCACGGGGGCCTGAGGCACCTGGAAGGGAGAAGAGGGGAAGGAAATAAAGTATCAGAATTAACTTCAGAATGGGACCTGCTTGCCTCCATGCACAAACACAAGTTACCACAGGGATAACAGCACCTGTGCTGCACTTAAAAACAGAGTCGTACTTTTAGTCTATTTTAGAAAACATCTGTGGAATCTTCACCTCTCAGCACACAACACTGGGGGGAGTGGGGGGAGGCTCAGAGGGAACACCCATAAGCTGCCTAAATCAGCTGCCCCACTTCCAGAGAAGAGGCTTCAGTAGGGTGTCCTTGGCTAGCAGGTCCAAGAAGGGGACTGCAGCAGGCTTCCACTTGGCCCAGACCAAACAGTCAGACATGAGAACTCTTTCCCAGCTCTCATTTATTTTAATGAAAACTGCTCAGATAGCCTTGCTCATGGATCAGGGCTGCCTCCCCTTCCACCGCTCTTGAGGATCTCCTGAATCAGCCTCATAGTAAGGCTGGCTCTGAGAGAGGTTCTCTGTATCATCAAGACAAGACTTCAAGCAACCAGGACCCTGATCTATCTCCCCATTACAAGAGAGCACACCCACAACAGCAGGCAGCCTCCTTACCTTAGTGATGTCAACAGGGAGCCCATTCTGCGACGCCTCAATCATGGGGTCCAGACCTTTGGCCTGGCGCAAGAACAGCTTGGCTCCCTCAATGTCATTTTGCTGCTTGGCTCGGAGAGCTGCCTGCATCAGTTGCTTCTTTCGACTTTCTAGGAAGTTCAGTTGCTGCTGGGCTGCAGAGAGGAAAGGGTAAAGAGAGGAGGCCTGCTGTATCTCTTTCAGAGTCTCCTGCATGCAGGTAACAAGGAGGTTCCAAATGGATAAGGAATGTGCACTGTACCTTTCAGTGCATTAACTCAGTCATGAGTATAACAGGGGCCTTTAATAGGAATGGGCTGGCTTGAGGATGCTGTGAGTTGCAGACATACAACCATCAGTGTGAGGTTGGAGAAAGCTGCTGTAGAACCAGGGATGGGGGATGCAGGTACCTCAAGACAGCACCAATTAGCTCAGGGATTCGTTCAGAAACACCTGATACATTGTCACCCACACTGATCTTGCTACTGTTTGGTCTAGACAGGGTCACAGTGAGATCAATGTCACCCAAAAGGATATGCATGCCTGATGCTGGAAACAAACACACATACCATCTGAGAAGTCAGTATTTGTATTCACTTTGATTGCTGACAGCCACATCTGCATACATTAAAAAGGACACCACTAAAGCTTTTCCCCATTAGCTTAATAGCGGTATGCAGCTAGAGAGCGATCCCCCAAATATCACCTCCTGCAATGGCTATTCCATCTGGTTATTACATAACAGTATGCTAGAACTGGTAGCTGGATTTCCTTATTTTCCATGTCCCCTTTTGAGTCACATTTCCTAATAGGGCAAGCTATTGTTCTGGAGTAGAAACTACATTTATATTAGCATTTCAATAATATTTACAAGGACAGCAAATGAATAAACACATAAAAGAGAAGGGCAAGCACCTTTCGCAATGACCTTGGAGGCACTTTTACCAGGTGTTGCTAGCTTTGCAGCTGCAGGCACGGCTCGTGGGCTTGGCTGGGGCAGCAGTTTAGGCTGCAGTGAGCTGACTGGTTTGGATGGTGGTGGGCAGAGGTCAGGCTGAAAAACATGAGAAGTGACAAACCAGGATCTATTTTATAACTTATCTTTTTCTAAGAAATGATACACAGGGCAACTAATAATATGCAGATTAAAAGCAAAATTAAAACATAAACCTAATCCATTAGAGCACTAAAGTACAACAATAAAAAAAACAGACAGCCAGTTAAAATGCTCTTCAGCAGAAGGCCAGCATATACTCCAAAGGTCTGTTTGAATAAAAATGTCTTTGATTGCAAGCAGCAGATCAACAAAGAGGGAGCCAGCTTGGCCTCCATTGGCAGGGAGTCCCACTGGCAGCCTGAGAATGACCACCAAGAAGTCCCCTCTCACATCTCCTCTAGACAGGCTTCTGAAGAGCACAGGACCAAGAGAACAGCCTCCCCAGATCTTAAGCCTTGGCAGACCTGTATGGGAAAAGCTGGTCCTTCAGATAGCCTGGTTCCAAGTTGTATAGAGCCTGAAAGGTCATAATCAAACATTTGAATTGTGCCCAGAAACAGAACAATAATCAGTGAAGCTGTTGGAACAGGGAGTTGACTCTATCAGTGATGTGATATTCAGTTTTAAAGTCTAGATGGTATAACCTGCATCTAAACTGAAACCATCACCAATACAGGTATTTAAGATGGACTGAGTATTTGCAAGGGAGGATAACAACATGCTTATATTCAGTCTTCCACATTTGCGAGGGTTAAAGGGACAGGACCCCCACAAAACTTTTAAAAAAAAACATTAATATCTCTAAGCCATCCCCACAAGCCTTAACGCTTAATACTGTTGATGATACATGCTTCTCCCTCTCTCTTTCAGACCTTGGTCTGATCCAGCAGGACTTCCACAGGAGCTGGTTGAGGCCCCACTGGTGAGGGTGTTCAAGGATAGACTGGACATGCACATGGTGGACATGTCGTGAGCAAAGTTGGCTGGAGCCGGGGGTCAGACTAGATGGCCCCCGAGGCCACTTCTGTCTCACTCTGTTTCTATGTTTCCTCTTCTTCATTTCTTACATTCTTATGTTCTTGTTCCTCGCCCTCCCTTTCACTCAGCAGTGCCTCCTCTTTGCATCAAGGAAATGCCACAGATATTTCCCTCTCTGGATGGGTGGGGCAGACAGCATTCTTTGGAAGCCCTCCTTCACTCTGCTTTTGTTTCCCTTCTCTATAAGGTGATGACGATTTTTCAAAGTAGCCACAAAACTCCAAAAGCCAATCCCAAACTGGCAAACTTGTGAAGGGAAAACAAAGGGTCACATTTAGCTGGCTATTAAGCCATGCTAAAATTTGTAGAACTGTGCTTTTTATAAGAGCAATGGTGAACTTATTTTTATTTTTTTCAAGATTTTATTGCTTTAAATTTTTGTAGACTGCCCTGATGCCTGTCTAGCAAATAAACTAGAACAACATCTGTGAACCTGTGGAGAACTTGAAGAAGTTGATTAAAGTCGTGTAATTGTGAGCTTCTTCACCCCTGAAGAAGGTGAGAATACTGAAGAGGAAAAATAATTCCCTGGTTCTCCTAATCTACACGTTATTCTTCCAGCTGCTCTACAGTTTCCTTTATAGGGCAGAAATTAGATATTCCCATATTCTGACACATGGCAAGCCACCCATGCGTATTTGCAAGGCTTCCCACATGTACATTTAGGCTCCCAACTCGCAGATAAGCCAACCTGTTTTGCCACCTCAGCATCTTCATCTTCTTCCCTGGCTAGTTTCATTGCTGTTTCAAGGATCCCTGCAAAACTTTGATCTCCTGGAGAAGATTCCATTCCTTGGATGGGAGGGAAACCTGCCAAAGAGGACAAGAAACCACAACTAACTAGTGGACTTGTGACTCTTTCAAAGGAGGAGGAGGCTGTAGCTACTTAATGTCCAAGCTCTTGAGCCTTTTGGCTTGGCTCCTTAGAGTGCAATCCAATTCACACTTAGACAAAAAAGGAGCCTTTCTCACTAAACACGCACAGGATTGTGCCTTTAGTCTCCTACGCACACATTTTTAGCCATTATGACTGCACAGAAATGCTCAAAACAGGCAGTACCTGTTGAAAACTTTGAAACTAGGAGGGAAGTTGAATAGGAGGAGATTCATTGTCCATAGTTCCTTTCTCCCTTAGCAGAAATAGGATACATTATGTAAACTGAGAGTGTGAATATTTTAGGGACCATTGGTGGTTGTTTCCCCACATGAATTAATGCAGAGCACAAGGAAATGTAGCAAGTGTAGGAAATGTCCACTCTGCCACCTCATCCTACTGCATGAATGGACCACAGATTTAGGCTAGACAACAGGAAGAATTTCCTCACTGGCAATGTAGCACGACAATGGACCTATTACCTGGGGAAGTTGTGGGCTCTCCTTCACTACAGACATTCAAAAAGCATGAAGAGAGTAATCTAAATGAGATGGTATAACTTAGCAGCAGGGGGTTGAACCCCCTGTCCCCTTCTGCCCCCTTCCAACTCTGCTATTCTATGATTTTATTAGGGGACAGCTGAAATCTGAAAACATTCTGAAGAAATCCAAAGCAAGCACCCAAACCACCAAAATTAATGTGAGAATTAAATATTATATATACCTGGGGGAATAGGTAGGTCAGCCAACTCAACAGGTTTTCCTGCCTTGTGAGCTCTGATGGCATCTTGATATTGCTGGCAGTAGTGAAAAAACAGAAAATGGTGATGTAAAAAATTGGAATTTGCAGAACAGGATTTGGTAAAAGCCACTTTTGCTGGGCTGATCAGAGCAAAGAAAATATACAAATGCATACTTGCTCAGCTTATTGTCAAGAACATTATTAATGAAAGCAGTTGTGTTTAACCATTATTATGAATTGCTGTTTGGAACTTCGCAGTATACAGTGTGCCTGTATATTCACCAAAGGACTGGCCTGTGAGTGGTAGCCACTTGGCTGAACAGGCCACGTAAATCCATATCCATAGCTTGCTCACCTGCTTCGGCACTGTAAGCAGAATCAGTCCAGCTTTACCTCTTATAAGTTTGTCTTGTTTTGCATTTTGATACTTTTATTTACTGTTGATTCTTTCAGCACCACTTGTGCTTTAAAGGTATGTTTAAAGGTATGCTTTCAACACTTTCATCTTCAAGCATTGCCATGTTTTAGTTACGAGCAAATTGCACATTTGCCATCCTTTGATGCTACTAATAGAAGTTATTGACAGAGTTTGTGCAGTCTGGTCTTAAGTCAATCAAGAATCCTGCTTTTGAACCACAAGGGAACACTTAAAAAACCCAGACAGCTGGTCATAAGGCCAGAAGCAGACGTGTCTTTGGCTTTAGCTTGGCCTGCCCTTGCTGCAACAAACAATGCCAAATGAGCATGCCCTGAGATGCCAAGGCATGTGGTGATGACATATAAAAGTTTTAAATAAATAAACATTAACAAAGACTCTTCTGCCCCACTGCAGTCTTAGATAGAGGGAAAACAGACTCTTCGATTTTTAATATGGAATAGCCTCCAAAGCAGGCCTGGGGTTCCAATGCATCCCACCCAAGCTCTCCCAAAAGCCATACCCCCTGCCCTTGACTTCATCCCCTTTCTGTCAAGCAGGGATTGTGTGGTGTCTTCCTTTCTTTTGTGCAATTTTTCCCATTGCAAAAGGGTAAAATGCCTCCCCGAAGGCTGTGTTACTGGAAGTAAGAATTTTGAGCTACAGGATGCTGGCCTCTTTTTGGTAATTTTGGTCTAGTCCTTTTACCTTCAACCTCCCTCTACTAGAATGCCCCCACACCTGGTGCTTCTCTGAAATGTAATTCAGCCCCCACCCCTAATTTAAATAATTGTATCAAAGTATTTTGAGGCAGCTCCATGGCTGAGCAAGCCAACAGATTTTTCACTGGATTTTTCATGCAAGTACCAGTGGAAATCAAAATATTTTCCTGTAGTGCTCCAGACTGAAATGTGACTTTTCAGCAGGCAGATTCTACAGACTCAAAGCAGAAGGGTCAGCAGAACATATGAACTTATGACTGATGTGCTTGCAGCCCATGAGGATTTCTCAGGCCAAATATACTTTTTTCCCAAAGCAACGCCAAGTATTGATGCCAGTATCGATCTCAAACACATGGACAATAACTGTAACTCCATATTTTATTTCACTTTCCATATTCACCAGCTTCTATCCATAAAACATTTATCAATGTGAGATTCCAGTATATATTCAGTTAGTGAATCTTAGGATTCTACTGGAACTCTTTGTAGGAAAGAAATAGGAAAATTCAAATCAACATACTTCCCAACTACTCTGAACATAGTTATGTTGGGGCAATATCAAAAATGTTAGAGCACCTACCTGTCCCAAAGTGTACCTTGAGATCTGTTCTGTGTGTTTGAGCAGAAAGAGTCGGAAGCAAACACATGAAAGAAGAGGCAGGGACTTCTAGTTACAATGGGCTAGGACCTCACCTTCACAATCCGTTCATGCATCCTGGCCTTCCTGTCATCACCTTTGCTCTTTGCCTGTGCTGCTGCTGTCTTGTACTTGTCCATCCTCTGCTGCAGTGCCTCCATCAGATCTCGAGGGGGTGGGGGTGTATCTGGAAACAAATAATATCATTCAGTGTGACCTTTTCCTTTACTGAGCAAGGCACCCTAAAAGGGACCTAGAAACAAGTATGAGACCAGCAGAGGTACTGCTGATAGCTTCTCTGGCATAGGTCCAAAGCCTTAGACCAAGGAGAAGACAACCTGGTACCTTCCTACCACTCTGAAATGTAACTCCAATTCTGGTGCCAGGGATTCTGGGGTTCATAGAAATTGTAGTCTAAAATGTTTGCAGGCTACCAGGTTGCCTGCTCTTACCCCATACTGTGCCTTCAAAAATGTTGCTTCTGTCATTGAGGTGGTACACCCAAGTATGGGTTGCACCACTTTTGACTGCGAAAGAGGGCTTCTTGCTACAAATACTCTTCCATATGAAAAGAGATTATCTCCAAACAGAAAACCAGCTGCCAAGGAGAACTTTTCTCCCTGACACACTAGTTATCTAAGCAGGAAGCCCAGTTTCATCTTGCAAATTTTAATCAAGAAAGCACCACACCTTGGCAGCTTTTGCTCAGGCCAGACAATGTATTTCTAGTAATGTATGTAGCTTATTCTGAGTTTCACAGCTTTCTTCTCCACGTCCTGTCTGAAATCTCCTAAAGCTGAGATGCACAATCCAGTCACATTCCATTCACATGGACACAGTCGCATGAACCACAGAAATTAACAAAAGTGCCCAATTGCTTGCTTATAGGTTCAAGCTCCTAACTTCATTGGCCTCGTTTGTCCATTCTCACTGGGATTGGCCTTTCTACCCAGCTAATGGAAATACACATTTGCTGTCTGAGCAAACTTCTACATTAGGAAGTACCTCTTTTTCCACTTCATGGATCACTGCCTTGTCGTGGTGAAGGGGCTTGTGTAGCTCAATGAAGCTATAAGCTATGCCATGCAGGGGCATCCAAGAAAGACAGGTCATAGCAGAGAGCTCTAACAAAAGGTGATCCATTGGAGAAGGAAATGGCAACCCACTCCAGTACCCTTGCCATGATAACTCCATGGACAGTACCAAAAGGCAAAAATATATGATGCCAGAAGATGAACCCCTCAGGTCGGAAGGTGTCCAATGTGCTACTGGGGAAGAGCAGAGGGGTAGTACTAGTAGCACCAGAAAAAATGAAGCGACTGGATCAACGCCGAAAGGACACTCAGTTGTGGATGTATCTGGAGGTGAAAGGAAAGTCTGATTCTGTAAACATCTATACTCCACAGGAGATCAACCCTGACTGCTCTTTAGAAGGCCAGACGCTGAAGATGAAACTCAAATACTTTGGCCACCTAATGAGAAGGAAGGGCTCACTGGAGAAGAGCCTAATGCTGGGAACAATTGAAGGCAAAAGAAGAAGGGGATGGCAGAGGATGAGGTGGCTAGATGGAGTCACTGAAGCAGTCGGTGTGAGCTTAGGTGGACTCTGGGGGATGGTGGAGGACAGGAAGGCCTGGAGAAATATTGTCCATGGGGTAGCGATAGATCAGACAGGACTTCAAAACTAGCAACAACAACAAGAGATGTTTAGTTTTCGACAACTGGAGTTTTGGGTGCTAGTGTGACATAAAGGTATTAATTTTCAAGATGGCTCAGGACATTTTTATATTATTTCCTGTAACTCTCAGATGAAGCAAGGTGGGTTGGAATTTTGCAACATTTACTTAAATATTTTGTTTTCATTTCCTAATCCTTCAATGCACATATTTTGCTGATTCTTTAAATGACTATGCTGTTACATGTTTATAGTAGACATTTACATCTAAAGGTAACTACATCTACAATCCGGAATATGCAGGGAACATATTCCGCTGAATATAGTGTGCAGTACATCATGGAGGGAGTAAACATGCATCATACTCTTAAAACTACTGGCCTCCAGATATGCTGGACTACAATTCCTCTAATTCCCAGCCAACATGGCCAATGTTTCTGGAGTGCACCAGGTTGGGTAAGATTGATGAATAGGATTGTTGCTAACCTACCCAGCCACACACAGCCTGGCATAACTCAGATGCTAGGAATCTTTCCTTTTAACAGGGGATTCCTTTCTATTTGTGTCTAAATGTTTAACAAGTCTTTGAGATTCATCCTGTGGGTCCCCAACACTTAGTTTTAAGAAATGGTCCAGTGGCAATTTCTTTCCAATTCCCACATTAAGGAGCTTCCCTGGGAATTCCCACAGTCATGGGTGAACTTGTGTTTTCCACTGGATATATTCATGCATGCATTACAGTGCTTTATTTTATAGCTTCTCTTCTGTGATTCTTTGGTGATTTTATAGTGGATATGTTTTTATGTTGCTAGCTGCTTTGGGTTAATGTGTGAAAGAAATAGCAGGATAGAAAGATTATTTATAAATGAAAGATACAACCCAGGCTCAGGTTTACTAACTCTGTGGGGCTGTTAACGACCACAAAGTTACCTTTATTACCTTGCATTCTATGTTCACATATTTGAGAGGCAAGTAGTCATGAATAGTGTCCGTGTGCGTCCATCTTTCCTGGGGCTTGGAACCAATCCCAGTAAGCAGACCCTTTTGCCTGTGTTGCCTGCCTCTCCCCATTGACAGGAACACTGCCCTGCAAGTGTTCTCAGCCAGCTACTACTTGTTTTTCCTGCTGCTCTGCAGAGCCCGTCTACTGATTAGGGTAACATGGGGGCTCCATAAGCACAGCAGATCAGCAACCAGTCAGGCACACCCTGTGCAGCTGCCCCCACAGTCTCTGCTGCTAAGGGTGCTCCCTGTTCTCCCTCCCGGTGCACACTCTGATGCCTGGCCACTGTGCTGCTGCCATATCCACTGCCTGGCCAATTAACCCCTTTACAGGCTGAGCACCCAACTACCCACTTCCTGGCACTTCACATGCCACTTGGCCAATTCACCAAGATGTGCTCCTTTCATGGCAGCACCAGGCTGTTCTCTCGCAAGAGCCTGCCTCTCTCGTGTGGTTTGCAGGATGGGGACGTGTTCCTGCCTCTCACAAGGTCTCCATGTCCATGCTTCTTGCAAGAGCAGGGACATGGGGACAGTGCACAAGAGCTGATCTCACGGAGACAGCCATTGCTAGGTGAAGAGGGCAGCAGAAAATGGTGGCTGAAGCAGCTGTGGTTACTTTTGCTGCCAAACTTGCTGGCCAAAATGGGGAAACTGAGGAAAAACACTGTAAGCAGCTTCACATTTCGTGTAAGCAGCTTCATGACATGCGGGGTCCCCCAGGGCTCTGTCCTGGGGCCGATCCTGTTTAATCTTTTCATCAATGACATGGAAGAAGGGGTGAACAGTCTGCTGATCAAATTCGCAGGCAATACTAAAATGGGGCAGTGGCCACAACTGAGCAGCAGGTACTCCAGATCCAAAAGGATCTGGACAGACTGTGGAAGTGGGCAGGAGACAACAGGATGACATTCAATGTGGGTAAGTGCAAGGTCCTGCACTTGGGGCATAGGTATGGGTGTCATAAGTACAGGTTAGGGGACAAGTGGCTGGAGAGCAGCACTTGTGAAAGGGACCTTGGGGTGCTGGTTGACTGCAGGCTGAACATGAGTCAGCAGTGTGATGCGGTGGTTAAGAGGGCGAATGCCACCCTTGGTTGCATAGCCAGAAGTGTGGCTTCTAGATCAAGAGAGGTATTACTACCACTCTATACGACTCTGGTGCGCCTGCAACTGGAGTATTGTGTTCAGTTTTGGGGCCCTCATTACAGGAAGACTATAGCCAGGTTAGAGTCAGTGCAGCGTAGGGCCACAAGGTTGGTGGCTGGTTTGCAGGGGATGCCGTATGAGGCAAGACTGAGGGAACTGGGTCTCTCCAGCCTGGAGAAGAGGAGACTCAGAGGGGATCTGTTGGCGACATACAGGTATGTGAGGGGATGTCACACAGAGGTGGGTAGAGACCTGTTCTCCCCTGCAGAGTTGGGCAAGACGTGCTCTAACGGAGCAAAGCTCAGGGAAGCAAGGTTCCATTTAGATACCAGGAAGCACTTCCTGACAGTTAGGACCCCGAGGGTATGGAATGGGCTTCCACGGGATCTGGCTGAGACCCCATCGGTGAGGGTGTTCAAAGATAGGCTGGACATGCACATAGTGGCCATGTCGTGAGCGGAGCCGGGGGTCAGACTAGATGGCCTGGGAAGTCCCTTCTGACACGCTCTGTTTCTATGTTTCACATATAATAAGAAGCAATATTGAAATGTGAAAACCTTAGAACAAACAGTTGGTTCTTTGTAGTGATTCATGGTAACAAAACATATCACATTTCACCAGATGTCTGGTATTCACACATAAGGACAAGCTATGTCCTCCATGGCTTGTTGTGATGTGTGAATACAGCCAGAGAGAACCAGGCCTTTGACACAAAAGACCTACTAGGACCAGGTTGTACCATGGAGAGGGCGGGTGTGTTTTCAGGAAAACCTGTAAGTGAAGCACAGCAGAAAAGGAATGTAGCAATTCACATACCACATCTCAGATCTATATCAATTTGAACTGCAGGCTCTGCACAGCAAAGAAGCATCTTGAAGACACAGCAGAAGCAAGGAAACACTCTGGAGATCCTACCTCTTGTATTTGAGACCCCTGCTGCTTGAGTGGTCACAGCCTGGATAGGGGGCTTTGCTGTTGCTACAGGGGGCTGTTGAACCCCTGGGGATGACAGTATCTCCTGGGGCAGCTGATCTGTGGAAGACAGACAGTTGGCTAAAGCATGACAATAAGCTTATTCCTAAAAGGTTGGCAACTCCCCACTAAAACCTGTTCCCTAACCAATTTGCATATTTCATTGGAATTGGTGGGATGTTTTCTACAAAACCAGAATTCTAAGTTGTCTTCCCGCAGCACAACATCCCAAGTACCTACAGCTTTTGTTCCCTCAGTGCAACATAGCTGAATAACTAGGCACATTTAGCCGCCATTATCAATATGTAATTCTCAATGGGTTTACCATGTATTATCCAAACACAGCCACCATGTGTTAAAGGTTAAAGAACTTTTGCATAACCTTGGTTGTAGGAACCCATGGTGAGCTTTGTGTGCTGTGCATATTGGTTGTAAGTGTGTCGAGCAATTATTTGCACAATGCCTGTTTCACTGCAGTTGCACCAGAACTGCATAGCAGGAGGAAAGCAGTCTCACCCCTGCCATGAGCCAGGGGAGACAAAGGGCAACTGCTGTTTGTGCCTGTGCATGTATGCACATGTATGCACACAGATGCACCTGTTTTCCTAACTATCTATAGTTGCAATGTATCGTTAGTGATCACAAATTCATTTGGACAAAAAGTCTTTCTAGAAAAATAAATCTCTGACCTAGGAAGGCATTTCTGGGTTCATTCCTCCAAGCACAAGCAAAGGTTATTCTTACCCCCCAGCACACATCATAACAAGACTCAGTAGCGCACTAAGTATTTCCCACAAGTAGACTCAACTTAATTCCTATCAACCATGAGCTAAAAACAAGTATTTTTCCTAGCCAAGAACTCAGAATAACATGGACCAGGAATTTGTACCAGGAAAGATGGGTTTTTTACACGCAACTGTCATACTCAGAGTGGTTATATGTGGGACAGCACAGAGATTACAAAAAGCCACCAAATATCTAACCTTTTTAAAGTGTTACAAGCCTCCTATATACACACAGATAAGCCAGCCCTCCCAACCTGGTGCCTTCCAGATGTGTTGGCCTACAGCACCATCAGGCTGTCCATATTGGCTGGGGGATGCTGACAGCTAGAACCTGGAGGACCCCAGAATGGGGAAGGCTGAAATAAGCCATTATAATCCTAGATGACTACCAGTGTGTGCTAGCATTTCATGTTAAATTCATGACCAGAACAATGCAGAGAAGACGCTACTTGTACTACTGTAATATTTTACACTGTGTAAGCCATCCTGAGCGCTTGTCGGAAGGATGGGATATAAATGTTTATAATATATTTATTTATTTAAAATATTTATATGCCATCCTGTTGCAAAAGCCTCAGGATGGCTTACATAAATAAAATAACATAAAATATAACATGAATAAATTACTGACCCACACTGGCTGCAGTTAAAAACATATAGGAGACAATATTAAAACTTATTAAAATATTGCTGAAATAAAAAGGTCTTAACCTTAAATAAAGGTTAAATAAATAAATACTCAGAATTTAGTGAAACTTACTACCAGGAAAGTGTGTGTAACATTGCAATCCTCAGTTATCTTTGGAAGAATTTGGCTTCCTGAAGGCTACGGAGCAGTTACTGGCCACACATCAACATTTCTGCATCTGGCTACACTTTCAGGTAGTTAGACAGAGATTCTGTATTAGGACAGAACTTGGTGTTCTCCACTCATACTGGACTACAACTCCCAGCCTCCCCCAGCTACCTATGGATTAGGGAACTAATCAATGAACCTTCACTTTTCAACTAGAGCACTGAACTGGCACAGCATCTCACTGAAGAAGAGACTGGATGCTCACAGACTCTGTCCCTTTTGCGCAGGATCCCCACCCAACCTGCTTCCTTAGGAAGTTGTACGTCTCGCCTCCATTTCTGTTTGCTAGTGAAGCTCACGCTCAGGGCCTACTAAGGCCAAGTCAACCAAGTTCTCAACCACCCGCACCTGGAGGTGGAGGCAGAAGGCTGAGATCCACGGTCTCTCCTTTACTTGCAGATGTTAAAAGAGGGTCCAAGCTCTGAAAAACATGGACAGACAAGTTACGTGCTTGCTATTCTCTCATCTTTGCACTGGAAATCCAAACAATTTAAACAGCAAACCTTCATAATGAAGCTGCAGATGGAAAAGAAAGGCAAACAGTGACTAACTGGTCAACACTGCTGGTCTTGCCTAGAGTAGCTGCAGAACAACAGGCAATGTGGCAGCCAGAGCAGATACTTTACATCCTGCCTGTCATTTCCTGCACCCCAAATGCCTCCCTCTAGCCTGCTGTTTCCCATGGTACTGCAACACAGGCATTCTGAAACCCAGCCAAGGGTATTACTGGAAAACATGGTGGCGGAGTTAATGCTTTGATCACCTTTTCCATAGCAAATCATCCCCCTCACCTCCTGTTTTGCAGCTGTTCAGTGGAAATCTGCAGCTGAATGGACAGCCCTGACCCAATTTCTTTTCTTCCTCCTTCTTAACTGCATAAATGCATTTGTGGACAGATAAAACACAATGCCTAAATATCTGGATTCCAAGCCTTCAGTAGACCCAATACTTTTCCTAAGAGATTGGGAGTCAGAAACTGGCTCCTATAGCCATATTTAATAACCCAAACTCCCTCTTACAGCCTCCCTCTGAAATGCCAGAAACCACAACAGGCAAGTATTTATTATAATTCGTTTCATTTCTATACTGCCCTACTGCCAAACCTCTACTACATGGTTCACAACAATGCATAAAAACAAAACAAAGACAAATCTCATATAAATGTTATTTAAAATGAATTTAAAATAGCTAAAATATTCAGTAAAAATGACCTGCAAAAGGCAAATTAAATCACCTGGGATGGGTAATCCCCACAGACCCCTGGGCAGCCAAGTATGTCTTTAAAAGCTTTAGCTATCTTACCCCGGTGCTGAAAAGATGACAACTTTGGTGCAGGGCTGGCTGCAGTGGGAAAATTCTTGGTTTGGGGGAGGGGGGGAAGATACAGAAAAAGTCCTTCCTGTAGTTGTCACCCTCTGAGTCTCCCTTGGAGTTGGCACTCAGAGGAACACCCAGAGGTTGAGCACAGTGTCCAAGCATCTGGCAGAGGCACCCTGACAGATACTGTGATCACAGGCCATTTGTGGTGTTATAGGTAAAACCAGCAGCTTGAATAGAGACTGAAAGCACACAGGCAGCTAGCGTAAGTGGGCCAGAACTGGTCTTGTGTGTTCAGACATATGGATCCCAGGTATTAATCTGGCTGTGGCATTCCACATGAGCTGCAGCTTCTGAGGCACCTTCAAGGGCAGCCCCACATAGAATTCACTGCTGTAATCTAATTTAGAGATTACCAGAGTATAGAATACTGAAGTCAGGCTATCCCTGACCAGATAGGCGCACAGCTGGGCCACCAGCCAAAGCTGGTAGAATGCACTCCATGCCTTAAGTGGCAACAGAGGATCAAAGAGAACCCTCAAACTATGAACCTGCTCCTTCAGGGAGAGTGAAGCCCCATCTAGAACAGGTTGAACACTCTCCCGCCAGTTAAAGAAACAACCCACCAACAGCATCTTGGTCTTGTCTGGATTATCTCAACATAGATCATCATAAAGGGAAATCCAGGCTATTTCCTTGCCAAAGCCAGGTCTGAACCCACACTGAAATGGATCCGGATAATCAGTTTCATCCAGGAGAGCCTCAAGTTAATTGGCAACCAGTCTCTCCAGTATCTTGCCCAGGAAAGCAATTTTTGCTACCAGTCTAAAGTTATTAAGATCTTCCAGGTCAAGGAAGACTTTGATCAAAAATGGTCTCACTACCACCTCTTTCAGGAGGCATGGGATCACTCCCTCTTGCAAGGAGGCACTAATCACCTCCATGGTCCAGTTGGTTGTTCCTTCCTTGCTGGCTTTTATAAAATCCAGGTAATGCAAGGATGCAGAGCAGAGGTGGTTGAATTAGCCAGGCCAAGTGCATAGTCCACATACAAAAGCTGTTCCAACTGAAACTTATCCAATAAAGCTGGACCAGGTTGTGCTTCAGATAACTCCTCAGAGTCAGCCACTTTAACTCTGCAGTCTAACTCCTGGTGGATGCAAGAGATTTTTTTCCTGAAAGTGCCCAGCAAATAAATTACAGTGGGCCTCAGATGATGTTTCTAAGATGCCCTTGTAGCTAGCATATACCAGCTCCTGTACAATCCTAGAAAGATACACCAGGTAGCAAATGGAAGATTGTACAGAGGCACTGGGAAGTTCTCTCTCTGCTGTCTTCACTGCCTCTAAATATACCCAGTTGTAGGCACACATCAGAGTTCAACTGCATGCATCTGCTGCAATTTTTCCTCCTACACTAAAGCCTTCACCTATGGTTCTTTCACTGTCCTCAGCTCTACAGTATATCATGGAGTCATGTGAGCTCCACAACAGAGAAGGTGCTTAGGAGCCATATCAGCCGCCCAGGTAATTTCAACCAGAACTTCACAGGACCAGCCATATCAGCCAGGAAGCCCCCAGAACCCTCAGGAAGCCATCCAGATCCACTAGCCTCTTAATCCTTGCAGAGGGGAAAAGCCATTGTCAGTCTAATCTCAGCAGATGGTTATCTGTCCATGACAAAGATGTTAAATCAAAGTCCCTTGCACTTTTAGAGGGACACACCAGAAACACAGTGCCAGCAAAAAAGGGAGGACAAAAGGAAAAATGAAGGGGCAAATACTTTTTTTTTTTTTAAACTTGAAAAAAAAGACAATTTCTTTGGTGATTCTCATCTTGCCATTCAAGTCTGTCTCTCATCACTACTTGCCAAAAGTACTGCAGGAACACACTTACCTTGGCTATGCGGTAATATCTGGTAGCCATTTCAATGCTTCCTTCCTGTTTAGCCTGCAGTGCTGCCAGCTTGTATTCCCGTTGCCTTGCTTGCAGGGCCACCTGAGCATTGGGACTTTTGGTATCTGAGGAAGAGCAGAGAAATGGCCATTTGCACCTTCTCATCAATCAAAGAGAGCTGACGAAAGGGAACTTTTATTTTGGTTTTATGTCCTATGAGATGTCTTATTCCCTGCCATCTGCTTTGAACTGCAGGCCACCATAGCATATCATGGACTGCTTTTGAAACTACCATCACTTTCAAAAATGACTTCCCACAAGGAGCCACCATTATAGGAACACACAAGTATGAATTGGTGTGGGGGTGCCTAAAGCAAGTCAAGGTATTCTGTGGTTCCTAGCCATTTACCCAAATAGTAATTTTAATAGAGTGTTTCATTTGGATTTATGTCATGCCCTTAATCCAAAAAACCCTATTTTTGAAGTGTGTTAAACCTAATTACATCCAATCAAGAATGATCAAAGACAATTTATATTAAAGATGCAAAGGTTTATGGGAAAATGGTGGTGGGGGAGAACAGAAAATGTTTTTTCCTCAAAAATTTTCAGAAATCCCTGAAAAATCATGTTCTTTTTACACTTTTTCTGTTACCTTCACATTTTTCCAGGCCTTTACATCTCTAATTCCTATTCAGGTTAGGTGTGCAGAAATAAAATAATGCTGATTTTGCATCTATGATGCATTTTATTCTTATTTTCATTTTTACAAAAACTCTCCCTCTTCCTAGTCAACAAACAGGAATCATAACATTGTGAAACAACCCTAGCATAAGCCATGGTTTGTTTTAGGATCATGTGAGGTTTAACACTTGTATAGCCCACATTTGCTGAGTTCACAGAACATGACAACACATGAGTGGGAGCTGCACTGTGTTATCCAAAGTCAGTCAGTCAGTCTCTCTCACACACACACAGAAAAATGTTTCACACAGCTGAAAATGTTAGTACAAACCCAAAGAAGGAGATGGTGTCAACCAGGCAGATCTTGTCTGCAGTGCCTCTGAGGACCCAAGCTGCACAGGAGGAGCTGGAGAAATTTTTGGCTTTGGAAGGACTGGTGATGGCAGCTTGGGGGATAGTTCAGAGGCAGGTGAAGACATAACCAGTGGTTTCTTGGGAGCTGCAGAAGCAGGCTCTGGAGGAAGGTGGTTGGGTAATGCAGCACTTCTGTCAAGTGCAGAAGCAGACAAATCTGGTGCCACCTCTGAAGGACAGGTCTGCTGAGAAGGTGCATTCTTTCCTGTAGCTACTGGGGGAGGAATTTCATCTTCATCAATTTTTTTGCCCTTCTTTACAGAGGTTAACATGTTTTCCAGGGTCTGGAAAGTGGGGGAAAAAGAAAACTAGTTTGTGCAGTCACAGCATGTTTCAAAACCTTAACACAAACTAGTCCAGACTCTCCCAGCCTGATCTTCTCCAGTTATGTTGGACTATAACTCCCAACTCCTCTGAGACAGCATAGCTGAATGCTGCCAGGTCCAACACTCTAACCTAGGTTTCTCTAACTGGGTGTCCTTCAGACAGCAACTCCCACTAGGTTGGTTGGGGATGTTGGGAGTGCAGTCCAACACACATGAGGACTGATCAAACAACTCCATCCCAGCAGCTCCCCCAAATCACTATTTAAAGGACACTGCCACATGAATTGGAGGTTAGTGAGTCCATGCAATACTATATCAAAATGTGAAGGAGTATCAGGACCTTTTTATCCCCTCACTTCCCCATTCCCAACACCAAACCAGAAGAGGGGGGGGGGGGGCAGTGGAGCTGTTAGGCACAGAAGTGGACCATGCTCCATCAGATACCGTACTGAGGATTAATGGTGGATTTGGCTGTCTGGTTTTGCAGCCTGGTCATTCCAGTCCTTTTAAAAAATAAGTCTTTTTAAAGCCCTTCCTCCTTAATTTTTTCTACATAATCCACAAAAGGGCCATGGCACACCGGTAGAATACCTGCTCTGCACATAGGAGGTCCCAGGGTCAATCTCCAGCATCTCAAGGGAAGGCTGAAAAACTTTTGCCTGAAACTCAGAGTCTGTGCCACTTAATTTCGGCAATGCTGGCCTGGATGGACCAGGGGATCTGACTTGGAACAAGGCAGCTTTCTAAGTTCCTATAAAGATCTGCCCCCCCCAGCCCCCCTCCCAATTAAGCAAGTATGTTCCAGTGACTGTTATGTAGCTTACCTTAAGACCTCTTTCATAGCGGCGCACTTTGGAGCTTTCCCCAGCTTGCTTTGCATTGGCAATGGCATCCTTGTACATGGCTAGTCTTTCAAGCAAAATGGATTCAGTGCTGCTGGAATCAGTGGGGGCATCGTTTGTCTGGCAAAGCACAAAACAGGGACTGCTTTTCAAACCAAAAAGAAATGAACAAAAAACACTAGTCCTTACTGATGTTTCTCAGATGTGCATCTCTTATACCACTTGCACATTTGAGTCCTGACCCAAAAGTCCAAGGTAGGCAACCTCTAGGTGTTGCTGGACTACAACTCTCAGCATGCTGGCTGTAGCTCATAGACACTGCAGTCCAAAACATCTGGAGGGCACCAAATGAGTCTAGGGAATATCCGTGTCCCTCTGCTCTCCTACCATAGTGCCTACCTGTGTTTGCGGGACAAACTGAGACAGCCAGCTGGAATTAGTCTGTTTTTTAAAGGAAAAGAAACCACGTGCTCTCAAAAGTAGAAGGATCAAAAGTAGAAACATTAGTGTCAAAACTGTGCTCTCCTCTTCCTGGCTTCATAATTATTATGACCCTATGTTGCAGGACTACTGGAAGGACTATAGAAAAAGCAGTCCTGTGTTCCCAAGACAGTACCTGAGGGGTGTGAGGGGGGGAATCAGATATTTTGGATTCCCAGATCTGAGGTCAGGGACAGCAACTTCAGAGCATCCCCACTCACAGATGAGACAAAAAGAAGCATGACAGCTGCCCCTTGAGGTTTGGAAAGCCACCTCAGAGAAAGGTAAAAGGAAATACAGCGGGGTGGGGACTGGAGAGGCTGGGATATGAGTGATCCTGTGCCTCACCCATACCTTCCGTTCTCCATCTGAAAGATGAGCAGAAAGGCCTATCTAGTGAATATGCAGAGCAGGAAGACAGCCAGGCAATGACCACATCTGATCTCTTCCCACTCTGCACAGCATGACCAAAAGCCTTTGAGTTTGGGGGCTTATGGGCTTCACAGTAGGATGGCGCCCTGTGAGGGGGACAGGCTCATGATTAGCATTTATATATTGCCTGAGGGAGAATGCTTCACAGCAACAGTAACTATTCTGCTGTTGCTTTAGCACTTGTCTGTTACAGATATTTCCATATTATAGATATGTAGAGATGAGGCTGAACAATAGTGGGCTGTCTAAGGCAGGGGTGGAAAGCCTCCAGACATTGTTTGACTACAAGTCCCATCATCCCACTCACTGACCATGCTGCCTGGAAGTTCAACAAAATCTAGTAGGCTACAGGTTTCACTGACCCTGGGTGAAGGCCATCCAGTGAGTTCATAACTGAGGCATGGCCTGAACCAAAGACTTCCCAAATCCCACTCTGACAAAAGATATGAAGGGAAACTTCCTAACTGGCTTTCCTTGCCACTGTTCCCTGGCATTTACTGAGAACAGGCTGCAAATGGCCAGGGCTTCTGAAAGCCTTACCCCAGAGATCCTGTGGAATCTCTTAGTGTCAACCCCCGACACATAAAGAAAACCCAATTTCCCCTCACCAGTATTCAGTGCAGCTGAATGAACTGGCCACAAAGAAGGCAAGAGCAAGTGGGAATACAAGTGCTCACCTTTGCAAGAGCAGGCACTGGGGCATCCTTGGCTTCATCATCTTCCTCAAGCACTTCATTGAGTTCTGCCTGCAGAAGAGGAAAATGATACTTGTTATGCATTCTAATTTTAAGATTCACCCCACAGAATGCTACTGTTTTACTTCAGGGCTATCAAGTGATCCAAAGCACAGCAAGTTTTTTAGATGTAGACCTCTCAGAAAAGTATTAATTGAACCTTCTGCAATTGATTGCCCTCCAGAAGTGCTGGACTTCAATTCCCATCATTCCCAGCAAGATTGCTTCCCCTCCTCCATATTGTGCATTGCAAATTAATGGTGCCATCACCTCTCTCCTCTCCCAGTGAAAAAGAAGTAAAGCCAGGCAGTATTCACCGCCTTTGTGCTTGCGGTATCCTTGAACTGCCAACAATTATCCCCTCACTGCCTCAGACTTTCACCACCTTCTTAACTTTAACATACACAGCCCACTGCAATCTGAAAATCAATAAGTGGCGGCAAAGGGAAAGGTCAGGGGCCAAAATGCCAGCATGTCGCAGCATTCAGCTCTTACTGCTGGTACCTAAACCTTAGGAGAGGCACCAAATAATCAGTGGTTGGGGAAAGAGGTATGGCCTTCTGGGAAATCCCAGAGGGATGCACTGGGGATGCAGAGGACAAGATTTGGCCCCAGGGCTTGAGGTTTTGCACCCCCATACTAAAGGATATCATGGCTGCTAAATAAATGTCTTAATAGTGCAACATAGTCACAGTAAACTACCAGAACCCAAAACATTTTTACCAGCAGTTCAGCATCATCTTCCAAATCTTCCTCTCCTTCCTCATCCTCTTCATCGAGATCCTTCATGCAAGAAGCAGCCATTCTTTCAATAGCTTCCATTGGCAAAGGAGCTGAAAAGAGGCAGAAATCATTACACATCACACACAGTCAGGCCTGGATCAGTCCAAAGAGATTCAAAGGTTATTCTGCAATGTTTGCAGATTCTCAGCAGAAAGAAAATGAAGCGATGTTTGCAAAGCCAGTGAAAAGCAGGTGGCAAACTTATGTCAGGACAAGTAAGAACTCAGGAGAGTTCCATTTGTTTGAAGTGCTTAGGACCCAAGTAGATTTTATTATCACAGACCTGAATGTAGTTGCAAATGTCTCCTACTTTAGGCTCAAAATTACACTGGCAGGGCTAGGAGTAGATCCATTCCTATTTGTGTGTAGTAAGGTCGTGTACTAAGGTCCCAGGATATATGCACGTGCTACAGGTCAAGGGGAGCTAGTTGCTGGAGCACTGGCCTGGCCCTGAACACAGCAGATGGTTCTCTCTTCCACTGCACTTGTCCCAAAAGCAGGGAAGGAAGAGGCTACCAGTGCTGTTTGCCCAAAACATCCCATTAGTGAAGAGCAGAGACCATGGTGGGGGATAAACAGAACAGGGACTCAGTCTCAAAAGATGCCCTTTGGTCAGGTGAGAAAAAGACACTTTGGAGCAGAGAAACTCAGATCTCAGAGTCCAAGAAAGCAGAAAGGTGAAGGGCAAGAGAAGTCCATAGGAGAGCAACTGGTTGGGGAAAGAGATTTGCAAAGGTCCTAGGCATGGAGCCCCCCGTCCACACACACATACACACACAGAGCTCACCTTTCTAGTCACTGTCTCAAGCAACAACCTACGACAAAGGGCTCAAGACCACTTACTTTTTCCATTTGGTTTCCTTTTTGCATCTGGTTGGCCTCCAACAATAGCCAGAAGCTCAGCCTCCAGTTCATGATCATCTTCCCCATTGCCCGCCATCATGCTTTCTGGAGAAAAATCCATCAGCAAGTTCATCTACAGGGAACAAGATACAACTCAGTGATGAAAACTGGTAGAGCTGTGGTTGTTAATGATACCAGTCCTTGCTTCACAGCTATCTTTCTATGATGATCTTACTGTAAATTAGTAGCTGTTCTTCACAGACACACTGTTGAAATTTAGAGAAGAAAAAAGTACCAGTCTCAGCCTCTGCCCTAGTTGGGGAAGCCAGTTTTTATTCCTAAATCATATAACAAGTATAAAAGTTGCGATTATAAAAAGAGTTCTTATTTAGTTTGTTTCACCCTGATATTGATGAATTTATTTGTATTTGATGTTTTCTTGTTTTAAATCTCTGCTGTGAGCAGCTTTGACCAACGAACAAACAAATAAGATCTCATGTATTTTATTTAACTCTCAATGAGCAACAGAGATGACCAAAAGGATACAGCTGAGTGCAGTGACATTGTATTCTATACCTTGAGGAAACCCTTAAGACATTGAACTGCTTTCCAAGGAACTCCTGAGTGGCAGCCACAGAATGTAAGCAAGAATGGTAGACGGGCTGTCTTTCAGGAAAACTTGTCAGTCCTTACTGGTTTCCCCATGGAGGTACCCCAACAAGCTTCCAAAGAACAGGGTTTGAGAAAAAAATTGATTTAGTGAATGAAAGTGATTCGATCAAATCAATCTGAATGAAAGTGACAAAACAAATTAATCTACATGATCAAACCCTAACAGTGCAAAAAAAAAAAAAAAAATGGAATGTTGTAACAGGAACTCCTCTACTACCAATGTTACCTATGCAAGAAAGGAGCAATATATGACCATCTGCTGAAAAAGTGGAAGGGCATGGTTTGCATCAGGTTCCCCCCACACCTGGTTCCTTTCATTGACTAGGGGTGCTGGGAGCTGTCATCCAACACATCAAGAGATCACTAGGCTAAAGGAAGATGCTTTTTGTCTTCAGCACATGCAAAAAGCAAGCAAATGGTGCCGTCTTCTTGCAGTGGCACAAAGTGATTCAGCTTAGACTCCTTCAAAACCTTCATTAAATGTAGCTTTGTAAAGCAAGAACTTAGAAGTACCATCTGCATTCATAACAGTGCAAGTCCCAGCTCCAGTGGCAATAGATGGAAGTCAGGATGAAATCTCACCCCAGTGGAAATTCTAGAATTTATTTTCCTGTAATAGGAATAGCATTTCCTCATTGCCTACAGATGTCATTGCTCAGACCTATTTAAATAATGCATGTGTTAGGATTAGAGACTCTAGAGAAACTTGCCCAGTTTGGCTTTGCGTATGACCTTTGGGAGCTTGTAACGCTTGTCTACTAGAAGAAGTGAGCTTTATTAGTCCCAAAACATGACTCTAATTAAAATCCAAGTTGACAAAGAATGTTTGCCTTACCCACCTAACCAGTCTGATCACACCCAATTGCTTAGCAGTTTCCTGATTCTTGTGCAGTTTTTCCCCATTCTAAAAGGTTGCATTTTTATTTTGGTTTAGTTTTGTATTATTGCATCTACATTTCACCATTTTTCTCCTCTTGAAAGAAATCAAAGATAGCCTACACAGTCTTCCTCTCCTTCATTTTATCTTCTAAATCACCCTGTGATGTAGGTTATGCTGCGAGTCAGTGACTCACCCAAAATCATCCAGAGAATTTCATGGCTGAATGGGGACTAGAAGAAGAATCTTC
This sequence comes from Varanus komodoensis, assembly GCF_004798865.1. Taxonomy (NCBI): domain Eukaryota; kingdom Metazoa; phylum Chordata; class Lepidosauria; order Squamata; family Varanidae; genus Varanus; species Varanus komodoensis. The sequence continues at coordinate 5,900,872 of NW_025335972.1, read as the reverse complement.
CACGTACCCAGTTCAACACTCTAATCATCACACTCATTCTCAGGCTGTTAGCTTTTATACCATTAACATTTTAACTGGCTGTGTATAATAAGCTCAATCCCTTAAGCAAGTGCTTGTTCCCTTCTATCTGAGCCTCTTGACTCAGCCCATAATAAAAGGACTACAAAGAAAGACAATATTATGAATCTTGCTCCACATGCTGGAATATCAAAGGATGGACTAGGGGCCTGGCATAGATTTGCACTAATAAACTGAGGTGAGTGGAGAAAAAAAAGAAAGCCTTCCTGAAGTCACAGGACTAAATATTTGAAGCCATCTCCTCAACAAGGAAGTGTTTTGCATAATTATTCTTCTGGCAAACTAATCTCTCCTTTGCTACACATGCAAATAGTTATCAAGGCAGTGAGGAACTCTGCTCTCCACTCCACCCTCTAACCATAACTCATGTGAAATTTGTAGCCAAGCAGCACCAAGTATACTGTCAGCACTACATAGATATGGTAGGTATCTTTTGTTGTTGTTGCTAGTTGCAAAGTACTGATAGGTAAAAGAGGGGTGAAAAATTAGTCATTTTGACTGAAATCACCTTCACTTCATTCTCCAGATATACCACTCCCTCCCTGTATGGGGAACAGTGCCATTGCTTGGGACTTTGGCCAGATGGACAACCGGAAATGACATTTATACTGTAACTAGAATTATAACATGGCATGAGGAGACATTTACTTGGCAGGAGCCAGAATTACATTATTTCCTTTTACTATTATTATAAGCTTTCCTATAGAAGGTCTGACCTATGAGGATCTACTGCATCTGTACAGTATTATTTCACTGTATTCAAGACAGAACACGAGCAACTTCTAACATGTCCTTGAACCTCCAAAGCACTTCAAATAGAGCGTCTCACAGGCAGACAGGAAGACAGAAAAGGTGCATAGTAACTCACCTGTCTAGGTGTGGCAGTGCTTTTGGCTCCCCATGGTGGAGGCGGTGGCTTCCTGTTCCTGTTCATTTCTCTTTGCTTTGTATTCAGTCAGTGCAATATAGCATCAGACCAGATGGAGCTGTCTATTTAATGGGATCAATCAGATCTTGTCCCAGTTTCTCTCACTGCAAGATCCTGGCTTTCAGCTGTCTGCTGCCCAGACCCTACTTTCTCTCCAAAAAAGTGTCACAAATGAAGAAACGGTTAAAATATTACAGAAAATATAATACAAAATGAACACATACCACCAAAGTCAATAGCCACCTGCTTCTTTACAACCATACCTAGATACAACCTTTCTTCTGTAATCCTATGTATTTTCACTTGCAAGCACAGTCCAATGAGCTCAAAGTGCTATTTATGCTTAATATGGCATATTTTCTATTGAATTTGCATTTGCAAACCCTGAGAATAAACCCCAGTGGGACATACCTACATGTAAATACACATTTTAAAAGGCCATTAGTGCCCGATTTCCAGTACTGTATTCCCCTCAAATGCTCACATTACAACCATTTCTAACAAAACATTCTAACTTTTAGCCAGCTACACCTCAGTTCCCTCTTTCATTCTTCCTCAAATAAAAATATCTAAAATGTATTTAGTACTTGAGTTTTCAAAGTACTTCATAGACATTTCCTTGTTATCCTTACACCAGACATGTAAGATAGGCCAGAATTACTACTCCTATATACCGGCTGGAAGACTTAGGCTTACCCAAGGCCATCAAGTAACTTGATCAGGCCAACCAAAGTAAGCCCCAGGGAATGCAGCAGAATTTCCAACGTGTACCGTACGATTTATTTTCAGGAAAACTGAGGCTCTGGATTGCAGTCTGAGCTACGAATCATCCCTCCTGTAAGAGCCTCGACCCCCGCCCCGTCTTTAATACAGGGACAACTATGCCGATCCACCTCACAAGATTGTTGTAAGGATACTGAGATAACTGCGGACGAAAAATCTTTTAAGATGAGGCTTCCAGCCTCGTAGCCACCACGAACACCAGCCCTTCGCGCTCTTCCCCGCTACGCACTTCCACAGCCGACTATTCCCCCCACCCCTCGCCCAACATCGCCCGCAGAAGGAGGGGCGCTTCACCCCCGACTCGCTCCCATGACAACACACTCACTTCCTGCTTTCTCTCCGGCAGCAGTCAACAACGCGCCGTGCTTTACGACTCCCTCCTTCCGTGGGGAGAGAGGGAGGAACAGCGCTCGCGTCAACACGCTCCTCGCTTTACGGCACGCTTGGCCGTCCATAGGCGTGAGCAAACGGTGTCTCCTTGAAGTCTTCATTCCTGAGCAGATACGAGTCGCGAATGTTTGAGGCTCTGGCTAGCGAATTTTCTTCGCCATAGTAAAAATGGAAGCTGCTCATACGAGATCACAGAGGGAACTGGGACTGTATCGGGACTATATTCTGGGGGTCACCAAGCTCTAAATTAAGTGCAGGAAAATAACCAAGAGGAAGGGAACAATGTTGACATGGCAAGCAGAGAAGAATATGAGAGTACCTTAATTGGCACAAGTTGCTAGTGGCATGTTCCAAAGGCTTCTCAGAAAAGAAAGGTGGCTGCAGGGCTGTGCTTTTCATCAATACAGTGAATTGAGCACAGTCCAAATTAATTATCTCTGTTCCTGTATTGCAGATTTGGTTGTGCATGGAGACATGATATATACCTTTGCCTGACACCTGTGCCAGGAGGAAACTGTTCTGATTCTTCATATGCAGTCCTAACAGTAGTTTCTTGTCCATGATACAGAGTATGCATCAGGATAGTCAAGTTTATCCTGATGCATAATCTGCATAACCCCCATTTATTTCAGAGCCTTTCACAGTTTATTGTGATCCACACAGTCAAAGGCTTTGCTGTATTATATAAACCATAGACAGATCTTCTGAAATTTTTTGGTGTACTGGAGTAGCCAATGTATATTTGAAGTATGATCTTGAGTGCCTATTCTATTTTGGAATCCAGTTTGAATGTCAACCATTTATCTCTTCATATAAGGGTAAAATTCTACATTGCCACACCCTGAGCATCACTTTGCTAGTGTGGGAAATTATTGCAATGGACCTATAGTTGCTGCATGCCTTAGCATCCCTTTTCCTGGGGATTAGAATGTACAGTGGTACCTCGACTCACGAACGCCTCAATTCACAACCAAATTGGGTCGCGAACAAGAAAATTCATAAAAATTTTGACTCAGGCTGCAACCTCTGCATTGGGTGGCGACTGCAATCGTGGCTATATCCCCACCCCCCAAGTGGGGAGATGGTCACAATCATGCTGGGGGTGGGAGGGAGATGGCCAAGATCACACCCGTCTTTCCTGCATGAGTGCATCCGTGATTGCACCCATCTTTCCTGCACAAGCGTAACCACGATCTCAGCCATCTCCCCCCGCAGCACAATTGTGCCCATCTCCCCCACCCACCCCCCCAGCACGCTGGGATGACAGGTGCCTGCAGGGATGACAGGTGTGATCGTGGTCATGCTAGGGGGGCGGAGAGATGGCAGCGCTCATGCTCGGGGCTGGGGTGGGGGAGATGGCCATGATCTTCGTTGTTCTTTGTCACTTTGCTTCACATTTTTCTGATTAAAAAAAAAGTTACAGAATGGATTAACCTTATTTACATTGAACCTTATGGGAAAATTTAACTTGGCTCAAGATCAATTTGGGTCATGACCAAAGTCCTGGAACAGATTAAGTTTGTGAGCCAAGGAACCACTGTATATTGAATGTTTCCAGTCTGTGGGCCATTGTTTTGTTAAAATATTTGATAGCACATTCTTGTTAGGATTTAGATCTATTGAGTCTCAGCAGCTTGGAATAATTCTTTTGGTATTCTACTTTGAATGCTTTATTCCTTCCAAGTAGATAGAAACACATTTTTCCCCATTACTCATAAGCACTGAAAACCAGGGTCATCCCATGAAGGTGATTAGTGTAAAGCACAGGAGAGAGAAAAGGAAGTACCTCAACACAATGCACATTGAATTTACTTCCATAGGAATTAGCAATGCCCACCACTTTAGAAGAAGATTGGGCAAACTTATAGAGACTAAAGCTATCATTGGCTAATAGTCCTGATGGCTGTATGCTATCTCTGCTATTAGAAGCAGTATGCTTATATACACCAATTGCTTGGGGAACATGATGTTGCACCTATGGTTTTCTTGTGCATTTCCTATAAGCAGCTGTGTGAACCATATGCAGGATTAGATGGTCCCTTGGTCCAATCCAGCACACCTCTTATGTTTTTAATATTTGTTGTTGTTAGTCGCGAAGTCATGTCCAACCCATCACAACCCCATGGACGACATTCCTCCAGGCCTTCCTATCCTCCACCATCCCCCGGAGTCCACTTAAGCTCACACCAACTGCTTCAGTGACACCATCCAGCCACCTCATCCTCTGCCGTCCCCTTCTTCTTTTGCCATCTATCATTCACAGCATTAAGCTCTTCTCCAGGGTGTTCTTCCTTCTCATTAGGTGGCCAAAGTATTTGAGTTTCATCTTCAGGATCTGGCCTTCTAAAGAGCAGTCAGGGTTGATCTCCTCTAGGACTGACCGGTTTGATCTCCTTGCAGTCCAAGGGACTCGCAGGAGCCTCCTCCAGCACCACAATTCAAAGGCCTCAATTCTTTGGTGCTCAGCCTTCCTTATGGTCCAGCTTTCACAGACATACCTTGCAACTGGGAAAACCATAGCCTTGACTATAGCACTTTTGCTGGCAGGGTGATGTCTCTGCTTTTTAGTATGCTGTCTAGATTTGCCATAGCTTTCCTCCCAAGGATCAAGTGTCTTTTAATTTCTTGGCTGCAGTTCTCATCTGCGGTGATCTTGGAGCCCAGGAAAATAAAATCCGTCACTACCTCCATTTCTTCCCCATCTATTTGCCAGGAAGTGAGAGGACCTGAAGCCATGATCTTAGCTTTCTTAATACTGAGTTTCAAGCCAACTTTTGTGCTCTCCTCCTTCACCCACTTCAAGAGGCTCTTTAGTTCCTCTTCACTTTCTGCCATGAGAGTGGTATCATCTGCATATCTGAGGTTGTTGATATTTCTCCCAGCAATCTTAAGTCCAACTGGTGATTCATCTAGCCCCACCTTTCTCATTATGTGCTCTGCATATAAGTTAAGTAAGCAGGGCGACAGTACACAGCCTTGCCAAACTCCTTTCTCAATTTTGACCCGTATCCAGTTCTGTTGCTTCTTGACCCACATATAGGTTTCTCAAGAGACAATAAGATGGTCTGGTACTCCCATCTCTTTAAGAACATGCCACCATTTGTTGTGATCCACACAATCAAAGGCTTTAGCATAGTCAATGAAGCAGATGTTTTTCTGGAACTCCCTAGCTTTCTCCATGATCCAGCGTAAGTTGGCAATTTGATCTCTAGTTTTTAATATAGTCTAACATTAATTCTCTCTTAGAGTGAGGACAGAGATGGCCTGAGCAAAAGACTTAGGCTGCACCTATCACTTGCAGAGAGGCAAACACATTGTCCATTTATCACTCTTAGCTAGAGACCCCAAATAACAACGGAAGTCAGTTGGGTGAGTGGGCTATGCCAAACCTTTTCCTTTATCTACAGCCGCATCGAACATACCGAGATGGGCAGGAAAAGTCAATGTGGGGAGAAGGGAGGGGCCTGGGGTGCGTGCCCATATGCGTGGGCGTGGCCTCTGGAGCCGAGCGGGTGGGGCTTGGCGTCTCATGAGAGGCGTGGCTTGGGCGGGGAGGCGAGCAGCGACGATGTTAGAGTTGGCGGGAAAGGCCGCAGGGGATCGTTTGAGGTAAAGGAGAGTTTTACTGTGGCGCTGAAGTAAAGCGCAAGTGCCTGCAAAGTCTTTTGTCAACACGAGATAGGGCCGCTCCATATAGTGGCCAGAGTGGTGTGATAGGGATTCGGCATTCTGTTACCTCCGATTGCCGAAAAAAAGTCAGGCACAGTATATAAAGGCATCCCCTCGACTTTTTGCGAGACAAAACTTGCTTTCGTAAGCACGTAAGGAGGGCGAGCTTATTTAACTTTGCCTGTTGGGCTGGTTCTTGGGTCAAAGAACAACGTTAGATAAATTGATCTGAAACTTCCTGCTCGGCATTTTAAAAAAGTTATTTCTTATACAAATACTTAAAAAAAACTGCAGGTAGCATGTAACCGTGTTAGTCTGTAGCAGCAAAAAGCAGTCTTGTGGTTCTTCAAGAAAGAACAGATATTAGCGTAGGGTTTTTAAAGTGCCACAAGACCTCAGGTTATCCTTAAAACGATACACCTTGTGACGGAGAAGATAGCCCCTTACATGTGAACGCTCTGCAAACAAAAGAAAGAGTGGTGACTGCATTTTTTTTTCGCATAGTGGGGTAAAAGGCTGCGTATCTGTATAGATGAACTTAATTAGGAAAATGGAGCAGGGGAAGACATTAAAAATCTCAGTGCTTTAGTTGGGATCAAGTTCTCTCTCCCCACTAGTGAGTTCATGGTCAGTCTGCCTAATTCATCTGATAAAGGAAGCTGTTATATGCATGGCATCATAAAAAAGCTCAGAATTTTTTAGCTACATCTTGAAGATACGGAAACTTATGGGAGTAAGCACATTTCAACAATTAGGCTTCCTTCGAAGGAAGGAACAAGCATGTACTTGAACTGCACTTAATAGATAAGCAAGTTCTACTGAAGTCATAACACTTATTTCTGATTAAACGTTTAAAATCAGATAGCAAGCCCCATCATTTTTCTACCGAAAACCCCACAAGTACTGCTTGATCTTATCCCCTGCATCATCAACATTCAAGCTGAAAAGGTTTGCCTGAGTATCATTTCCTCCAAATTAATTCCAGCTTTAGAGAAAAGGAAGGTGAGAGACTTTCCTATATATTCTGCAATGGAAATTCTGGATTGCTCTTCAGTGCAAATGTTTATGGATTTAAAAAATTAGAAATATTATTAAACCTTCTTAATATATATCTATCAATATTTTATCTATACAGGAAACATTGACCTCAGGTGATCTTTCATTTTTAGACTTACCAAACTATTAAGATGAGTAAGAGGAGGAAGACATCAATTTTAGGTAATATAATGCTATTCTTTTTTCTTTATATATAGTTTTTTCCTAAAGCCTTTAATACCCGATGAGAACAAAACACTTCCTTTACAGTTTCATTTCAAGGTAAAACAAGGTACAAATGTGTCAAAGTGAAATTCTGGTGAAAATATTATAAAGGTACCCAGTTCCGGCTCTAGTTGTTTTGAAGTCTTCTGCTTTTGATGCTTTGGTTTTGCTTTTCCAAATGTACTGGTATTTCAAAATCGGTCTTAAAAAACAAAGGAGGGTAGCTCTTGCTGGCAGACCATTTCCACCTTCTTCAGGACAAATATTTTGAATTGCAATCGTATTTATAGTTACTCAGAATAATGATGTTGTTTCACAAAATAATCAATAGTAGGTCATGTAATTTGCTCCTCTATCCATGCACTTAAAGAAATGCTACTCTAGAATCACCCTGAGTATATCTTAAGCCATGTATGTACACACAGAAGTGTCTATTGCTTTTTCAGTTCAATAAGCCATACATTATGAAGTAGATTGTCGATTATGAAACACTTGTACCACAGTAAATTATGTGGCACTTTTAGATGCTTGCCCTGCAGTAAGCTTGATTTGCAGCACAATCTTGTGAACCCTACTGAATTCTCTGGAGGTTACTTTGAGGTAGTTGTGTATATGATTGCAGCTTAAATCACAGTGAAGTTCTGAATAGAGATGTGTAAGATGTCAGTGTCAGAGATTCATAGAACAGTAGAGTCGGTGTCTTTTTAAACTCAAATTTCCTTGCATAACTCTTATGAAAAGGTAGACCTATGTGTGAGAGTATATATGCAACAAATATCTACCATGTTTCTGACTGAGATAAGAAATTATGCTTCAGTACATTAGATACAGCACAATTTTGTTAAAATTAACTACATTCTAGTTTGATAGCTTAATTCTTAAGACGTAACCATGTGCATAAAGCTCCATTTGAAAAGGAATTTAAAAGTGCTTACTTTCAGCTGATGAGTGTCTTATGATAAAATCAATTTGATTTACTAAAATTTCTTTAGCATAAAAATGTACCATTATGATTAACTGTGTCTTCCCCCACACTTAGATTTGGAAAACGAACTCAGCACTTCCAAAGCAAAGAAGAGCCTTAGGAGGAAGACCAAACAGATAGAGAGCAATCCAGAAACACCAGTACAGACTTTTCAGGCTAGTAATTCTTCTTCAAAAGCAACTGTAGCAGGAACAATTGTTGAACATAAAAGAAATAGCCTTAAAACACACACACAAGATTGTAATTATTCCAGTATATTTCAAATCAGGTTGTGAACAGAAATTTTGGCAAAATTTTGCCTCAGGTCACGAACTCCACATTGGGTGAGGATTGCACCCATTGTCCTTGCATGAGCACGACTGTGACCATGCCCCTCTTCCCTGCATGATTGTGCTCGAGGGGCTGGGGAGATGGCCCCAGTAATGCTCCTTCAGGGAAGACGGGCACAAGCCCAACTGCGATTGCAGCCATCCCCCCCCCCCCCCCCCCCCCCCGCAAGCAGGATCGCTATGGCATGATTATCATTTGCACTCTCCCTCCCAAACAATAACCTCCCCTCCCCCGTGTTCTCTACTGTACTGTACTTTGTTACTTGTTCTTTGTTACTTTGTTTCAAATAAATACTTGAATTTATTTTTTATTTTATTGTGATAAAAATATTTACAGAACAGATTAACCTTAATTTTATTGACCCTTATGGGGAAATTTGACTTGGCTCGCAACCAATTTGGGTCATGACCAGAGTCCTGGAACAGATTAAGTTAGTGAGCCAAGGTACCACTGTATCCTGATACAAGCAGTGATCTGGGTTTATTGGAAATATTTAACTAGTGTGATTTGCCCAAGAAAAATTTTAGTACATTTGCATTAGCCGTGCCAAGAGCCCAGATACAGGCTAGTGTGGTGACATGCAAACCAAAATACATAAATTAATAAAAGATTTGGATACACTATCAAAGTATCCACCAAGGTCTCTCAGTGTGCCTGCCAGCCCTCTTGTACTCCCCTCTGCTCAGTTTCACTACCCGTTCATCATTAGACTATGCAGTTTCTATTATACTTAATGTGGCTTCATTGACTTCAATAGAAATGGGGAAAAGAGTATAGCTTGAAAGGAGAGGAAGCCCCCCCCTTGCTGAAAAAACAGAGGAAGGCAAAGAAGAGCAGAAAAGTGAGAACACAAAGGAATGAGGAAATGTTTTACATTTATATTCCTACCATCACCAGTCAACAAGGCTAATACCAGTTAAACCTGGGAGTTGTACTCTAGGAGGGCATCAGGTTGGAGAAAGCTGTTTTGTAGCAGTTATGGGTTCTGTGAGGCTATTTGCTTACTAGTGATCTATTAATAAATATTGCGAACACAATTTCACAAAACAAATCTCTTATTCACAATTATATAACAGACAACTTGAGCAATTATAACAACCACATGGTACAATTTGTACACCCAAGGCCTTGACAATAGCACTACTCTCCTTGGCAACAGCACCCACTTCCATAACATAGAAGAATCAACTCCACACAGATAATTTTTTGATTTAATTATTTAATTTAATTTAATAAAATATTTTTATCCAGTCTTTTCACAAACGTTTCAAGACGGTTTACAGAGTATAAAATCAAAACAATAAAAACCACACAGTTCAGTAGCATACACATGATTTCACTATGTAGATTCACCTCTTCAACACAAACATGTAGGAATTATACCTAGACCAAGTCAGCAAGAGCCTTAGTAGTCTAAGTGGCAACAGCTGCTCCTGTTTCTTCAGCTTTCTGGCTCTTTTGGATTCAAATCATTTACTAACAGCCCCACTCTTGCTTAGTCCTGCCCCTTTGAGCTGAACCAATATTCCACAGGGGTGCTTTAATTCAGTGACCTGTGTTGGGAAAATCAGATAAATCCTGGCAGAAAAAGGTTGTTTATATGTATGTGCCTTTGTGTTATAAAAATACCTGCACCCCTTTCTCAAAGCACCAGCATTCCAATCCAGGTTACTGTTTTGTGCCACTGTTATTTTAGGAAGATGGAATTCTTAACTGGACTGAAAAGCTGCTGTAAGCTAACACTATCAGTGTTCTCTATAGCTATACCTGTGTTCTCATCAGCTGCAGAAAAACTGAAACAAAGGTGTCCATCTGCTTCTGAATGGACCCACTTAAGCATCTTGCTCCACAGAGGCAAGCGCCTACACAGTGTAGTTGCCAAACCAGATTTCCTGAATGGTTCCTCAATCAGACACATTTGCATGTTTGAGCAGGATCCAAACTGCAAAGAAGTCTATTGAACTGACATACCAATTAAGCAATCAGTAATGTTTGCCATACTATTGTTACCAGTATTTCTGATTGATTTAGAACATTATGTCATGCCTAAAGACATCAGGATGCTATTGTATTAACATCTAGAAACTTAACACTCTGTATTGGTCTATGTGACTGTTGTTCTTATTAGTTGCAAAGTCGTGTCCTACCCATCTCAACCCCATGGACAACATTACTCCAGGCCTTCCTGTCCTCCACCATCCCCCCCCCCCCCCCGCCCGCGGGGTCCACCTAAGCTCACACCAACTGCTTCAGTGACTCCATCTAGCCACTTCATTCTCTGCCATCCCCTTCTTCTTTTGCCGTCAGTTGTTCCTAAAGTTAGGGTCTTCTCCAGTGAGTCCTTCTCATTAGGTGGCCAAAGTATTTGAGTTTCATCTTCAGTATCTGGCCTTCTAAAGAGCAGTCAAGGTTGATCTCTAAGACTGACTGGTTTGATCGCCTTGCAGTCCAAGGGACTCGCAGGAGTCTCCCTCCAGCACCACAATTCAAAGGCCTCAATCCTTTGGCGCTCAGCCTTCCTTATGGTCCAGATTTCACAGCCATACATTGCAACTGGGAAAACCATAGCCTTGACTATAAGCACTTTTGTTGACAGGGTGATGTCTCAGTTTTTTACTGAGTTGTCTAGATTTGCCATAGCTTTCCTCCCAAGGAGCAAGCATCTTTTAATTTCTTGGCTGCAGTCACTGTGGTGATCTTGGAACCCAGGAAAATAAAATCTATTTCTTCCCCATCTATTTGCCAGTAAGTGATAGGACCAGATGCCATGACCTTGGTTTTCTTGATGCTGAGTTTCAAGCCAACTTTTGTGCTCTCCTCTTTGACCCACATCAAGAGGCTCTTTAGTTCCTCTTCACTTTCTGCCATTAGAGTGGTATCACCTGCATATCTGAGGTTGTTGATATTTCTCCCCGCAATCTTAATTTCAACTGGTGATTCACCTAGCCTGGTCTTTCGCCTTTCAGATGATGTGCTCTGCATACAAGTTAAATAAGCAGGACAACAATATACAACCTTGCCCCACTTCTTTCTCAATTTTGATACCACTCAGTGGTTCTATGTCTAGTTCTCACTGTTGCTTCTGGACCCGCATACAGGTTTCTCAAGAGACAAATAAGATGGTTTGGTACTCCCATCTCTTTAAGAACTTGCCACAATTTGTTGTGATCCACACAATCAAAGGCTTTAGCATAGGCAATGGAACAGAAGTAGATGTTTTTCTGGAACTCCCTAGCTTTCTCCATGATCCAGCATATGTTGGCAATTTGATCTCTAGTTCCTCTCCCTCGTCGAACTCCTGCCTGTACTTCTGGTAGTTCTTGGTCCACATACTGCT
>NW_025335972.1:5871231-5889012 GCF_004798865.1 Varanus komodoensis | reverse complement strand
CCATGATCCAGCATATGTTGGCAATTTGATCTCTAGTTCCTCTCCCTCTTCGAAACCCTGCCTGTACTTCTGGTAGTTCTCAATCCACATACTGCTGGAGCCTGGCTTGTAGGATTTTGAGCATAACTTTGCTAGCATGTGAAATGAGTGCAATGGTGCGGTAGTTCGAACGTTCTTTGGCATTGCCCTTCTTTGGAATTGGAATGTAAACTGACCTTTCCCAATCCTGTGGCCACTGCTGAGTTTTCCAAGTTTACTGGCATATTGAGTGTAGCACTTTTACTGCATCATCTTTTAGGATTTTGAACAACTCAGCTGGAATACTGTCTCCTCCACTAGCTTAGTTGTTGCTCAGACTTCCTAAGGCCCATTTGACTTCACATTCCAGGATGTCTGGCTCGAGGTCAGTGACCATACCATCCTGGTTATGAGGGATGTTAAGCTCTTTCTTGTATAGTTCTTCTGTGTAATCTTGCCACCTCTTCTTAATCTCTATGGCTTCTGTTAGGTCCCTGCCATTTTGGTCCTTGATCATGCCCATCTTTGCATGAAATGTTCCCTTCATATCTCCAGTTTTCTTGAATAGATCTCTGGTCCTCCCTATTCTATTGTTTTGTTCTATTTATTTACATTGTTCGTTTAAGAAGGCATTCTTATCTCTTCTAGCTATTCTGATAGTCCATCTGATTTCTGTGCTGACCATCTGGTGAGGTCCATGTGTAGGGTCGTCTCTTGGGTTGGTGGAAAAGAGTGTTTGCTATGACCAGCGTATTCTCTTGACAAAATTCTACCAGCCTGTGCCCTGCTTCATTTTGTACTCCAAGGCCAAATTTGTCTGTTATTTCGGTTATCTTTTGGCTTTCTACTTTAGCATTCCAATCCCCCATGATGATACGGACATCATTTTTTGGCTTTATTTCTAGAAAGTGTTGTAGAACTGGTCAATTTCTGCCTCTTCAGCATCAGTGAATGCATAGACTTGGACTACTGTGATGTTGAATGGTTTGCCTTGGATTGGAACTGAGATCGTTCTGTCATTTTGGAGAATGTATCCCTGTACTGCTTTTCCTACTCTTTTATGGACTGTGAAGGCTACTCCATTTTTTCTGAGGGATTCTTGCCCACAGTAGTATACCTGATGGTCATCTGAATTAAATTCACCCATTCCTGTCCATTTTAGTTCACTGATTCCTAAGATGTCGATGTTCAGTCTTATCATCTCTTGTCTGACCACGTCCAGCTTTCCTTGATTCATTGTCATGCATGAAGCCCTGACAGAAACAGTGACTCATGAGAAGGACTTGCACTTGACACCCAGTGCCCAAGAGTCGACCCCACAACCCAGCGCAGGGACAGTTGAGCCAGCTGCTGCGTCTTCCTCTGACCCCCAGCACGTTGAGCAAACGCCTGGACCTTTATCGGAGACAGAGAGTCATGAGAGAGAGGAAGCTGCAAGTCCTCCTCATGAGTCACTGTTTCTGTCGGGGCTTCATGCACAACATTCATAGATCTTGCATTCCAGGTTCCTATGGAGTATAGATCTTTGCAGCATTGGACTTTCCTTTCCCCACCAGATACATCCACAACTGAGTGTCCTTTCAGCTTTGACCCAGTTGCTTCACTCTTTCTGGCACTACTAGTACTAGTCCTCTGCTCTTCCCCAGTAGCACATTGGATACCTTCCGACCTGAGGGGCTCATCTTCTGGCTTCATATCTTTTTGCCTTTTGGTACTGTCCATGGGATTTTCATGGGAAGGATACTGGAGTGGGTTGCCATTTCCTTCTCCAGTGGATCCCCTTTTGTCAGAGCTCTCTGCTATGACCTGTCCGTCTTGGGTGGCCCTGCAATAAGCTACACAAGCCCCTTCACCACAACAAGGCAGTGATCCATGAAGGGGTCTATGTGACTAGCAGGTTATAAAATTGTCTGTATCTCAGCTGTGATTTTGTAGTTGGCAGTGAGAACCACAATTCATTAGCATGCTGTCACAAGTAAATGCAGGCGTCTGGGGTGATCTTTCAATAAAGCTGCTGAGATTCAAAGCTAATTGGTCTTTCTTGACTGAACCTGGTTACCCTGTGTTGGAGCTGCCACTGAGGTTTCCCGACACCTGCAGTCCAGAAAAGAACTGTTGCGTTCCTCCTTGTTCATCTAAATTTCCTATGCCCTAGACATGTACTGCATATATAAGCCTTGCTTACCAGAATCCTGGTTTACTGTGCATGTTACCTTTTGTTAGCACAACTGGTTAAAGAAACCAGGAATAATTTGTATAGTGTATCATTGTAGTGTTAAGCTGACCAGAATTCCACACTCCCATGGCCAAATAGGCTAAAAGTTCTTCTCAGTAACAGCCTGGTCCCAGAGCCCTGGACCAGACACTGGATTCAGCACATGACAAACCCAAGCATTAGGGAAAATATAACTTTATTAAACAGATAAAATATACGGGTAAAATATAGCTTAAACAGCTAGAGGGATAAAAATGGGGAAGGAGATTTAGAGCACAGCAACAACAAGATTACAGCCAACCAAAGACCACCAACTCCCAGGCCCCTAGTTGGCTTACTCAGACATAAAAGAACAAAGCTAAACCTAATCTTAGCTACACACTCAAATACTATACTAGTATCAGCACAGGCAACACACAGTATGGCAACAAAACCTCTTCTTAAAAACGAATGCTGAGCCTTTCCAGGCCTCAAGCTTTATTCCCCCAAACCCAGGTCAGGTGACCCATGAAGTGATAGTCCATGATGGACTCCAAGCATAAACCATTTCCCCCTCATTGTAGCTATCTCCTGTGTCCTTGCGGGTGTAATTTACAGTATCTCTTCCTTATACATAAATCCCAGGCTGGCACCTGTATTTTCCAGCATTTTACCCCTTACATCAGTTAACCCTTCTCTGCCCCTCAGAGCTACTAACCAGTTCATGTTACAATAAACTTAACATCCTTTTACAATCATGGTTGCTTTGTGAATTTTGACTTGTGAGCAACAAGCCAGGATCCCTAGTTCAGATGATATATTAAACAAGCAGTTTTTGGAGGACACAATTGTTTTCTTACATGAAGGGGAAATTACTTTTATATTTTGAACTTGTATTTTAACAGTGACAGTAGCTTACTGTTATTAATTTTCTTTTGATGAATTATTTGATTGCTCTTTCACTACACAATAAAATAGACTTGAACTTCTCTTGTTTCTCACTCTGAAGATCCTGAGTAGCTCCTATATTAATCATTTAATTCTCATGTATAACTTAGATCCTAAATTCTGTTGAACAGAACTCCATTTATAGGGTATTCCAGCTGATAGAAGTAAGGGAGGAAATTTTGAACAATTTCTTAGCAACCCTATAGGTACCCTCTGAAAAATCTGTTCTTGAAGGTTGAAGGACCCCCTGAAACTGTGTTGGAGGTGTTGCTGGAAGTTATGGGGGGAAGGGGAAATGGTTGAAATCAAAATCTGTTTGCATGGATTAGTGCTGCTTCTACAATGCCAGATCCAAGCCACTTCATTTTTCAAAGGTATATTTTTCCAGTTTTATTTCCATGTAAACTCACACATTTTAGGGCAGTTTGAATTTGCTCTGTTGAGGCAGATAAATCTATTTCCATGATACTTTTTGACTTAGTTGTATAAGTTGTTGAGGGAGTATATCAGATTCTCGATTATCTCATTCTTGGTTGTAGGGTGAAAAACTAGTACCGGTGTTTAAAAAGCAAAGAAAAATGCAGACTGAAAGACATGAAGGAAAATTTGGAGAAACTGCAACCATTTGTACAGAACAGGTAGGAGCACTGATTTAGCAACTGACAAGTCCTATTGGCTTGTCAATAATGTAATAAAAATTGGGATACAATGAAAGCAGTGGTAAGAGGGCTAGGAATAAAATATTCATATAATTAAAAAAAAACAAAAAGAGCAACATATAATGAGACTAGAAGAAGAAATTAAAGAATTGAAGAAAAATATATTTAGAGAAAACAAAATTATGTTAGAATTAACAACAAAAAGAAAAGAAATACAAAATATTGAAATAGAACAAGTTCAAAGAAATCTAATTTACTTGAAAAGAGAATTTTATGAAAATAGTAATAAATATTCCAAAATGCTGGCCAGAGTCACATAAGTCAAAAAAAAATTAATTGGAGTAATGAAGAATGACTCATGATGGTCATCTGATGACCTGATGGTCATCTGAATTAAATTCACCCATTCCTGTCCATTTTAGTTCACTGATTCCTAAGATGTCGATGTTCAGTCTTATCATCTCTTGTCTGACCACGTCCAGCTTTCCTTGATTCATTGCCGTGCATGAAGCCCCAACAGAAACAGTGACTCATGAGGAGGACTTGCACTTGACACCCAGTGCCCAAAAGTCGACCCCACAACCCAGCGCAGGGACAGTTGAGCCAGCTGCTGCGTCTTCCTCTGACCCCCAGCACGTTAAGCAAACGCCTGGACCTTTATCGGAGACAGAGAGCCATGAGAGAGAGGAAGCTGCAAGTCCTCCTCATGAGTCACTGTTTCTGTCAGGGCTTCATGCACGACATTCATAGATCTTGCATTCCAGGTTCCTATGGAGTATAGATCTTTGCAGCATTGGACTTTCCTTTCCCCACCAGATACATCCACAACTGAGTGTCCTTTCAGCTTTGACCCAGTCACTTCATTCTTTCTGGCGCTACTAGTACTAGCCCTCCACTCTTCCCCAGTAGCATATTGGATACCTTCCGACCTGAGGGGCTCATCTTCCGGCGTCATATCTTTTTGCCTTTTGGTACTGTCCATGGGGTTTTCATGGGTAAGATACTGGAGCAGGTTGCCATTTCCTTCTCCAGTGGATCACCTTGTGTCAGAACTCTCTGCTGTATCCTGTCCCTTTTGGGTGCCCCTGCATGGCATAGTTCATAGCTTCGTTGCTTTATTCAAGCCGCTTTGCCACGGCAAGGCAGTGATCCATGAAGGCTTGTTTCCCATACTCTGGGCATTAGTATATAGACATTGAAGAATGCATGCTTCGTACTCTGTCTTTCTTATGTTTTTTGGAAGGCCATTATTAGGTGCTATTACAGCCACTTTCTTTGTTGCTGTGCATAAGCCTTTGTCCCCTCCCCTGCAGAATTTAGTTTAAAGTTCAATATGTGAACTGCTTTTCTATTCGAACATAATCTTTTTTTTTTCACTTCTAAGGTGCAACATGCAGATAGAAAAGGACTTGACACAACAGGGAATGCTGCTCAGAACACTGTCACTTCCTTAAAGTCACCAGAGCTGATGGATTTATTGGGGATAAAAATGGAAGATACTGGAAAGCAGGAGATACTGCATGAAACACTGGATTTTAAAATGCAAGACCAGGACAGAATTAGTAGTCTGAATTATGATGATGCCAGCTCAGGGGTTGTTGATGCCCATCAAATAGGAACTGAGCCTGATTTACAAGCAGGCATTTGTGAAAATGAAATGCCCAAGAAACAGATTTCTGATTTTCTGAATAGACCAGATAATGGGGATGTGGACGGTCCTGAAAAGAGAAAAATCCCTCTAAAGTCACTTAAATGTCCATTTGTAGAGGAGATGAGTGTTAGTAAACTAGAAGAGGGCAGGATCACTGACCATACTGAAAGCAAGCAAAATCAAGAACATCCAACAAGTTTGGACATTGGTATGGAACAAAAGAAAGTCAGTCAGAATATCATACAGTCAGCTCATTTACGAGAACCAAATTCGACTAAAAATGGAAGCAGGAAAGGTATTGTTCTTGCTGAGTGCATGCTTCTGCAACCACAAGAGAAAAACAGCATAACTCAACTTCCACTAGTGACTCATTTATCAGTTTCCATAGATGGAGAACCAAGTAAGTATCCACACACATGTAGTATAGCAAGACGGGGAAGTACTGATACCAAAGAACCAAGCCAGAGCCATCCATACAGTAATGGGAAAACTGAAGGACAAAATGGCATGTATAGTAATGCTGAAGCCAAAGAGCAGCACAATCTGTGGACAACTGAAAAAGTGGCAGAACAAAATGGTACAGGCAGAGTTCCAGTGCAAATTAGCCTTTGCAAGAAAGAGACCAATGTTGCAGAGCAAAATAGTGTCAAAAGTCAAGATACTGCTTGGAAAGTCCTTCCAGATACTCAATCTGGCTGTATTTATTTGGGAAAGGAAGCAGATCTTCCTGAACCAAAATGTGAAACTAAATGTGAAATAATAAACAATCTGTTATTACCACAACTTGATGGGGATGTTCAACCTGTGAACAGAAAAGTTCCAGTGGAAGATGTTTATAGAGAGGAATGGGAGAGGGATAAAAAAGAAATTGCAATGAAAACAAATCTAGCGAAGAACACTGGTGCCTCACCTGACCCAAAGGTTCCAGTCCTGCTGGCCCAACAACAGCAGAAGGAAAACTGTTGTGAAAAACTGGTGTTAAATATAAAACCAGAATTGGATAAAGTTGATTTGAGACCCAGTGAAATTACAAAAGCATTATCAAATATGAGTATTACCCAGCAAATATTGACCAAGATCCCCAAGCCAGAAATAAAAACAACAGTAACAGAAAACTCTCTCTGTACTTCTGATGTTCATCTGGATGGAAAAGAAGAAATAGTCACCTGTGTGGAAAACAAGAACCAAAGTGGTCTTTCCTCTGTAGACATTCTTCCAATACTGGTACGGGTGGGTGCTCCTAGTAGAGAACATAAGGCTGATTTAGACACACAGAAGACTCTGCTTGTATCAGATACATTTTCCAAGATGACTGCTCCAAGCAATCTTGATGCTGAGGCCCAGACACATTCTCCATGCTCAGATCCCCTTTCTCTGGACCTGGAATTTCTGCCTGACAGTCAGCTCCATGACATTTTTGAAAGGCACCAGTGCAGATTTTCATCCCACGAGGTAATTTTACTTACTATAAGTAAGAATGTGATTATTCTACTTCTTAGTATATCAATTACTGTATAATGGATAGGGCCTTAAAATTCTGTTGTTGGCAATTTTAATCCTGTATTCCTACATACAGTTATCATTACCTTTCATGAATATGAGAAAGAATTGACTTTTAACAACCACATCTTAATCACAGCTTAAATTAATTTACATAGCAGATTTATGTCCCATATTTTGTGTAGAATGGCTTAAAATACCTTAAAGATGAGGTTCACATTTTTCAGCAATTTAAATAATATGCATGAAACTCTATCTTTAAAATTGCTGCAATTAATAATTGAGTCTATCCACAAAGCCAACTGCCAGTTTCCATTTAGTATGAGCAAATTAAAAACCCATATGAAACAAGAGGTATATAAAATGGCCGTTTCCAGATCCTGATAATCACTTGCAACAAGTTAGTACTGAGTTTTTGAACTATTTTTTATTTCTCAAAGAAACATGTCTGAAATACGTAAGAAGCTTCTTTGTTGTTATGTGCTCTCAAGTCATCCCTGGCTTATGGCAACTCTTCAAATGCCCTGTCCACGAGAGCTCCATTCAGCTCTTCAAGAAGCCTGTACTAAGGATAAATTCTTACAGACAGAAGATGACAATATAAGCTTGTGTCAAGTTTGTATCATTGTAGACTGCAAATAGGCCATAAATGGGACTCTTGTAGGAAGGAAAACCAGCATGTTTGGTAGAAGACTAGGTTGGAACCTTTCTCCCGCTGACTAGTTTTCTTCATGTAGAGAGTTGAATTGTAAGGTAAACTATTCAATCATACAAGCCTCCTCTTTGTTCTGGGACAACTCTGGCTCTTTTTACCTAGCTCCTCAGTAACAGAACCTTTTCCTTCCCTTTTTTGTCCTCATCTTTTCTTGCTCCCATTTTCTGTTATATTCACTGTTGTGCTAACTTTCTTCCTGCAGTGAGGTACATAGCAGAAACACTCCTTGTTTTACTGAATGTTCTGTTTCCCTCCTTACTAAATGCGTATCACCCGTCTATAAAAAATGGAATCACAATGCTGTGCAGCTATTTCTCAATTGTCTTGTTTGGCAGCAGGGGAGGGAAGGAGGAACAGGGAGAATAGAGTAATCATCAATAATTTTGAAAATGGTGTGGGAAAAGAGGGATGTGCTGGCCTATCTCATGGAATGTCAAGAATTAGGATTTGTCCACTTGCCTCCTCAAAGTAGCTAAGCCTAAACCTTAGCTGGATTTTATGCCCATATATGAAAATTATGAATTCCACTGAGTCTAAAACTAATGATGAAATTGTTAGTGCTTCTCCTCTTTCTTCCAATTTGCATTTAATTGCAATTGTCGAATAGAAAGCAACAATTTACTAAGCAAATCCTTTAGTGGAATATTTACATAAATAATATTCTTGTGCTTCTGTACTTTCTTTTCAGATAAAATTTCTGGATAGTCCACATAGACATTCCATGTGTAAGAGTGATCACAGTGCTGCAGAGAAACAAAATGGAACCAAATCAGTAACTTCAGTTGTTCCAGTAACCCATCAAAAAAATGCCAGGTGGGTAGGTGGATTTCTAGTGTGAGCTTATTTTGCAGTCTAGACAAGCTGCTCAAGTCATATTTGTGCAAAAGAATAACATTAACATGTATATTATGTGTGTACAGTGCACATATGCACAATAGTACAGACACATCTGGAACACCAGAGTAAATTATGCCCATCTTTATTTCCTCACTCCAGCTTGTGGCAGCCTGTTTATATTTAAAAAGCAATAAAATATTCCTCTATTAAAGTATGTATTCCTTATATGCTGCATGCATCATGCATAAAAGAAGTTATTTTAAGATAGCAGGGAGCCAGTTAACATTTGGAGAAGAAGGGAGAGTATCCTGTGGGTTGGTTGCAAACAAGGTCAAAACCAAGAGAGATCTCTCCATGCTGGGAGAGTGGGCATCAAAATAGTAAATGCAGATCAAAATGAGCACATGTATAGTAATGCATGATGGGGCAAGGAATTCCATCTACAAGTATACACTGATGGAATTGGAGGGAACAGTGACTGAGCATGAAGGGATCTTGGGGTACTAGTGGACAACTGAATGGAAGTGTTGGCCTGCTGCATGGCTGCTGTTGTAAAGGCAAACTCCATGCAAGGCATAATTAGAAACAGAATAGAAAATAGAACTGCCAAGATTTTACTTCCCCTATACAAATCCTTGTTACAACTGCACTTAGAATATTGTGTCCCGTTCCGGTTGCCTCACTTAAATAAGGACATTGTTGTACTGGGAAAAGTAAAGAGAGTGTAATTGAAAATGATTGGAGGGCTGGAGCACCTCCCATATGAGCAGTGACTGCTTAGAACTGTTCAGCTTAGAAAAAGAGAGAGTAAGGCTCTGGAGACATGATAGAAGTGTTTAAAATTATGCATGGAGTGAAGAAAATGAAGAAGACATTTTTCTCCCTCTCCCATAACATTTGAACATGGTTTTATGTTCATGAAGCTGACTGGGGGAAAGTTTAGGACAGACAAGAGGAAGTACTACCTCACACAATATATAGTTGAACTATGGGATTCACTGCCATGCAAAGTAGTGATGGTCACCAATCTGGATGGCTTTAAAAGAAGATTGGATAGGTTCATCGAAGAAAATGCTACTGGTAGCTCTTAGTCTTACAGGTTGTGTACTACCTCCCTTACCAGAGATGGCATGGCTGCAGTTGCTGAGGAGCTTGGGCAGGTGGAGGGAGGTCTTGCTTGTGGGTAGCTGTTTTGCCATCCTGTGTACAGAATACTGGACTAGTGAACCTTTGGTCTGATCCAGCATGGCTTTTCTTATGTAGGAAAGTGCAGGGAGATAGTGATTTAGTTCACACATAACACCAATTCATGAGTTGTTTAACTCATGAATTGGTTAAATATACTTCCCATATGCTTGCTAACCTTTGCATCTGTTTTCATACATGAGCCAGGAGTGCTCTATTCTTGGATTGTTCAATGTGACCTTAGAATGCAGAACTTTGGGTTGTTGAGGTACAAATACAAATGTTGTAAGCCGCCCCGAGGCCTCGGCAAGGGGCGGCATAGAAATGTTTTAATAAAATAAAAATAAAAATAAAAAAATAACCCAGAGTTTTAACCCATCAACAAACCATGAGTTCATGACTTTGAGGTTCAAATGTTGCATCAAACAACCCTGGAAATCTAGCATGGTGTGGTTACAGTGTTGGACTGGGAACTTGACAGATCCAGGTTCTACTCAACCACTTGGCCACGAAGGTCACAGGGTGATGTTGAGCCAGTCATTCACTTTCAGCCTAACCTACCTCGCAGGGTGGTGGTTGTGAGGATAAAATGAAACTAGGTAAGCTGCCTGGGGAGTTTCACAAGAGGAAGAAGGCAGGATAGAAATGCAATGTATGAATAACAACAACAATCCAAGAAAAAGACATTATGAAAACAGTTGCCAAGTAGAACTGGCAAATGGGGAAGCAGTGTGCTTGTTCAGTGCCACGCAGCCTCAACTACTTATGGTTTGCCTCTGATATGCATAGCTCTGGCAATAAGTTTCAGATACAAATATATTAAACCAGTGGTATAGTTAATGCCTGTTTCCCGATCATTTGCATAAGCAGTTGGTACTAATAGTTCTGAATGTGTGTGAGCCTGAAGAAACCCTGCACTTGTATTTTAATGGATCTAAATTACAGTACACAATATTCTGAATAAATGAATATTTTCATTTCAAGGACAATGTATAGAGTGAGTTTATCATGTGATCTGATAGGTGTTTTCACAGATACCCAGGCATTTGTGTTCTAGTTTTAGGAAAGTTCAAGATCTGGTCATAAAAGTGACTCAGTGACAATGACTGAATAATGCCTAAGGTCAGAACCAGGTGCTGGGCCTTACGTAGCCCAAACAGCTAAAGCCATCCACACCTTTAATAAGGAACCTGCTGGTGTGGGAGACTCTTTTTGTACTTTTTAGAAATGTTTTTTTTTTAAATAGAAGAAGCTTGAGGAACCTGCAGTGAGTATATTCAGTGACACAGCATACTGATGGGTGTTGGTGTGGTGTGTGTGAAGGGGAGAACGGGGTAGGAGGGGGACTGGAATGGAAGATTCTCAAAAGATGGTTGATGGACTGGAGTGCTACTTGTATTTGATAATTCTGTTTTGCATGAAAATGTTTTTACTTTGAGTTGTTTGAAAATTTGATATGATCTCACACAATTTTAAGGCCTTTTCTTCGGTTTAGGAAGAACTAGGGCCTGTTTGTATGTAAGGGCAACAAATCATGGGTTAATTACAAATGGTTGGTGCATGCTGCCATCATTTTGGATATGCAACCTCCAGCTGGTTATTTCATGAGATGTGAACACAATGGATCAGTGGTGGATTAAATAATCTGCAGTTAATCTAAGACTATTTTGTAAGTTAAATGTTTGTTGAATCCGTGATTAACCCACAGTGTAACCCCTGATCAGACCAGTTGGAGACTACATAGTTAGAACGATGGTGGCATGAACCAGGTTAACTAGCTCATATTCTGCTGCTGTTATATGGGAACCAGATCATTTATATTGGTTTGATTCTCTAGTTCTTCCTCTCTTTCTTTTAATCAGGAATGTGGTGATGGAGAAGAATTCTGATCCATCTAAGCAACAAGACACAACAGATGTTGTTTGTGGACTTATTAAAGAGCTTTCTAATCTCAAGTAAGAACACATTTCTATGCCATATCTAACACATAATGCACATTTCTTCATTGACATCTGAAAGAATAATAAATGTGAGGCTGTCATTTCATAGCATCTGCAGCTATTTCAGAACTGCCCCACCTATCATAGATATTTCTAGCAACTGTTCCCAGAGAGCACCAGTCAGCGTGCAACCACATCTCATGGCTGTGTAATGAGATATAATGGCTCCATTTACAGCTTTGGATACTGTTAGTGGTTGTTGCCATTACTGCATTTTCAGTGTTTCAGCAATACTGGTGCACTGTTAAAACACTGTTGTGTGAGCATGAGGAGTTGAGGAAAGTCATCTGTAATGAATTGTGAACTGAACTGATCTACGTCTTGAACATCAAGACATTTATCCTACCCTTCAGCCAAAAATGCTGCCAGAGCCACTTAAAAAGAAAAAAGAAAACTCTGCCCATATTTAAGACAGAATGGAAAGGTGAAGTGGATTGGAAAGGAGGAGGGGTAAAAAGCAAATTCAGACAATAGGATTCCTCATATGTACCAAGCAACAGTTAGTTAGTATGGGATATACTGACATCAGGACAATAAAGGAATGTCTTGTTATGTTGACTGAAAACAAAACATCAAGCAAGAACAGGAAAAGAGCTTCCACTTATCTATTATGGCTAACAGACATCACTAAGAATTGTTATATTCTAGATCATAAATACTGTAATGCTAGTGCATAAACCTTTGGAGCAGCTACATTTGGAATACTGTTGTGATAATTCCATCTCAAAAATGGTTATCACAGGGCTGGAATATAGAAAACGACAATTAAAATGATCAAGAGATTGGAGCATTTTCCTAAACAGAAGTCAAAATGCATTTGTAATTTTTCTAGTTAGAGACATTTTAGTAAAGGACCTGTGGCGGGGGTGGGGGGGACATTTGTTTTTTATACCTTCTGCAAGACTAGCAGTAGGTTCTTATCATGCGTAACTTAGGGGCAGCTCCTGTGTTGAACTGTAACTCCAGTTAGCCACACTGGCTGGGATGGATGAGTACTTCAGCTTGCGGAAGACTCTTTGAAGGCCTTGGCAAGGGTACAGACCAGTGAGTTGCTGCTTCTTTGAAAGCCTCAATTAAGTAAAATCCCTAAATGGAATTAAGTGAATCCCATACTGGCTAGGAATGATGGGAGTTGCAACCTGGCACAACTCTGGTAAGCAGGTTGAGGGAAGGCAGTTTTAGGGCATTCATTGCAACTAAAGTGGGTGGCTGACTCATGCTAGAAGCTATAGGCCCTTTTTGTCTGAATTTGTATTTGCATCCTGAACGGTGTGGTGGTCAGTAGCTTTAGGTATTTTAGGACAAGATACATCTGACTAAAGTAACATATAATTTTTACAAATTTTTTCTTGAGTGCCTTTAACTGTATTTTTCTTTTAAAATTAAGATATAGAGATAGCTAGTATTTTAGATGACTGTAGAAAAAGACATTTTTGGAGTTTAAGGCTATTAAACAGCTATACATCATGGTAGTTCAGTGAAGCTTCTGTGGGAAGTGGCAGTATACCTCTAAATACAAGAGGAGGAGGAGGGCTGCTATCTGTAGTCCTGCTTGCCTTTCTTTGAGACATCTGGCTGACTTGTGTTGAAGAGTTCACTGGATTGCCAGGCTTGTCAAAATCAGTAGGATGCTTATCACATTCCAACACTTACTTGGTCGAAGTCCCAGTGCTTTCTATTAGTCTTATTTTTAAGTGTGTTTACAATTGATTGTGCCTGTGACCTAAAATATGTTGTGGATTGAGGCTGCCTCACTGTAAAAATGACATGGTTGTTCTAATTTGAGGAATGAGAGGAGCTTGCCCCTTGTGTGTGCTGTCTTGAGAAACATCAGACACAGGTCATGTTGAGGAAGCCTTTGGATCCAGAGAGGGAAGTTCAGTAATTCCTTCTCACAGGCCTATCACAAGTCAGGCTTTCCAGCAGAATGGTACTTGGAACATCTTGAGAACTTGGGTTGGGGGGACATGGCACTTAAGACTGAAACATCTTCCTATTATTTATTTGCATGTCTTTAATTATTAGTTGTTTTTTCATTATTTCCCCCTACATTCATTTTGGAGCATGTTAAGGAAAACTGAGCATATGGATGAGGGGCCCCATTGTAATGCAGTATGGTTTGTTGCTTTTTTTTTTTAGTCGGCTGATTATGAATACACACAGAGATCTTGATTCCTTCAAGAGGCAGAAGTTCCTGAGAAACAAACAATCTGGGAAACTTTTTCACAGCATGAACAATATGACAGGCACACTATCTACACTGAAAAAGAGAAGAGAGCTGTAGTTTGTAAATATCTTTGCTTTAATGTTTGCAAGAGTTTGTTTTGTTCTGGTATAGTTTTCTTCAGCTGTGTGGCCAATATTTTTATTTTCATGAATAGACTGAAGTTGCAGAATACCAGAGTTTAATTTTAATTATTTACCCTTACTTTTACATCCTATTGGTTACCATAGCAATATAAAGGAGCCTCAAGAATCAGGCCCAGTGTTTTGACAAACGTCTCCTACAGTAAATCATCCTCTTTCCTACTATACATAACCTCTTAATTGCAGGAATTTCCCTTGGCAAAAATGAAAAGCTTTTTATTAGGGATGGAGATGGTGGCCCTTCAAAGGTTTTTAGGCTACACTTCCTATCTTTCTTCACTATTGGCTATGCTGGTGCAAGTTACAATCCAACATCTGAAGGGCCACATGTTCCTCACCTTGTCTTACATGTCTTACAAGGACTAGAACACATCACTGGTTAACTAGTTTATCGTTACAAATGAGCTAACATTTTAGAATATCTTCCTGCAATTTTTTTATTAGTCCAAATGTATCTTTTAGAGTACAAACAGGAAAAAAGCCTATGTAAGTTTGATTCTACAAGACACTGCAAAATAACACTCAGTTACATAGTTCATTGTTAAAATATCCATTTATAGTGTTATAGGTTAACTACAGTGTTGGGGACTCGAGTTGAATGACTCTGCCCCAAGTCCAACTCAAGTCACGTGAACAACTCAACTCAGACTTGACTCAGGAGCAACAAGTAAATGACTCAGCTTGACCAAAAATTTCTACATTTTTATGCTTAAGTCACTCCAGGGCTCACAGTGTGGCAGGTTATCCTGGAAGGCAGGCATAAACACTGCAGAAGCAGTGGGAGGGAATTTCAAGGAAGCAGGATAGAGAGGGGGGTTGTGAGGAAGGGAAGGCTTCAGTACTTTCTTTGGCACCATGGAGGGAAGCAGTGGGAGGGAGGGACAAGGGGGGGAGGGGAGGGGAGGAAGAGACTTGAGAAGAAGCTTGAGACTTGACTCGAAAATTTCTTGCAATGACTTGAAATTCAACTTTAAAGACATGAGACTTGACTCGAGACTTGGAGTAAAGGACTTGAACACATCACTGGTTAACTAGTTTATTGTTTACAAATGAGCTAACATTTTAGAATTAAAAAACCACATCTGGAGAACAAGAGCTGATAACTTTTACATCGTAATTAATACAAAATGTGTCTGTGTGCTTTGTAACTTGCACCAGATTTCCTTCACCAGCATTTAATTGTAAATGTTTTGGGAATTCTATCATCATGAAAAATGGCACTACATCCTTTGTTTAAAAAGAGAAACCCTGTATTCATACATTAAAATCTGCTTTGAATATCCTCAGATTAATTTAATGTGGAATATAAACTGAAAAAATAAATGAGACAACAAATAAGCATATAAAATTGTACTATTAACCATAAAAGAGTAAAAAAGCAATAACTTATAAAACAATAAAAACAAAATAATGACATAAGAACAAAACAACAACGACAACTTTCAATACAAATATATATTAAAAGGAATAACAAAATAGTAAAACATTATCAACATAGAAACGGGTAGCTTAGGCAGGCTATTTGGGATGTATAAAATGTGCCTCTTCATCTTAAATTCTGACCCAAACATTTGCACTGAACATGAATGTGAATTCAATCAAAAAGAGAACAGCAGGATAAAAAACATTACTCTGAAGTAGTGTGACTGCGCCAGTGCTGGAACAGTCATTACAAGAAAATATGCCATCTGCATAAAATGTGTTATTCAGGCATGTCTTCATCTTTTCTTTGGGATCAGTATCAGATTATTTCTGTGTATCAGCTGCTAGGGCTGAGTTATTAGAACCAGTTTCTCCCCTGAATTTAGGAAAAGTGCTATCACCAGTACAGCTGCAAAGGTATCTGAAAGAGGTAAGGCAATACATGTTAATTTTAAATTCAGTTATCTTTTCCTGCCCAAAGACTATCCATTATTCTTGGCTTGTCAATAGTCTGAAGAGAGTCAGACCCATGAGTTGGGTCTGACTCATAGAATAGTAGAGTTGGAAGGAGCCTAGAAGGCCATCAGGTCCAACCTCCTGCTAGTGCAGGGCATCATGTTACACCATCCCCCTCAGATGGCTGTCCAGTTGAATCTTGAATGCCTCTAGTATGGGAGAGCCCACTACCTCCCTAGGTAATTCATTCCATTGTTGTACTGCTCTGACAGGAAATTAGCAAAAAGGAACTCCAGCAATAACACTTCAGTCACGAAATCTGTTTTCAAATCATGAGAAAGTATTTTCTAACTTCCCAAAACCAGGAGGTATGCTTACAGTTCCAATGAATTTTTCCCCTGTAAGTAATAGACAAAATAATTTCCCAGGCACTCAGTGCTAATGCTATACACAAAGTAGTTTACTTTACCCATCTACATATATGCTCAGTGGTAACCTTTAAGAGTTGGTAGATGACAAAGGAAGATTAAGATAAAAGAGCCAAATTTCAGATGACAAGATTTGTTGAGAACAGAATCTTCATTTCCTTATCTGGAAAAGATTTAAAACGTGTCTCAAATAATAATAAACCAGGAAATCTCATTCCTCTTGAAAATTCCCATATGAACAATAATCATAAGATTTTATATTATAACAGACTTCAAAACAGAATCCAGACCAAGAAGGTGGGAAATGTATCTGGTACCAGAGAAAATCTCCCAAGTTCCTTTTCAGCTCTTCCAGATCCATCGCAAGAAGAGATAACTGGTGCATTAATTTCCTTACAAGAAACCCTTATTCAGAAAATATATGTGTTTCTGCTAAAACCACCACCAAAGAGCCAACCCCCACCCCTTTCCAAAATGGAGCCAAGTTGAAGAAGAGCAATGAGATCAAGATACATGATCACTGACATTTGAAACCACAACAGGAAACTATACTATGCTGCCTCTCTTGAAATTTGGCTGGTTTGGAGGGATAAACTGGATTTTTTAAAATAAATCATTTTCAAAACTGCATCAATGATTTTCAAATTCTACTTTTCCAGGAAACTTGGACGTGTTGTAATATCAGTTTACCAGGCCTACACTCTACTAGCATCACTATCTTTTTTCTACTTCCCTTTGTGCCTCAATTGTGCCTCTTAATCATCTTGATTCTTGGGTTATGTCCCTTTGGGTCAAGGGTAATCTGATTTCATAAGTTTTTGCAAATGTTTATGTACCTCCACAATCTTCATATTTCAATGCAGATTGTTGGGGCAAATTGGAAAATTTCTTGTTTGATCTTGAATTTCAGTGTCATGTTGTCCCTCTAGTCATCATGGGTGATTTTAATGTACACACTGCTGTTGCAGAGGCAGCAGGTTTTCATTGGGCTCTTTGGCAAAATATTGGATTTAAGAGATCTAAGGATATAAAGATCAGTAGGGCTGGTTTAGATTTTATTACCCTGGTGGCTAAGCAAAAACTTACTATTAGCAGGTAGCTCTCAAAGTGAATATAAGTCATTTAAGGGCAAGTGATGCGGGTGAAAGAGGAGAGTGCAGAAGTTGGCTTGAAACTCAACATCAAGAAAACTAAGATCATGGCATCTGGTCCTATCACTTCCTGGCAAATAGATGGGGAAGAAATGGAGGTAGTGACAGATTTTATTTTCCTGGGCTCCAAGATCACCACAGATGGTGACTGCAGCCAAGAAATTAAAAGACGTTTGCTCCTTGGGAGGAAAGCTATGGTGAAACTAGACAGAATACTAAAAAGCAGAGACATCACCCTACCAACAAAAGT
>NW_025335972.1:5844565-5871131 GCF_004798865.1 Varanus komodoensis | reverse complement strand
TCACTTCCGGCAAATAGATGGGGAAGAAATGGAGGTAGTGACAGATTTTATTTTCCTGGGCTCCAAGATCACCACAGATGGTGACTGCAGCCAAGAAATTAAAAGACGTTTGCTCCTTGGGAGGAAAGCTATGGTGAAACTAGACAGAATACTAAAAAGCAGAGACATCACCCTACCAACAAAAGTGCGTATAGTCAAGGCTATGGTTTTCCCAGTTGCAACGTATGGCTGTGAAAGCTGGACCATAAGGAAGGCTGAGCGCTAAAGAATTGAGGCCTTTGAATTGTGGTGCTGGAAGAGACTCCTGCATGGCCTCCTCCTCCTGCCACTGATCTGGAGCTAGGAAACAGGTTCTCTCCGCCTGGGGAGGCTTGGGCTGATGAGGACTTGGGGGACCAGCAGGACCTCCAGCCTGGGACCACATGCGGCCAGGAGGCCACTGCAGAAGAGGCGAGAGCACCAGGAAGAGATGGCAGCGGGTGATTGTTGTTGGGGACTCCCTGCTGTGGGGCACTGAGGTGGCAGTGTGCCACCCTGACCTTGAGGCAAGGGAAGTCTGTTGCATGTCAGGTGCACACATCCCGCATGTGAAGGATAGAGTGGAGCGTCTTGTTCGCTCCAGGGAACACTAGCCGCTTCTGGTGATCCATGTGGGACAAATGACATAGCCAAGCAGGGTGTGGGCGGGATCACCAGGGACTTTGAGGCCTTGGGGAAGAAACTCAGGGACCTACCGGCCCAAGGGGCCTTCTCGTCAATCTTACCGGTCCAGGGATTTGGGCCAAGCAGGGAAAGGAGGGTCACCGAGGTGAACAACAGGCTTAGGGTGTGGTGCCAGAAGGAACACTTCAGGTTCCTCAACCACTGCACCCAGTTTCTTCCAATGGACTTCTGGCAAGGGGTGGGTTGCACCTCACGAGGATGGAGAAAAGGTCCTTTGGAAATGTTCTAGCGAGTTTGTCCAGAAGACTTTAAACTGAGTCCGGGGTGGGGGGGGGGGTTGTTCAGGCCTCCCAGAAACTTGTCTGCACTGGACAAGTGAGAGGAAAGGATCAGGGCTCTGTGACCAGGGTGTAAGAGGTACTGCTGGGGCTGACAGGACTCCTACAGAGAGGGGTCCAGTATCAGGGAAGATGGGAGGAAGGAGGGGGCTGGGGACTCCAAAGAAAGGAAGCTGTGGGAAGGAGTTGAAGTGCATGTACACCAATGCTAGGAGCCTGGGCAATAAGCAGGAAGAGCTTGACGCTCTCCTGGGAATAGGAGGGTATGTCCTGGTGGGGATCATGAAAACTTGGTGGGATGAAAGGCACAGTAAACATAAAGGGGTATCACCTGTTTAGAAGGGACAGGAAAAGGAGGAGGGGCAGGGGCGTAGCTTTATATGTCAGGGAAGGGATAGGATGCAGTGAGATAAAATGCAGCGCAGAAGGGGAACTGGTAGAGGCACTAAGTGATGGGTGAAACTAAGGGGTTTTGACAGGGAGAGGGACCTGGCAGTGGGAGTATGTTATTGCCCTCCAGGTCAACTTGAGACCCTGGATGATGTCCTGACAGGTCAGATTCTAAAGATCTCTTGAGGAAGGGACACAGTAATTATGGGAGATTTCAATCTCCTGGATCTTGGTTGGGAGACTCACTCAGTGATGACAGCCAGATCATGTTGCTTCCTAGATGCTTTAGAGCAAGGGTCCTCAAACTTTTTCAACAGGGGGCCAGTTGAAAGGCAGCGGTGGTGATGAGTGCAGGCTGGTGTGGCAGGGGTGCCCAGGGGCGTGGGCCGGTGAGGTGGCGGCTTGCTCGCTCAGATCTCCCAACAAGTCCAAAACCATCTCTGAGCAAGCAAGCCGCTGCCTCCCCGCCCACGCTGCAAGGCTGTGGCTAGCGCACACATAGGAGGCAGGAGGCGGGGAGTCCAAAACCTCTGAGGCGGGCCGGATAAATGGGCATGACGGGCCAGATCCGGTCTGCGGGCCGTAGTTTGAGGCCCCATGCTATAGAGGGATGATTTTTCATGCAGAGGGTCTGAGAGGTGACGAGGGGGAGGGAACATCCTTGACTTGGTTTTGACCAACAGGGAGGAGCTGATGAGGTACAGATTAGGGGAGCTCTGGATGCGAGTGATCACTCGATCCTTTGCTTTGAGATCAGAGAAATGGGGACATGCAGCAGGTCGAGCACTAGAAGCTGGGACTTCAAGAGGGCCAACTTTGGCCAACTGAAGGCCACACTGGGGAAAGTCTCCTGGGATAGGTTACTGGAAGGCAAGCGAGTTGAGGAGGGGTGGATGGCACTCAAAAGGGAGGTTTTGGAGGCGCAAGCCTTGATGATACCTCTAGTTAGGAAGGCAGGGAGCCGAAGGACAGTGCTGCCATGGATGCGAAAGGAGGTGGTTAGAGGGATTAGACGCAAGAGGAACCTCCATAGGAAATGGGTACTGGGGCAAAAGGGTGTACCGGGAGGAGGAGGCCCATTGCAGAAGGATTCTTTGAAAGGCTAAGGCTGATTACGAGCTGAAACTTGCCAAGAATATCAACAGCAAAAAAAAAGGGCTTCTATCAGCATGTAAATTGCAAGAGGAAGGGGAGACAAGTAGTGGGACCGCTAAATAAGGAGGAAGGAGATCCAGTGACTGATGCAAGGGAACAGGCACAGATGCTAAATGACCATTTTGCCTCTGTGTTCTCCCCAAAGCAAGAGGGTGGAAATCCACATGGGAGATTAGATGGGGCTGGGGACTTAGGGGCACACATCGAGGGGCTCCTCGGGGCACTGGACATTACAAAGGCACCGGGCCCTGACAGGTCACACCCAATAATACTTCGAGGGTTGGCAGGGGTTCTCTCACACCTGCCAGCCTCCATTTTTGAGGCCTCGTGGAGAACGGGTGAAGTTCCAGAGGACTGGAGGGTGGCTTCAGTGGTCCCAATTTTCAAAAAGGGTAGTAGAAGGGGCATGGGGAATTACAGACCAGTGAGCCTTACATCCACTGTAGGAAAAACAATGAAAGGCTCATAATAGTGAGAGATCTAGTGATGCTAGATAGGGAAAGGAGGCTGGCGGCCACACAACTCGGCTTCTGCAATAACAGGTCCTGCCAGACAAACCTTGAGGAATGACAAGGTTTCGAGGTGGCTAGATGAAGTGGACGCAGTGGATGTGGTTTACCTGGATTTCAGCAAGGCCTTTGACAAAGTGCCCCATGATATCCTGGTGGAGAAACTGAGCAGTTTTGGGATAGACCAAAGCACTGTCCGATGGATTAGGGCATGGTTGACTGACTGAAAGCAGAGGGTAACCATTAGTGGGGAATCATCATGATGGTGGCCAGTGAAAAGCGGGGTCCCCCAGGGCTCTGTCCTGGGGCCGATCCTGTTTCATTTTTTCATCAACGACATGGAAGAAGGGGTGAACAGTCTGCTGATCAAATTCACAGACAATACTAAAACCAGGGCAGTGGCCACAACTGAGCAGCAGGTACTCCACATCCAAAAGGATCTGGACAAACTATGGAAATGGGCAAGAGACATCCGGATGACGTTCAGTGTGGATAAATGCAAGGCCTTGCACTTGAGGCTCAGGAATGGGTTAGGGGACAAGTGGCTGGAGAGCTGCACTTGTGAAAGGGACCTTGGGGTGCTGGTTGACTGCAGGCTAAACATGAGTCAGCAGTGTGATGCGGTGGTCAAGAGGGCGAACACCACCCTTGGTTGCATAGCCAGAAGTGTGGCTTCTAGATCGAGAGAGGTATTACTACCACTCTGTACGACTCTGGTGCACCCGCAACTGGAGTATTGTGTTCAGTTTTGGGTCCCTCATTATGGGAAGGATATAGCAAGCTTAGAGTCAGTGCAGCAACTAGGTTGGTGGCCAGTTTGCAAGGAAAGCTGTATGAGGCGAGACTGAGGGAACTGGGTCTTTTCAGCCTGGAGAAGAGGAGACTCACAGGGGAGCTGTTGGCGACATACAGGTATGTCGGGGCGTCACAAAGAGGTGGGTACAGACCTGATCTCCTCTGCAGAGGAGGGCAGGACGCCCTCCAATGGAGCAAAGCTCAGGGAACCAAGGTTCAGTTTGGATGCCAGGAAGTACTTCCTGACAGGACTTTGAGGGTATGGAATGGGCTTCCATGGGAGGTCGTTGAGGCCCCATCAGTGAGGGTGTTCAAAGATAGGGTAGACATGCCCATGGTGGGCATGTTGTGAGCAGAGCTGGCTGGAGCCAGGGGTCAGACTAGATGGCCCGGGAAACCCCTTCTGACTCGCTCTGATTCTGTTTCTTCCTCATAGCTCATTCTACCTCCCCTTCCATTGGTGAATAGAATAACCAATGGCATTCATGGCTGCATTTTGAAAGTCCACACGCTGTGGCATGTAGATGCCCTCAACTGACAGACATTCGCTCTGTCTCTTCTGTCTTGGAGAAGACCACAGGGTAGACTCTTGCCTACACTGCCAGGCTATGACTGAACAGGCAAGAAAGACTTGAGTGGGAGTCTGCTTCATGAAGCGTGGACCAGAGCCTTGCAGGCAACAGATATGCTCATGTCAGGATGGTCTACTTCATGGGCAATTCCAACCATCTGCCCTCATTCAGCAGCAGCTGGGGCTCCACCAGCTGAACAGGTGGAATCCACAACAAATCCCACAGAAAAATGGCCCAGAATGAGGCCCACACATGACTCCAAAATGACAAGGAACAGAGGGTCGAAGATGGTGGGAAAAAAGTCAGCTGAAAAGCCTAAGAAAAAGACTCGTTGCCATTCCTCACACCAGACCAATTATGAGTATGTTCTGGGGCTCCTGCAGTGGAACTGGCACTAGCTACATCGCCAGTCCCGCCAGCTCCAACAGTGCCATCCGCCAGGTGGATACTCTAATTGGAGCAGCCTGCTCATTTTGGATCAATGCACCAACTGAAATATGCTGCTCACTCCTTTTAGGAAGGTGAGATAAGGAATTCACCCCAAGGACTCCACAATGCTGTCCCCATCCGATGCGGGAACTATGATGCTCTCCCCAACTAGCACGAGAAACTGTCATATGAACTGATCTCGCCAGCCATCTCCAGGGGCTCAGATCATCAATCCGGTGCAACCCCCATGCTGACATGGGAAAGAGACCCATTGGATACCACCAATGGCTCCATACAAACAGCACTTTTGGGAACCAAGGGCAATGGACTTACAATACCAATACTGGAACCCACCCTCGTTCCCACAAGGGGATCCATGGCCCACTTACTCATCCATTCAGGTGCCACTGCACTCTAGACTAACAGCCTCCACCACCCAGCAGCCTCTAGCACACCCAGTTCCACTGCCACAAGCACCTTCCTCACTGTCCACTTACTCCTCCTCATCCTCTCTCCCAGCAGACTACACGTCTGACTCTGATGAACCACAGTATGGGGAACTGATGTTCATAGCACTAGAAACAGAGTGAGTCAGAAGGGGCCTCCCAGGCCATCTAGTCTGACCCCCGGCTCCAGCCGGCTCTGCATACGACATGCCTACCATGTGCATGTCTAGCCTATCCTTGAACACTCTCACCGATGGGGCTTCAACCACCTCCCGTGGAAGCCCATGCCATACTAGAGGAAATTATAACAACCTAAGGCCCAGGGACCCCTCTGAAGACTTGGGAAGATTCCCTGACCAGGTCCTCTGGATGGCAATGTCCTTCGGGCTGGAGACCTAGCAACTGGCCAAGCCACCCATCACCCATCATATATCTCACCTGGAAGGAGGACTCTGTCCTGGTTACCATTCCATTTGTTCCGACCCTTCTCTATGCCATGAAGGACTCATGGAGGGCACTGGCTCGGTGACAGCCTACCTCCAAGCACTCAGAATCTACACTGAGCCTCCTGCATCATCCTCGACCCAACCTAGTGATTAAGGAGTCTGCCCAAGGACACTCCCAGGGATCACATTTGGTCTCTGAAGACAGAGAAGGATGCCTATTAGACTCCATGGCCAGAGGAATATGCATGGCGATGGTGCTCAGGCTGTGCATCTCAAACTAGAAGGCTACAATGGCATGCTGCCAGGTGTCCTTGTGGAAGAAAGGTGGGGGGGGGGGCTCTAGTACAATATGTGAACAGCAACAGGAACTTACTAGAGTCTTCAATCTGAAGCCCTGAGACTGTCCAAGCAACAAATAAACACCACGGAGCACCACCTGGACTGTGACTCAAGAGCACTGCTTGGTGCTTCTTGCAGTGCAAAAAACCTACTGTCTTTCCAACAACTATTAACAACCAGCACATTCGGATCACTTCTGACAATACCAGTGTTGCGTATTATTTAAACTGGTGCTTAGGAAGCAATGGTGCAGTCCATCTAGTGGGGATCTACAACCAAAAAGCCAACAGATTAGGCACAAGGATGGATCCAACACACAAGTGGGAACTGCATCCTCTGCTCCTGAACCAGCTATTCATAGCATGAGGGATGCATCCGTGGATTTGTTCACAACACCAGCTTTTGTGGTGCGCGACCCATTCTGCTCTCCAGCAGGGGCAGCCATGTGATCCCTGGACAATGCGTTCCTAACATGATGGAACGGGACCCTGTCCTACATGTTCCCACCATTCCCGCTAATTGTAAACTTAGTAGCCGAGATCCGGAGAGACTTTATGGTTTGTATTCTAGTGACACCATGGAAGCTTCAGCAGCCTTGGTTCACAGACTACCTCCTCTTATCCAACTGGGGTAGAAAGTGTCTGCTGAGGACAGACATACTATCCTGGGACAGAGGACAAGTCTTGCACCCTGACAATAGAGACATTGCAACTAACAGCATGGAGGATCATCAGGCAGGTGCAACCCCCCCCCCATAGAGCCCGATATACAGTAAATCCTTGTTGCTGCGCTCTGACCAAACACCAGGCATTCATATGACTCAAAATGGAAAATATCTGAGCAATTATCACAATGGCAGGGGTTCAGCACTAACATATCCTCCATACACCAGGTTCTCACTTTCCTGCATGATCTCCAAGTCAGAAGTGTGAACTTTGATCAGGATATATTTTGCAGCAATATACTCCTTCTACTGGATTCTTGAAACTACAAAGTTTTCTTATAGCCATTCTCCAGATGGTTCCTGAAAAGATTACAAAATATCTCACCTCTGTCCTGATCTATAATGTCAGGATGGAGCCTCCCAGTAGTTCTGCAAGCACTAACAAAGCCACTTGGCTACCCTGAACATCCGTCTCATCTCCTAGAAAGTGGCATTCCTTGTGGCTATTACATTAGCATGCAGGGCTAGTGAGCTATGCACCCTCTAGACTGACTCTTCCACAGAGATACAGCAGTGCTCCAACCAGACCACTCCTCTCTTTCTAAGGTGGTCTCTGCATTCCATCTGAATCAAGATATAACTCTACCAGCTTTTTTTCTGGTACCATCTGGCCTGATAGAAACAGCATTACACACACTGGACCTTCGCAGAGCTTTCGCTTTGTACCACTCACACATGGAACCAATCTCCAAAACAAAAACTGTTTCATGCACAGAAAAGTTGAAAGGCAACTCAGTAACACCACAAAGGTTAGTCCACTGGATCATAGAGACCATCAAACTAGCCTACCAAATAGCTGAACTGGAACTCTCACAACACTCAAAAGCCCACTAAACCACAGCAGTGGCAACATCTACCGCTTTACACATTGGCATCCTGGTGTAGGACTTACGCAAAGCAGCAACATGGTCCAGTCCATATACATTTGTCCGGCCCTACCGACTCGAGTGAGACAGGACTGTTCTGTTGGACAGGTAATTTTGCCAGCAGCCTGAAGAACATCCAGGTTGAAGACAGAACAGCACCCTTCAATGTCAGATGGAGCATTGCTACAGAATTAATGCTTGACTAGGTCATCCCACTCTGACTTTGCATGTATTTGGGCACAGAAATCCCAGACTTTTTGGCTCCACTGTTTATCTCTTCTCCCTTCCATTTGTATTTACATACCCACCCACTGGGGAGTGATCTGCCCTTTTAATGTTGCTAAATCATGATGTATACAAAAAGCAACCATACACTAAAGTTCTTAAAAGGAATTGCTTTTCTTTTCCCCTTATGGTTTTATATTCCTAATGGTTCTGTTTGTTTTTTCATGCAAATGCCTGACATGTAAGAAATGAATAACAACTGTATCTATCCTTTCAAAATTTGACTATGGGTATGTATGGCTGGCTCAGCATGGCCTTTTAAATTCCACAGCCCAAAGAAAGATGGTAAGAACGCATTTCATAGAACAACTTTACACAACTATTTAGTGGCAGCTGGTACCTACATTCTTAATACAGCTCGTGTGTACTTTTCCCTCCGGCTCTCAATCCCAGTAAAACCTTCTTTTGTTAATCTGAAGTAAAGAGAGTCTCTGCCATCACCAAATAATCCAAAAATAAGATCAGTCCCTCCCCTCCAAACTCCCTTTTCATTGGCTTTCCCCATAAGTTACCCATTCCTCTCATTGCCAGGCCTATAGGAACTAAACCTATGGCTCGGTTTTTGGAGTTTTGCTATCGCTACAGAAAATACTGAATATTCCGGAAGTGTATCTATGCCGGTTTTCCAAAACCAAAACCCAGATTGTAAGCCGCCTCGGAAGCCCTTTTAAAAGGAGGCGTGGGCCTACAGATGTCTCACACAGCAACCCTACATAGTTACTCAGAAGCAAATCCCACTGAGGCTACAGAGGCCTACTCGTAGGTAAGTTCGTGCAGGGTCGCAGCTGTTTGCAAAGCGCGCTGCCCATCGATTTCCCTTGCAAAAGGGGGCGCGGCGCGTTTCTTCTGTAACCTCCGGGAAGACCCGGGGCGGGGGGGGGGAGGAATCCAAACCCGGAGCGAGCGGCGGCGCCATCTGGAAGTGCTACATAGTAACACTCTGAACTTATGCATTGTACATCATTGGAAGGACTTACCGATGGGTTCCAGTAGTCACCGTGGATGCCCACTTGAAGCGAATGCACCTGGGAAAGAAAACACTTTTTAAAATCTCTCTCTCACAAATACACCCTAATGTAAATTCTGGGTTGGATCCAGATTTAGCCATGCTTGAAGCAGATACACTGAAATTCCTGGGACAAGTTAAGTCAAACAAGTCCCATAGATTTCAACGGGTCTAGTAGGAGCATGACTGAATCTGGATTCAGCCTAATCCCTGGCGTAATTTTCGGTGGCGAACCTTCTTGCTAGCAGCATTCCGGGTACGGGTGTTATAGACGGACGTGTATCCCTTTCTGGTTAAAGGGCAAAATCTTATGGTGTGAGCCCAGTCTGCAGAGGCCCCGCACTGAGGACACGTGTAGCTCCTTAAAATCGGGCACTGCACCCTTCCAGCCTCGTCCTTGAGCCGGTGCGACATGTAAATATACCAAGCCTCCCCGTTGTGCCTACAGAAACGGCAAAACATTCCTTTCCTCGGGCCAAACACTTCTCGGGAAGGCTTGTACAGCAACGGGGCAGCCTGCTGTTGTAGGGAAGCTGGCCCCTTCGGGACGTCCTCTTCTCTGCACATCTCTTCTACTACTTTGGCTAGCTGGAAATAGTCCTTCCATAACTGGAAAACAGAGGTCATCTTTGTCCAATTTTGTCGGCCCAAAATTGTTGGACACAACCTGGTGCCTGCCGCCTATCCAATTGCATGCAACTTGCACAGGCGCCTTCCTCCAGCAATACCCTGGCGCCCGAGTGTCTGACTTCCTTTGGTTTCTCACCCCCCCAGCAGGCAGGAGGTAGGAAGCTTTTAACAAGCAGAATCGCGTTCCTGGTCGAACATTTGGGTGTTGCAGTTAAGCTGAAAACGACAACCTCTTAAAAGTAACAGCTAAATGGATCTCTGCACAGGATGGGTTTTAATAGTTGCTTGGGCTGAAAGATTTAATCCCCTTAGCAAATACTTTTATTTGCAAATACTTTTATTATCAAAGGCCTAGTCTTCCGTGAGAGCCACTACTGAGGAAGCCTCTGTGGACAGTTGTAATAACAATAGCTTGGGGTCTTTTGCTGGGGGCAGGGAGGCTAAAATGGGGAATATATCAAACTGTGGGCACTGGATTTTGGTATTAGCATCCCAGCTCAAAGAAGATGATGGGGAACAGGTTTGTAGCTCTGTTCAAATTGTGCATGCTGGTGCCCTGCCAGTGTTGGTCTACAACTCACAGGATCAGAGTTGTGAGGGGCCAGAAGGCCATCGCGCCCAACTCCCTGCTGAGTGCAGGACACGAAGTTACACCATCCCATTTAGATGACTGTCCAGACACTTGTTAAATTACTGCAGCAAGGGAGAGCCCACAACTTTCCCAGTAATAGGTTCCATCGTGGTGCTGCTCCAACAGTGAGGAAATGCTTTCCTGATATTTACTCTACGTCTGGTTTCTTAAGTCTGCTACTCCATGGCACAAATGAGACGAGATCTTGTCCTTCCTCTTTGTGATAACGTCTGAGATACCTGCAGAGTGCTATCATATCTCCCCAGTTTTTTCTTCTGGAGGCTGAAGGTGCTTGGTTCGCTCAATCTTTCCTCATGGGGCTTTGCCTCCAGTCCCTGAATCACCCTTGTTGCCCTCCCTTCTACCCTTTCTAGCTTTTCTGCATCTTTTTAAAGCTTAGGTGCCCAGAACTGGACACAGAACAACCAGTGATGTCTGACTAGTGCTAAGTATAATGGAACTAGTACTTCGCGTGTTTTGGAAGTGATGCTTCTGTTAGTGCAGACCAAAATAGCATTTGCCCTTTTTACAGCTGCATCACATTGTTGGCCCATATTTAGCTTGTGATCTACAAACAGCACCAAGATCTGTTGAGTCAAGTGTTCCCCTTCTTGTAATGATGTGTTTGGTTTCATGTTCCTAAGGACTTGGGATTTTCATTCTGATTTTCACTCTGTTGATCTCTGCCAAGCTTTCTAACCTACCGAGATTTATCTCTTTCTTCCAGGGTATTTGCTATTCCACCCAGCTCTGTGTCATTTGCAAATTATCTTTCCTTGTACTCCTTCATGTAAATCTTTGATAAAAACGTTGAAGAGCACTGGTCTCAGGA
Source organism: Varanus komodoensis (assembly GCF_004798865.1). Classification (NCBI taxonomy): domain Eukaryota; kingdom Metazoa; phylum Chordata; class Lepidosauria; order Squamata; family Varanidae; genus Varanus; species Varanus komodoensis. The sequence continues at coordinate 5,860,075 of NW_025335972.1, read as the reverse complement.
CAGAACCCCTTGGCACCCCACTTGTCACTTCTCCCCAGTTTGGGAATGTGCCACTGATGATCATTCTTTGAGTTGGATTTTGCAGCCAACTGTGGATCCATCTAATCTATCTTGTATTCTGTGTCCTGTATGTAGCCTGTACTATCTAGCCTGTTTGGTAATCAGGATGTCATGAGACACCTTACTGAAGGCTTTGCTAAAGACTAGCTAGATTATGTTCACAGCATTCCCACAGTCCATTTGGGAGGCCACCCAGTCAAAAAAAAGAAATGAAATTAGATGAGCAGGATTTGTTCTTGAGAAAACCATGTTGGCTTCTGCTGATCGTTGCATTGTTTTCAAGGTGTTTGCAGAATGTTTCTTTTACAATTTGCTCTAGAATTTTTCCAGGGATTGATGTCAGACACTAACTGGTTTATAGTTCCCAGGTTCATTTTGTGAGATTTAAAACTCATTAAGACAGGATTCGAGTAGCTACAAGCAGTTTGTTCCATACAAAAAGCATTTGCAAAGGCTAGCTCAATGCCTCAGTAGTCTGAGAAACACAGAGCAATCTTTTACTGTTTACAAGAGATTTTATACATTCCTTTCCCTGATGCTCAACACTATCCCCGCTTCGCCATTGGCTGGTTACTAAGAAGTCACAATCTTCCCCACCTGCCTATATCATACTATCCTTAATATGTTCCCCCTTCCTGCTCATACATCCCATGTTCATGCTAATGAGCCTATTACCTATGAGAGGTGTGTCCGTTACTATTCATAAGCCTATTAAATGAGCGCAGTACCTTCTAAGAGGGCAACAGGCCAAAGTGGCCTTGAAAATTCTTACTTGACGCCAAAATATTTCTTAAATCTTGTGGGGAGGATGAGTTATTGCCAGTTGTAAAGTAATCCATTGTCTGCTCTCCTCCACTAACGGTGACAATTTTACCACTGTCTCCCAATTTTACCCCTTCTGGTATTTTTCGGAACTTTTTATATAAGAAACATTTTTATTCTTAGAACAACCATTTACATGTTTTGATTCTCAGGCTTTTTTTTTTTTGCCTTAAGAGACTTCAATGATCCTGTCCTATTCCTGTTTTTCACCCTTAACACTTGGTAACAGTAACATTTCATTTCTCACAATTTTTTTCCTTTCTTGTAGATAGGGACAACATTAGCCCTTCTGCAGTCATCTGGCACTTCTCCTGTCTTCCCTTATTTCTTAAAGACGATAGATAGTGGTTCTGAGAGTTCTTCTGCTAGTTCTTTTATGGCTCTGGGATGAAGTTCACCCAGACCCTGGAGATTTGAACTTATTTAGCCCAGTTATAAGATCCTTGACCGTGTGCCTATCAATCTTGGGCTGCCATTCTGCTCCTTCAGCTTGTGCCACACCTTTGCCAGGAGAGTTGTAGTACTTTTGGGAGAAGACTGAGCCAGACTAGGAGCTGAGCACTTCTGCCATTTCTTTGTCATCTGTTTTCATTGTTTCATCCAGACTGAGTAGTCTCTCTTTTGCTTTGGGATGTATTTGAAGAAGCTTTTTTCTTGTTTGTAGCTCCCCTTGCTAGTGACTTCATTCATCACTTTAGCCTTCCTGAGGTCATCCCCTCAGTTCCTTATGACTTGCTTACATTCATTTGTAGCCCGGCCTTCATTCCACCTCCTATACATGCCCTTTTTGTTTTCAGATTATCTCTTAGCTTCTTGTGAAACCAAATGTCACCTATTATTCTTTTTCCTCGCTGGAATTGTTTGTAGTTGTGCCTTAAGCATTTATTTTTTTAAAGACAGTCCACCCTTCTTGGGCTCCTTTTCCCTTTAGAGTGGCTTGCCATGGGACTTGTTTATCGAATTCGCTAAAGTTGGCTTTTTTGAAATCCAGGGTATGTGTTTGACTAAATTTAGTTTAAGCTTCTTTTATTATTGAGAATTCAACTAAGGCATGCTCACTTTCCCCCAGAGTTCCTGTAGTTGTTACTTTGCCCACTAGGTCTTCCCTGTTGGTTAGGATCAGATCAAGTAAAGTCATACCTCTTGTTCTTACTTCTACCTTCTGCTGGAGGACATTATCAGAAACACTTGTTAGGAATCTCTTGGAGGGGCCATGTTTGGCAGAGTTTGACCCCCAACACATAGAGAAATTGAGCTCCCCCATATTTGCCCTAGTGTACTAAGAGTTCAAGTTAATGTAGCTCGTTTCCCATACTTTGGGCACTGGTGCATAGACATCTAAGGTTGCATGAATTATTCCCTGGCTGCTTTCCTACACTTTTTGGGGGACTAGTATAACTCCATAGTTCTAATTTGGTCTTTGAAGATTAGGGTTGTAGTTCAACCCTTTTGGAGTTCACTGGTTTGGGGAAGTCTACTTTTGGTTATGGTACATGCTATACAGCAGAAATCCCCAAGGCAGCACCCAAAGGGGACTCCAGTGGCACCCACAAAGCTCTCCACTTCCCTAGAAGCAAAAATGACAAACCTGAGGCTGTCATTCTCTGGACACATCTTGAGAAGGCAAGACTCCCTGGAGAAGACAATCACATTAGGGAAAATCGAAGGCAGGAGACAAAAGGGAAGACCAAAAATGAGATGAATCAAATCCATAAAGGAAGCCACAGCCTTGAACTTGGAACCAAGTGCAGAGGTGAAAGTGGACCCCACGCTTCTCCACCACTGCAAACAGACTTCAGCCATAAAAGAGTTTTGCCCCAGATGGTGAGACGAAGCGGCCATGAGCTGGTAGCGCCTGTCCCCTCCATCCCGTCTGCAGAAGCTCGTCACTGGGGTTACTCTTGAATTTTAGAGCAGCGACTGATATGGTTCTTTCTGCTCCTGCTCTGAGGGTGGGGTGAGGGTGCATCTCTAGCCTGGGAGCAAGTTTCAAAGTTGCTGGTACTCAGTTTTAGGGCCATCTAGATGTTGCCTACCAGTCAAGGATTGCGGCAGCAGTGTCAGACATTTTCCAAGTCTTTTCTTGGCTGAAACAATGTAGCCCCACTCAAAACACGGTATGCACAAACAATTGCATTTACTCCAGCAAAATACTCTAACAATTGTATTTACGTGTCTAGGCAGAGTGCTGGGGAACTGCTCCCAACATGACTGAGACAAGGCATTCCATAGGTTACAGGCTTTCTGCATTACCAGTGATGGCAAGATGTGAGAAAAACTTAGGAGCACTGCAAATCCCCTGACTGTGCTGATCGAGTGTTCCTTCCAGCCACAGTTGCATTCACTGATCAGTGAGCTTCTCCTCCAACATCACAACCCACCGACAGAATGAATGTCGATTGTGACTTTGTAGGCAGGGGCTGGAGACTCATTCCGGAAGGGATCTTCTGGCAACAGGATTCCACAGTGTTTGCCCTTGTGAAAATTCTTATTAGCTCTAAAACAGGCCAAGGTGTGGGAAAGAAGCTGAGGCCCAAAGCTGCAGAGGAGAACACCCCTGCTCATCAACCTTCCTCAACCTGGTATTGTCCAGATGCATTGGACTACAACTCTCACCATCCCCGGCCAGCACGGTCAATGGCTGGTGGGTGATGAGCACTGTATTCCAACACATCTGCATGGCATCAGCTTAGGGAAGGTTAGTTCAGAAAATAGCACTAAGTAGAGCATAAACTCCTTCATGGATCACTGCCTTGTCGTGGCGAAGGGGCTTGCGTAGCTCAATGAAGCTATGAGCTATGCCGTGCAGGGTCACCCAAGACAGACAGGTCATAGCAGAGAACTCTGACAAAACGTGATCCACTGGAGAAGGAAATGGCAACCCACTCCAGTATCCTTGCCATGAAAACCCCATGGACAGTACCAAAAGGCAAAAAGATATGACGCCGGAAGATAAGCCCCTCAGGTCGGAAGGTGTCCAATGTGCTACTGGGGAAGAGCAGAGGGCAAGTACTAGTAGCGCCAGAAAGAATGAAGCAACTGGGTCAAAGCCGAAAGGACACTCAGTTGTGGATGTATCTGGTGGTGAAAGGAGAGTCCGATGCTGCAAAGATCTATACTCCATGAGAACCTGGAATGTAAGATCCATGAATCAAGGTAAGCTGGATGTGGTCAAACAAGAGATGACAAGACTGAACATCAACATCTTAGGAATCAGTGAACTAAAATGGACAGGAATGGGGGAATTTAATTCAGATGACCATCAGGTATACTGCTGCGGGCAAGAATCCCTCAGAAGAAATGGAGTAGCCTTCACAGTCAATAAAAGAATAGGAAAAGCAGTACTGGGATACAATCTCCAAAATGACAGAATGATCTCAGTTCAAATCCAAGACAAACCATTCAACATCACAGTAGTCCAAGTCTATGCCCCAACCACTGGTGCTGAAAAGGCTGAAGTTGACCAGTTCTATGAAGGCCTACAACACCTTCTAGAATTAACTCCAAAAAATGATGTCCTTATCATCATGGGGGATTGGAATGCTAAAGTAGGAAGCCAAAAGATAACCGGAATAACAGGCAAGTTTGGCCTTGGAGTACAAAATGAAGCAGGGCACAGGCTGGTAGAATTTTGTCAAGAGTATACGATGGACATAGCAAACACTCTTTTCCAACAACCCAAAAGACGACTCTACACATGGACGTCACCAGACGGTCAACACAGAAATCAGATTGACTATGTGCTCTGCAGTCAAAGATGGAGAAGCTCTATACAGTCAGTAAAAACTAGACCAGGAGTGGACTGTGACTCAGATCATGAGCTTCTTGTTGCAAAATTTAGGCTTAAATTGAAGAAAGTAGGGAAAAGCACTAGGCCTCTCAGGTATGACCTAAATCATATCCCTGATTAATATACAGTAGAGGTGACAAATAGATTTAAAGAATTAGATCTGATAGGCTGAAGAACTATGGACGGAGGTTCGCAACATTGTACAAGAGGCAGCAACTAAAACCATCCCAAAGAAAAAGAAATGCAAGAGCAAAATGGCTGCCTGAGGAAGCTTTACAAATAGCTGAGGAAAGAAGGGAAGCGAAAGGCAAGGGAGAAAGAGAAAGATACACCCAATGGAATGCAGAGAATAGCTGGAAGAGATATGAATGCCTTCGTAAATGAACAGTGCAAAGAAATAGAAGAAAACAATAGAATAGGGAGGACCAGAAATCTCTTCAAGAAAATTGGAGATATGAAGGGAACATTCAAACATGCAAAGATAGGCATGATAAAGGACCAAAATGGCAGGGATCTAACAGAGGCAGAAGAGATTAAGAAGAGGTGGCAAGATTACAAAGAAGAACTATACAAGAAAGAGCTTAACGTCCCTGATAACCATGATGGGGTGGTCACTGACTCCAGCCAGACATCTTGGAATGTGAAGTCAAATGGGCCTTAGGAAGTCTGAGCAACAACAAAACTAGTGGAGGTGACAGTATTCCAGCTGAGCTATTCAAAATCCTAAAAGACAATGCAGTTAAAGTGCTACACTCAATATGCTAACACATTTGGAAAACTCAACAGTGGCCACAGGATTGGAAAAGGTCAGTTTACATTCCGATCCCAAGGAAGGGTAATGCCAAAGAATGTTCAAACTACCACACCATTGCACTCATAACACATGCTACCAAAGTTAAGCTTAAAATCCTACAAGCTAGGCTCCTGCAGTATGTGGACCGAGAACTAACAGAAGTAAAGGCAGGATTTCGAAGAGGGAGAGGAACTAGAGATCAAGTTGCCAACATATGCTGGATCATGGAGAAAGCTAGGGAGTTCCAGAAAAACCTCTACTTCTGCTTCATTGACTATGCTAAAGCCTTTGATTGTGTGGATCACAACGAATTCTGGCAAGTTCTGAAAGAGATGGGAGTACCAGACCATCTTATTTGTCTCTTGAGAAACCTGCATGAGGGTCAAGAAGCAACAGTGAAAACTGGACATGGAACCACTGATAGGTTCAAAATTGAGGAAGGAGTTTGGCAAGGCTGTATACTGTCGCCCTGCCTATTTAACTTATATGCAGAGCACAACATGAGAAAGGCGGGGCTGGGTGAATCACCAGCTGGAATTAAGATTGCTGGGAGAAATATCAACAACCTCAGATATGCAGATGACACCACTCTAATGGCAGAAAGTGAAGAGGAACTAAAGAGCCTCTTGATGCGGGTGAAGGAGGAGAGCGCAAAAGTTGGCTTGAAACTCAACATTAAGAAAACGAAGATCATGGTATCCGGTCCTCTCACTTCCTGGCAAATAGATGGGGAAGAAATGGAGGTAGTGACAGATTTTATTTTCCTGGGCTCCAACATCACCACAGACGGGACTGCAGCCAAGAAATTAAAAGACGCTTGCTCCTGGAAAGTTATGGCAAATCTAGACAGCATACTAAAAAGCAGAGACATCACCCTGCCAACAAAAGTGCGTATAGTCAAGGCTATGGTTTTCCCAGTTGCAATGTATGGCTGTGAAAGCTGGACCATAAGGAAGGCTGAGTGCCAAACGATTGAGGCCTTTGAATTGAGGTGCTGGAGGAGACTCCTGCGAGTCCCTTGGACTGCAAGGCGATCAAACCGGTCAGTCCTAGAGGAGATCAACCCAGACTGCTCTTTAGAAGGCCAGATACTGAAGATGAAACTCAAATACTTTGGCCACCTAATGAGAAGGAAGGACTCCCTGGAGAAGAGTAATGCTGGGAACAATAGATGGCAAAAGAAGAAGGGGATGGCAGAGAATAAGGTGGCTAGATGGAGTCACTGAGGCTGTGAGCTTAGGTGAACTCTGGGAGATGGTGGAGGACAGGAAGGCCTGGAGGCATGTTTTCCATGGGGTCGCGATGTGTCGGACACGACTTCGCAACTAACAACAACAGAGCATAAAAGCAGCTCACAAGATTCCCAGGTACCAGGTATACAATGTTCCTGGCCACATCTTTCCACGTGGTCAGCACTAGAATGGGTCATTAGTTTTTTTATATACATTTTATTAAATTTTACAAAAAATAATATACAGTACAACTAGAAGAAAACCATACAATTAAAATCATACTATAATATAACAAAGCATGTATCTCACCACCGGGACCCTTGGATACATGCCAAATCATTTCTCCTTTCAAGAAGTTCTGTCCCCCTTCCAAAATTACAATGAATCTTCTATAGGCTCCAATCCTTTCCCTTTATTAGCACATACTCAATAAATGGTCCCCAAATATCATCAAAACTATTCTTATTTACATAACCTTTTTCATTTTAATACCAGAAGTTAATTTATCATTAATAGCTATATTCCAAATGTCTCAATACCAATCACTCAATAATCATGTTTTATTTTCCAATAAAATAAATTGGGATTTGCTTTGCTATAATTAATCTCACAACTCTTAATAAAATTGTGATTCTTTAATGTTCTATCTCTATTGTTCTCTATCAAATATTGACAATAATGTGATTACAGGATTTACTTCAATATTTAAACTCAGTATTCTATTACTTTCTTTAAAACCTCTTTCCAAAATTTCATCATATATTCGCATTCCCACCACATGTGGAATGTGGTACTCACTCCCCAATCACATCCGCAAGATATACTAGGATATTTGGTATCCATATGATTCAATTTTATTGGAGTTAGGTACCATTTCCATAATTGCTTATGAAATTTTCCCTTCATTCTTACTGACATGTTTTAATATTCTGTTATCCCACATATTTTTCCAATCTCCATAGCTAATAATCCTTCTTAAATCTGTTTCTCATGTTTCTTTAAGAGGATTCTATTGATCCTTGTCTTCTACTATCTTATGAATTTTTCTTACTACCCCTTTCATCCACATACTGTTTTGTTTTTGTTTTTCCACTAGCATATTTTCAAATTTAGTTTAATCTCTGCATGCACCTTTTTTCTTCAACCAATGCTTAATCCAACATTATAAAGGAATCGCACTAAAACAAGTTATTTTTCCTCTTCTAATGCTGCTTTTGCCTTTTCCTTATTATCCATCTTCTCGAACCAATCTTTTAACTTAATCATTTGTTTATTTTTCAATATTTTCCCCAAACAAGATGATAAATCAAGCAAGCAAGGATCACTATAACCTGTGAGTGTGAAACCATCCTTGGCTCCCTCGCATATGTGCCTTTCACAAATGGAGATCCCTTTGGGCATCCTTACAAAGGCTAACGAGTCAACGATTTGCATACAGCCTCTTCCCTTCCAGGGTCTGCAAAGGCCGCATGGTACACTCAACAGCCGATGGTTTGACCTCACTGACAAAACTCACCGACAGCGTTGAATGTTCCACAAGACCTCTTGCCTTTTGCTGGACATCAGCCCTTCAGTGCAACGGGATTCTCTCTGCCTTGATACCTCACTGTAAAATGAAAACAAAATCACCTACCTTGCAAGGTCACTCACAGCAAGATGAAGGAGGGAGAACTGGCCTGCTCAACCCACCACTGTTTCAGTGGAGTTTGTGATTTGAACAGCCACAGTCTGGGGGCAGGAGAGTGAGGGAATCAGCTTAGCCCAGCCAGGAAGTCCAGTAATGGTGAACAGCTTCACCTGCTGCATGTTTCTATGTTGCACAGCTGTTGAAGGAGCAGGGAAAAACAATTACAAGGCTGAAGTCCAGTCTCATCCAAGCTGGGACTCAAACTACAACCCCCTGCTGAGTCCCCCTTCGCACTGCCCTTGGGCCAGGCTGACTGCTCTTCCTAATCAGAGATGTTGAAAAACTAATTGGAGGATTCCAGGGAGGGCTGCTGCTGTCACAGATACAGAAACCTAAGAAAAGGTCTGCTGGTCAGACCAGATGGCTGTGTCTGCATCCATCTAGTGCAGCTGCCCATGGAAAACCCACAAGCAACAGCACTCTCCCACCCATGTTCCCCAATGTTGCTCTGGCATGGCATACAGCCATCAGAACTAGTAGCCGTACCAGCCTTATTCATCCATGCCTCCATCTAATCTGCACTGTCATGGGCAGGACATTTCACAGGGTTTTCATTCATTGGGTCACCTTAAGTTGGAGATGACTTGGGAGCACGTTAGCAGCAGCAGCAGCAGCAGCAGCAGCAGCAGCAAGAAGTCAAGAATAGCTGATCCTCTGACTCCTTCCTCCATTTTCTACCATGTATGTCAAGGATTTCTTGGAGGGGCCACTTTTGGCAGTAATTGTCTCCCAACGGCTATCTGGGCAATTGCCATTCCCCATTACTACCAGATCACACTCCCTTGAAATACTGACAGTTTGCTCAACAAAAGTTTCATTCTCATCTTCTCCTTGATTGCGGTTGGTTGTAGACTCCAACTAGCATGTTCCTTTTATTCCTTGACACATTCATTTTGACCCAGATGCTCTCGAGGGGCCAGCAGGCTCATCTTTTTGTATTTCTGGGAAAAGTTATGTATTTTAACATATAGCAGAATTCCACCTCCTTTCCTCTTCTGCTCTTTTTGAACAAGTTATACATTTTGAACAAGGAACCAAGGTTCCATTTGGATGCCAGGACCCCAAGGATATGGAATAGGCTTCCATGGGAGGTGGTTGAGGCCCCTTTGGTGAGGGTGTTCAAGGATAGGCTAGACGTGCACATGGTGGGCATGTCGTGAGCGGAGCCGGCTGGAGCCAAGCGTCAGACTAGATGGCCCGGGAGGCCCCTTCTCACTTGCTCTGTTTCTATGTTTCTATACTCTTCAATTGCTATATTTCAGTCTTGTGAGTCATCCCACCAAGTTTCAATAATGCCAATTGTATTTGCCTTCATGTATTTAAGTTCATTCTGTTTCCCATACTTTGGGCATTGGTGTATAGACACTGGAGCCCATGAGTTTCATGGTCTGGCTTCTTCCCTACATTACTGAGAATACTATTTTGGGGTGCTACTTCTCTCTGTTATGGCACATAATAAACCTTCCTCTTGAGCTAGTCAGCTGAAGCCTGTGTTCTCTGCTGCTTGCAGTGACCACCTCTCATTTCCCAGAATTTGTCAGGCAATGTAGATTGTCCCTGTGGCCTCACATTCTGAAGTTATTATTTTTCAGCTGGAATCTTGCAAAAACTTGGACCAGCAGCCATTTTTGCCTCAAGTCCTGCCTTCTTGTTCTCAAAATTTCCAACATAAGAGGCACTTACATCTGAGTGAACATATAAAAGGTTGCTCTGGTAATTATTATGTTACACTTGCTAGGTCAGAGTTGGGTAGAAAGTACACCCAAATCAGCTGGCAATGCTCTGGATGATTTGCAGTAGACTGGCAAGGATGTTCCAGCGCTCAACAAAACTGACTTCCCCTTCCATTCTCAATTACACTGCTGGAATGAAGTTTGGACTAACCAGGATTGGATGTTTTTGTTGGAGTACTGCTCACTTCTGGATCTTAAGGTGTTGGCACAAAGAAGTGGCCAAAGCCTGCAGTTTGCCCACCTTGGCCTAGGTAACAGTAGCTGTCAGCTCTGTGATTTTAAGCCACTGGCCTCATGGAACCTGAGTACACAGCACATTCTGTGAAACGCTGCTATGCATCATCCACTCACTCTTAGCAAGCATCCACCCACATGATGGTATCCATCCCATGTCTTTCCTCAGTCTCTTCTCACACTGCAGAAAATCTTGTTTTATTTGGAAAAAAGAAAGAAAATGACCTGAATGCGAGCACCTGAATGTGAGCACAAATTCCTGCTGCTCTTCTCCCAGGGGCCTGGTTTCTACATTTGCTGTGATACACCAGGCGGGTGATCCTCTTAATACTCTTTGCAGTGGGCAGCCATTTATTACACCATTTTTATTACTTTAATCTATATTTCCTTACACTAAAACATTTTGCAGATAGATACGATTTACTGAAAACAGATACAAAATGGCACTTAAAGAGAGTGTGTTATACCACAAACATTGATTTGCAAAATGATTCCAAAAAGTGTTCTCTGCTCATGACTAGCTTAGTAGTGCACCTTTTCCCTTTATTAAACATTTCCAGTCTGTGGTTCTAATACAGAACAGATGCTGAACACTTTGTGCTTTGACAGTAACAGGCATTCACACTTAAGTGAAACAAATGAATTACTATTATAAGCTTTCCCCAAACTTGGGTTCCCCAGTTGTTTTGAACTTCAATCCCCATCAGTCCCAGCTAGCATGGCCCATAGGCAGGAATTAGGAGCAGCAATCTAAAACTTCTCAGGGCACACAGGATGGTGTGGCTGGTTTGGGGGAGAGTTGATAGCTGAGAGCTGTCACTTGCTTTGCACACAGAAGGTCCAGGTTGAGCCCCTGGGATCTCCAGCTCAAAAGGGTCAGCATAGACATCTCCAGATGGTTTGGTCTACAGCTCCCAAAATCCCCAACCACTGGCTGTGCTGTGACTGAGGGAAGCTGTTATTCAGAACATCTGGCATGCAACATAGCCAGCAGACTGTGAAAGGCCTTTGCCTGAGATCCCAGATGGCCACTGCCAGCCTGAGTAGTGATACTAGGTTAGGTGGGCAAACTTTTTAACCTGGTATATGGTGCCTCTGAGGTTCCATCTCTGGACGGACCACAGGCTTGAGGAGCTGAAGTAATAGCCACCAAAAAAGTCATCTTAAATGAAATGAGAGGGAGGTCAGCAGAAGCCATGGGTTCAAAATGTTTCCCTGTAAGTGCAATGGTATAGGTTGCCAGAGAAGGGGAATGAAGTCAACAAGTCCTTAGAGGAAACTCTGGATGAGGGGGTGAGAAAATACAGAGTAGCTCTGCAGTCGGGTGTGGAAAGCAGAAATGGCAGCCGCCTGGACTCTGACAGAAGAGATTTTTGAGACCTTTCTTGTGTAAGAAACCCAGAAGGTGGGGAAACCAATGCTGCCTGGGCCACCAGGGTGTGATGAGAACCGAATTCATTTGGTCTTGAGGGGTCTTTGCTAATACTTTCAGGATGAGGGAGAAAGGAGGGAAAAGGTAGAAGGAATTGACACTCCATTGGAGGAGTGCATCTTGCATGGATCCCCTGTCCATACTGGCTCTAGACCAAAAAAGGTCACAAACTCTATTCTTCCTTGTTGCAAATAGGTCTATGTTGGGGTGACACCACTGGTTGGACAGGGAGTGTGGTGCTCTGTCCTGGAGAGGATAGTTCCAAGGTGGAAGCGTAGAGTCCAGAGCCAGATTTAGCTGGGTCAGCGAGTGTTGTGCATCAGTGTTCTGGGGATTTTGTACCTGATGACTGGGCATGGGGAGAAGGAGAATGTTGGTTGGGTCAGCATCCCTGTAACATCTCTAGATGGTCCTGGGAATGGTGGCTGAATCATGGAATTGGTTTCAGTGGAGAACCGGTCTGAAACTGCGGGGCTTCAGTGGGGAATCCTTGGTCTCAAATTGAGGGAGGCCCAGAGTTTCCTGTAGTAGTTGGCCTTGGAGTCACACCTGCATGGCAGAGATGGCCATGGGAGTCTGCTTCCTGACTCCTCCACTCCATTGAAGGAGGAGCACATGTCCCATGGCTCCCCTGCCCACACTGGCTCTAGAGCAAAAGAGGTCCAAACTGTATTGCCCTTTGTTACAAATAGGTCTACGTTGGGGTGACACCCTGGTTACACAGGGAGCATAGGACTGTGGGCTGGAGTTCCCACTCATGCCACTGAAGCTTGGTCAAGTGGAACGCTGTCCTGATGTCGAATACTGGCAGGAACCAGAGTTGAATCAGTTGCATTTGGAGTCTGGCGAGCAGGACCACTGTGACAGAAGCAGCCATTAGTCCTAGAACACACTGTATTGTGGTGGCAGAGGCAGAGTGTCCCTTGTTGTTATGGATAATGGCTCTGGTGAGAGTTGACAGTCTGTCTATAGACAGGAATGCTTTGGTTGTGATGGAGTCGGGACTTGCTCCTATAAATTGGAGTGCATAGCTCAGACCATAGGGAATAAGACTCTGTGTGGCTCCAAACTTTGTGCACCTTCCTACCGTTACATGCAAGGAGGATGCAAAACTTGCAGCTGGAGGTGGTTGCTGTGGAGCACTCAGGCTGTCTTCACAAAATACAGCTTGGCTGCATTGCTTGGGGACCCCAGTGATGCTCTGCCAGTTCTCCAGCTGGTGCCTTGGCATGGAAGTGGCAGCTGGCCAGAAGAGCTAACAATGGAGTTGGATGGATGCTCTGCAAAGAGAAACAGAGCATGTTTAATAATAGAACTTGTCTGCCCATCTGTCTGTAACAGAGCCATATTGCCAAGAATGTGAAGCCAAGATGCCTGAAATTTGGTATATATACCAAGGAGACCCTAGGCGTTTGCACTTAAAAGATTATCTTATTTCTAACATTCATTGATTAAGAGTAAATAACATAAATGTTTCTGCAGGCCGGAGACCTGCAGCACCATCATCACTCACTAGGTGGCACACTTCCCTAACCAGCTCATTGCTTTGAAGTGGATTTAGTCTGAAGCCCCGGGGGGCAGGAATGAGGAACAGGATTATACTGCTGTCCCCTCCCCACTGCTGTGGGGCTGCTCCCTCCTTAGGGGACTGGAGCGGGCAAACCCTTCCCTTCAGGGTGCACCATGGCATGGGTTATACCTAGAGGTGCCAGCAGCCTTGGCTTCACAGTGCGTCCAACTTTATTTATTTATTTATTATTTAGAAAATTTCTATGCCGCCCCATTCACCGAAGCCTCAGGGCGGCTTACAAATAAACTTTAACAGTTATATCACTTTGCTTGAAGGCTTTGCTAACCAGATGAACAGCTATTATTCCCACTCATGCAAAGCCAAGTCCATTTTCTAGCAAAAATTAAATAGCCATCACAGAGTTTGTTCAATGCTGTATAGAAGTGCGATATGAGTTGCTTTTCAGAGCAAAAGCATGAAAGAAGCCATTATTTAAAGCCTTTGACAAAGTGCCCCATAATATCCTGGTTGAGAAACTGAGCAGTTTTGGGATAGACCAATGCACTGTCTGATGGATTAGGGCATGGTTGACTGATTGAAAGCAAGAGAGTAACCATTAGTGGGGAATCATCAGGATGACAGTCAGTGACAGGCGGGGTCCCCCAGGGCTCTGTCCTGGGGCCGATTCTGTTTAATCTTTTACTAAATGACATGGAAGAAGGGGTGAACAGTCTGCTGATCAAATTCACAGACAATACTAAAACCGGGGCAGTGGCCACAACTGAGCAGTAGGTACCCCACATCCAAAAGAATATGGACAGTCTATGGAAGTGGGCAGGAGACAACAGGATGGCGTTCAGTGTGGATAAGCGCAAGGTCTTGCACTTGGGGCATAGGAATGGGTGTCATAAGTACAGGTTAGGGGACAAGTGGCTGGAGAGCAGCACTTGTGAAAGGGACCTTGGGGTGCTGGTTGACTGCAGGCTTAACATGAGTCAGCAGTGTGATGCGGTGGTCAAGAGGGTGAACGCCACCCTTGGTTGCATAGCCAGAAGTGTGGCTTCTAGATCAAGAGAGGTATTACTACCACTCTATATGACCCTGGTGTGCCTGCAACTGGAGTATTGTGTTTAGTTTTGCACCCCTTGTTACAGGAAGGCTATACTCAGGTTAGAGTCAGTGCAGCTTAGGGCCACAAGGTTGGTGGCCGGTTTGCAGAGAAAGCTGTATGAGGCGAGACTGAGGGAACTGGGTCTTTTCAGCCTGGAGAAGAGGAGACTCTGAGGGGATCTGTTAGTGACATAAAGGTACATGATGGAGTGTCACACAGAGGTGCGTAGAGACCTGTTCTTCCCTGCAGAGGAAGGCAGGATGTGCTCCAACGAAGCAAAGCTCAGGGAGCCAAGCTTCAATTTAGATACCAGGAAGCACTTCCTGACAGTTAGGACCCCAAGGGTGTGGAATGGGCTTCATCAGGAGGTGGTTGAGGCCCCATCGGTGAGGGTGTTCAAAGATAGGCTGGACATGCACATGGTGGGCATGTTGTGAGCAGAGCAGGCTAGTGCCGGAGGTCAGACTAGATTGCCTGGGAGGCCCCTTCTGACTTGCTCTGTTTCTATTATTTTTGAGTGGGAAAAACAGAACACTGCCAGGGAGGTGGAGAAAGCAGGGAAAGGGAACAATTATATATGTTGTTGTTGTTAGTCGCGAAGTTGTGTCCGACCCATCGCGACCCCATGGACAAGATTTTTCCAGGTCCTCCTGTCCTCCACCATCCCCCGGAGTCCACTCAAGCTCACACCAACTGCTTCAGTGACTCCATCCAGCCACCTCATCCTCTGCCGTCCCCTTCTTCTTTTGCCATCTATTGTTCCCAACATTAGGCTCTTCTCCTGGGAGTCCTTCCTTCTCATTAGGTGGCCAAAGTATTTGAGTTTCATCTTCAGTATCTGGCCTTCTAAAGAGCAGTCTGGGTTGATCTCCTCTAGCACTGACCGGTTTGATCGCCTTGCAGTCCAAGGGACTCACAGGAGTCTCCTCCAGCACCACAATTCAAAGGCCTCAATCCTTTGGTGCTCAGCCTTCCTTATGGTCCAGCTTTCACAGCCATACATTGCAACTGGGAAAACCATAGCCTTGACTATACGCACATTTGTTGGCAGGGTGATGTCTCTGCTTTTTAGTATGCTGTCTAGATTTGCCATAGCTTTCCTCCCC
>NW_025335972.1:5843181-5844465 GCF_004798865.1 Varanus komodoensis | reverse complement strand
GGTCCAAGGGACTCGCAGGAGTCTCCTCCAGCACCACATTCAAAGGCTTCAATTATTTGGTGCTCAGCCTTCCTTATGGTCCAGCTTTCACAGCCATACATTGCAACTGGGAAAACCATAGCCTTGACTATACGCACATTTGTTGGCAGGGTGATGTCTCTGCTTTTTAGTATGCTGTCTAGATTTGCCATAGCTTTCCTCCCCAGGAGCAAGCATCTTTTAATTTCTTGGCTGCAGTCCCCGTCTGCGGTGATCTTGGAGCCCAGGAAAATAAAATCTGTCACTACCTCCATTCCTTCCCCATCTATTTGCCAGAAAGTGAGAGGATTGGATGCCATGATCTTAATTTTCTTAATGTTGAGTTTCAAGCCAACTTTTGCACTCTCCTCCTTCACCCACATCAAGAGGCTCTTTAGTTCCTCATTTTCTGCCATGAGAGTGGTATCATCTGCATATCTGAGGTTGTTGATCTTTCTCCCCTCAATCTTAATTTCAACTGGTGATTCATCCAGCACCACCTTTCTCATGATGTGCTCTGCATATAAGTTAAATAGGCAAGGCGACAGTAAACAGCCTTGCCGAACTCCTCTCTCAATTTTGAACCAATCAGTGATTCTGTGTCCAGTTCTCACTGTTGCTTCTTGACCTGCATATAGGTTTCTCAAGAGACAAATAAGATGGTCTGGTACTCCCACCTCTTTAAGAACTTGCCACAATTTGTTGTGATCCACACAATCAAAGGCTTTAGCATAGTCAATGAAGCAGAAGTAGAGGTTTTTCTGGAACTCCCTAGCTTTCTCATTGATCCAGCGTATGTTGGCAATTTGATCTCAAGTTCCTCTCCCTCTTCAAAATTCTGCCTGTACTTCTGGTAATTCTCAGTCCACATAGTGCAGGAGCCTAGCTTGTAGATTTTGAGCATAACTTTGCTAGCATGTGAAATGAATGCAATGGTGCCGTAGTTCGAACATTCTTTGGCATTGCCCTTCTTTAGAATTGGAAGGTAAACTGACCTTTTCCAATCCTGTGGCCACTGTTGAGCCTTCCAAATTTGCTGGCATATTGAGTGTAGCCCATTTGACTTCACATTCCAGGATGTCCGGCTCGAGGTCCATGACCACCCCATCGTGGTTATTAGGGATGTTAAGCTCTTTCTTGTATAGTTCTTCTGTGTAATCTTGCCACCTCTTCTTAATCTCTTCTGCCTCTGTTAGGTCCCTGCCGTTTTGGTCCTTTATCATGCCCATCTTTGCATGAAATGTTCCCTTCATATCTCCAATTTTC
>NW_025335972.1:5713944-5843081 GCF_004798865.1 Varanus komodoensis | reverse complement strand
TCATGCCCATCTTTGCATGAAATGTTCCCTTCATATCTCCAATTTTCTTGAAGAGATCTCTGGTCCTCCCTATTTTGTTGTTTTCTTCTACTTCTTTGTACTGTTCATTTAAGAAAGCATTCTTACCTCTAGCTATTCTCTGGAATTCTGCATTCAATTGGGTGTATCTTTCTCTTTCTCCCTTGCCTTTCACTTCCCTTCTTTCCTCAGCTATTTGTAAAGCTTCCTCAGACGGCCATTTGCTTTCTTGCATTTCTTTTTCTTTGGGATGGCTTTAGTTGCTACCTCTTGTACAATGTTGCGAACCTCCCTCCATAGTTCTTCAGGCACTCTGTCTATCAGATCTAATTCTTTAAATCTATTTGTCACTTCTACTGTATATTCATCAGGGATATGATTTAGGTCATTGCCTAGTGCTTTTCCCTACTTTCTTCAATTTAAGCCTAAATTTTGCAACAAGAAGCTCATGCTCTGAGCCACAGTCAGCTCCTGGTCTAGTTTTTACTGACTGTATAGAGCTTCTCCATCTTTGGCTGCAGAGCACATAGTCAATCTGATTTCTGTGTTGACTGTCTGGTGATGTCCATGTGTAGATTCGTCTCTCGGGTTGTTGGAAAAGAGTGCTTGCTATGACCATCATATTCTCTTGACAAAATTCTACCAGGCTGTGCCCTGCTTCATTTTGTACTCCAAGGCCAAACTTGCCTGTTATTCCGGTTATCTTTTGGCTTCCTACTTTAGCATTCCAATTCCCCATGATGATAAGGACATCATTTTTTGGAGTTAATTCTAGAAGGTGTTGTAGGCCTTCCTAGAACCGGTCAACTTCAGCCTCTTCAGCACCAGTGGTTGGGGCATAGACTTGGACTACTGTGATGTTGAATGGTTTGCCTTGGAGTTGAACTGAGATCATTCTGTCATTTTGGAGAGTGTATCCCAGTACTGCTTTTCCTACTCTTTTATTGACTATGAAGGCTACTCCATTTCTTCTGAGGGATTCTTGCCCGCAGTAGTATGTATAACTGATGGTCATCTGAATTAAATTCCCCCATTCCTGTCCATTTTAGTTCACTGATTCCTAAGATGTTGATATTCAGTCTTGTCATCTCTTGTTTGACCACATCCAGCTTGCCTTGATTCATGGATCTTACATTCCAGGTTCCTATGGAGTATAGATCTTTGCAGCATCGGACTCTCGTTTCACCACCAGATACATCCACAACTGAGTGTCCTTTTGGCTTTGACCCAGTCGCTTCATTCTTTCTGGCGCTACTAGTACTAGCCCTCTGCTCTTCCCCAGTAGCACATTGGACACCTTCTGACCTGAGGGGCTCATCTTCCGGTGTTATATTTTTTTGCCTTTTGGTACTGTCCATGGGGTTTTCATGGCAAAGATACTGGAGTGGGTTGCCACTAGAGTAGGGGGAAAAAACAAAGTAAAAGGAGGAAAAACCTGAAGAACTAAGGAGGTCAGAAGATTTGAAGGGTCACAAATGCTTCGTGAGATAAGTAGCAGAGTGTGCTGCTTCCCAATGTGCTCACCATGGCGGTCAAAGGAGTATGGAGGTCTTGATGGGAGCCCTCCCCCACGCTGGGCATGTCCAAGGGATGGCCACCCACCAAATAATAATTGATCTGCTTTGGAATCTTCCCGAATGACCTCCACATGTGTGTGCAGAGCCCATAAGTGTGATGCACAGAGACAGCAATGAAGAACCAAGGGTGGGAAGGAAATGCTGTAAGAATCAATAGTGCCTGCGTGTAATGATTATGTACATTTAGATGGAGTAAAATGCAGCTGTTAAATAGATACGGGGTCCCAAGTAACCTGTGTATGTGAGACATGTTATGAACAGCACCTGCACCATAAAGAGTTGTGGTCCATTAGTAATATACTGACACACAAAGGAGCTGGAGGACAGTCCGCCCCTTGTAGGGGATGCACAAGGTTGGAATTGCAGGTCCCACATGAGGGTTCAGGAACAATGGATATGAAGTTCTAGCTCTCATATGTCCTGATCAACACAAGACTGAAAGGGTGTCTGCTGTTGTTGGAACCAATATCCTGAAACTTATAGTAGATGCCAATTCTACTACGGAATGTTCCAGGCCTCTACACTAAATGGACATGCCAGGTCAGTGGAAGATGGCTTGCAGTCATTATTTCAAAAGTCAGCACATGGAAGTGGAAGATGGGAGTGAGATAACCTTTCCAACAAAGAAAACCAGTTATCCACCTGGTAGATCCTGTCCAATGTCAGGTATGTTAAAGATACCAGGACATAACTTGGAAGCCACAATTCTGTTGGCAGACCCAGAAGTGCTACTAGGGTCAGGTGGATTGGCTGTTTTGCCACAGGCAGTGAAGCTCTCTGCAGCTAACATGAGAATAGCAGTGTGCATTAAAAATAACTAAAATAAATATTGTATTGAATCCCAACACAGTAGTTGCTAAGCCTAGCGAGCTGAAATAGGCAAAGGCCTTACCCATGCAGAGTGTAGCCATGCAAACAAGAAAGAAGAGAATTTACTACTACTTAACTTTGCAGGTTCAAACCTGAGCGAGTCTGAACAAAAGAGAATTTTGCAAAACATAGCAAGAGAAGCTCCAGGAGTATTGGCACCACATTATTTAGACCTGGGGAAGGTTTCAGGCGGGACACACAGAATTAGACAAACAAATGATGTGCCCTTCAGGGAGAGCACTAGACATGTTTCACTGGCTGATTTTGAGGCTCTAATGGCTGGGCTTTAATAAGGCTCTGTTGCTAAGGCCTTGGGTGCACCAGTTGTAGCATTTTGTTGTTCTTATAATTGCTCGGGTTGTTTGTTATATAATTGTTAATAAGTTCATTTTGTGAAATTGTGTTTGCAGTGTTCATTAATGGATCCCTAAGTAAACAAATAACTCCATAGAACCTATAAGTGTTACCTCAGCAGCTCTCCATATAATGGTTGCCGTTTATTCCAAACCCCCACAGGCACGATCAACACCCAGAAGGTAAACACCTGTAAGTTTTATAGAGCCACTCTTAGAACCAAAGCACACATGAACGCACTCAAAGATTTCCATGGAATCCACTCCACAATCCCTGAAAACTCTTTTCAGAAGGTTCTTGACTGAATGCCTCCGAAAAAGGGTTAGCAGCTGCGGGGCCTGGAGCAAAAAGAAGTCTGCCCAAAGGATGCCACCTCCTAACAATGAGGCAAATGAGGGGGTGGCAGAATGTTTGGGAACCCTCAGACCTTGCCTTGAGTGGCCACCCTGTTGCTGAACAGGGTCACACAGCCAGACTGAGGTGTGCAAGCAGCTTTCAGGCTGGTTCAGCCACTTGAGACTGCATATCCTCTGGGCTGGCCTAGAAAACTGATCAGACAATGAGTAGGCAGTTTCGCGATGCACTGCAGGATAGTCTTCCCCAAGCTGGGACTGACTGTGAATGATGAGAGATGCATCCCAACACATCTTAATGTGTTTTAACACGTTTTAATGTATTTGGTATTCGATGTTGTAAGCCGCCCCGAGGCCTTGACAAGGGGCGACATAGAAATGTTTTAACAAATAATAATAAAAAAAAAAATCTGCAGGGAATCAGGACAGGGAAGGCTGTTGTAGGGCTCAAGTTTGTGAATGCTAGGGCAAGAAGTCCTACAAACAGAAGAAGAGCTCTCTTAGGCTCAGTCAAAAGGTCCACCTAAGTCAAGAGCTCCAGTGTACGATGGTGAGCAACCAAATGCTTCCAAACAGCTCAGAAAGCTCCTCCATAGTGTGCTACCTGGCAACTGCTGTTTTGGGGCACACTTCCCCACAGCCTGGAGGCCAAGAGGTGCTATCAATCGACATGCCATCCATGAACTACTCTAATTGAATCCCACCTGAAAAACAGCAAATCCTATCAATTAAAGGTAAAGGTTTCCCCTTGACATTAAGTCCAGTCATGCCTGACTCTAGGGGGCGGTGCTCATCTCCATTGCCTAGCCAAGGGAGCCAGCGTTTGTCCGTAGTCTCCGTGGTCCTGTGGCCGGCATGACTAAACACCGAAGTGCACAGAACGCTGTTACCTTCCCACCAAAGTGGTACCTTTTTATCTACTTGCATTTGCACGCTTTGGAACTGGGACAGAGATGGGAGCTCATCCCATCTGCGGATTCGAACTGTCGACCTTTCGATCAACCAGCCCAGCGGCTCAGCAGTTTAACCCACTGCGCCACCACATCCCTTATCCTATCAGTTAGTTATGCCTTACTGAAGAAGACCTTTCTGTTGCTGGTCTTCATGAATCTGCTGGCTGCCAGTTGATCTGGGTGACTCAAGTCCCCAGCTGAAATCTCACCTGAGCCATATAATCCAGGCCAAAACAGAGATCTATTTAAATGTGTGCCTAGCAGCTACAATTAAAAAGTGCCTTACTTTACTATTAGAACCAGCCCTAGCCAGAATGGAACCACAGAATGGGCTGTTGGGGTTCCACTGGGTCCTTTCAGCCCCTGCACCTATTCTAAAGTAAAAACAAAAAGACGACATAGCCACACATTTAATGCAAAGTCTCTTTTGGCCCCCAGAGCCCTACTATTGTCTGTCAGCCTCTTCTGCTCCAGGGGTTGCTCTCCAAATGTTTCGGGTTATCAGCTCCACCCAGCAGGGCCAATGGTTAGGGTCTGTGGATGCTGTAATCCGAACATCTAGAAGCATCAGTTTGCCTCTCCAGTTCTACATCACCTCTCACAGATCTGTTCACAGTTTGCAGGTGGTGATAATATTCCCCTGCCTTTCAGGATGGTTCTGCAGAGATTGCCAATGTACGCAAAGTGCTCTGAATGCAGGATACCAACAGGAAGCAACCTCCTTGCTCCCTCACTTTCCCTGTCAACTGCTACAAAAGCAGGAAAGGGCTTCTCTTCTCTAGTCTCAGGGCTACATTTCACTTTGGAGCCGCCCTGAGGGGCTGCACTTCAGTGGTGGGCACAGCCAAAGAGGCAGAGCCAGAGTTGCCCTCAAAAAGTTATCACAGCTTAAAGCTTTCCCTGCCAATCGCCAACCTTTCCACCTTTTAGAATTGGCAGGGGAGGGAATGCACAAAGCCAGAAAACACCCCCCCCAGAAAACACCCCCCCCCCCCACCATCACTGACTGGGGGTTGGGAGAAAAGGGATAGGACCTCAGCAAGGCCACGTCTGGCTCCCCAGCCTAAGGCTCCCCACACCAGGTCCACTTGCAGAGGCTCCAACTGCTTTCCTTAAAAGGTCTCTTTAGGTCATGGGTCCTCAAACTACAGGCCGCACGGGGCCCGCCATGCCCATTTATCCAGCCCGCCTCAAAGGTTTCGGACTCCCTGCACCCAGCGAGTGGCTGCTTGCTCACTCGGAGATGGTTTAGGACTTGCTCGGAGATCTCCGAGCAAGCAAGCCGCTGCCACCTGCCTTGCCACGGGCCCACCGCTGCTTCACCGGCCCATGCCCGTGGGCACCCCTGCCTCACCGGCCTGCACCCATCGCTGCCACCTTTCAAGTTGAAAAAGTTTGAGGACCGTTGCTTTAGGTCATCTGCGCTGTCTCGCCACAGAGCACAAACAACTGAGTTCTCCATAGGAAGGAACAAAGCAGGATCGAAGAAGAGGGCGTCAGGATGCAACTTGGCCAGCAGGTGGCAGATGCAAACCGCTGGAAGACCCCACAAAAGTGGCCTCTATGCGGCAGCCTTTGAGAAGAAGTTTAAAGGCACTAAAGGAAAGGAACAAGTTCTCAGGACAAATGGAAGCCCTCAAGCCATTTGGTCAATGCTGCACTTCAGAAGCAGCACTTGCTCTGCAGAACACCAGCTGTGGAGTACTCTGCGCTCCCCCAGGGTTACTGAGCCTTTAAACAGCTGCCAAATGCCAGAAATTCAGCAGCCAAGTGCTTTGCAGTGCTGAGATGCCATGAATCTTTTTATAACAACTGCTTTCATGCTGGCCTTTTGCCAGCCCCCTTGGATCATTCTCCCTCATGTTGTTCCTGGCTTAACATCATGTGGAGCTGCTGTATATGGCAGAGGGTTAGGATACTGTCATGGTGAGCGGATGGGTCACCATGGGCGATCCCAAGTCTTTGTCCATGCACAGCCATGAAACTCACTGGTTGGTTGACTTTGGACCAGGGGTCCTCAGACTTTTTCAACAGGGGGCCAGTTGAAAGGCAGTGGTGACGGGCATGCGCCAGTGAGGCAGGGGTGCCCGCAGGCGTGGGCCGGTGTGGTGGCAGCTTGCTCGCTTGGAGATCTCCAAGCAAGTCCAAAACCATCTCCGAGCGAGCAAGCCGCTGCCTCGCTGCCCGCGTGGCGAGATGGAGGTGAGTGCGCATGTGTGTGGCAAAGCAGGCGGCCGCAGTGGCGGGCGCAGGAAGTCCAAAACCTCTGAGGCAGGCCGGATAGATGGGCATGGCGGGCAAGATGTGGCCCGCGGGCCATGAAGACATATGCTTTGGACCAATCCTTCTCTCTCAGCCTAGCTTACCACACTGGTTTGTTGCGAGGATAAAATGGAGAGGAGTAGGAAGATTATGTAAGCCACTCTGGGTTTCCTTATAGGAAATGGTTTGTGTGTGAGAGAAAGTGGAGAAAGACAGAGAGTCCAGTTGGCTCAGTATTGCCTACCTATCAGCTCTCCAAGGTCTCAGAGAAAGATCTGTCCCAGTCTGCTGCTGGGAATTAATCTTCTGCATGGAAAGTACGCATACAAAGTCCTCAGCTGTGGTTCTGGTGATTGTTATGCAGGTGTTAAAAAGCACGTGAGCTTTTGCAGGAAGGGACAGAAAATATCTGGCAGCTCTACTTTGCTGGCTCTGCTTTGCTCCTATGCTGCTTTCTCCTCATTCCTTCTGTTTCCAAAGTTCAGGAATCAATGCCGTTGCTTAGTGGCATATTTGGGTGACCCTGGTGGTATGCAGAAATACAAACATCTTTAGGAGAAAAATAGCTTACTGGGAGAGTGGAGGGTAGGATGGCCAAAGGATGCTGGCCATGCTTATTGTTTGAAGCAGGGGAGAATGGTGGACTGCGGGGAAGGGAACCGCAGAGGGCCTGCAGCACTGAACAGGAGGGAGGAAAGCACGTAAGGGAAAGAGCCATGCTGGATGCCCATGCAAAGTCCACTTGCAGAACACAGGGGCATCAGCAGCATCCCGCTATTATCCCCCAGCAACTGGCATGCAGAGAGATTCAGCCACTGTGGGGAGTAGCCAACGACAGCCAAATCCTCTGTGAGCTTGTCTACATGAAGCCTGACTGTGTGCTTGCAATTCCTTACTGTTGCTTAGATCCTCCAGTTTTGCTTCTGTTTTTTTAAGAGAACTTTTGGGGTGGGAGGTTAAACTGGAGAAACTAAGGTATTATTGCATAAGCGAAAGAAAAAGTATTTTTGCACTTTGTAATTGTGATATTCTGCTATGGCACTGTACCACCTAGAGATAATGTCACAGAAAGGGAGGGTGCTCTCATCTTCAGGGAAATCCTGCTGCTCATGCACGCAGGGACACACTAGTAAAGGCTGGGAACTGGGGTGGAAAAGTGTGTTCTTGTCTATGCCTTGCCAGTGGCCAGTCCAGCCAGGATGAGGAAAATGGATGCATGCTCTGCAGTGTGGGGAAAGCAACTATACTCTGAATGGCTCTGCCAGCGTGGACACAAAAGTCTGGATTCTTTGTGTTGTACAATTGCCAGCGGCCACACTGGAAAGTTTCTATGTCCAGGTGCGAAAGCTAGACAGCGAAGAAAGCTGACAGGAAGAAAAATTATGCATTTGAAACAAGGTGCTGGAGGAGAGCTTTGCAAATATCCTGGATTGACAGAAAGACAAACCAGTGATTCCTGGATCAAATCAAGCCAGAACCTGCCCTGGAAGCAAAAATGACAGAAATGAAGCTGTCCTTCTTTGGCCACATCACGAGCGGGCAAGACTTATTGGAGAAGACAATCCTGCTAAGGAAAAGTAGGCTGAAGGAAAAAAGGACGACCAACTATGAGATGGATGGATGCCATCAAGGAAACTGCAGTCATGAATGTGTAAGTGCTGAGCAGGGCTGTCACGGATGGGTAATTCTGGAGGGATTTCACACACAGGATCACCATGAGTCAGGGACAACTTGATGGCACATAACAGTCCACTGAAAAGATGTGTCCCTGACTATGCTAGTGCATGGCGTGCAGTGCTGGGCAGGCATTCAGACTTAGACTTGAGAAACCAGGGTTCAAATTCCTGCTCAGCAATGATGTTCACTGGGAGATCTTTCATGCAGACTCCATGAGGCCTAGACTACTTAGACCATGGGTCCTCAAACTACAGCCAGGGGCCTGGATCCGGCCCACCATGCCCATTTATCCGGCCCGCCATGGCCATGTGGACCCGCAGTGTGCGGGGAGGCAGAGGTTTGCTCACTCAGGGAAAACAGTCTCCAAGCAAGCAAGCCACTGCCTCATGTGCCTGCCTCATGGCGCCCGCGCCTCGCCTCACCTCGCCTCGCTGCGCGCCCTGCCCCCGCCCTGCCCTGGCCCACACGCCCTGCCCGCACCGCCTTTCCGGCCCACGCGCAGCACCAGCAGCTTTCAGCTGGCCCCCTGCTGGGAAAGTTTGAGGACCCCTGACTTAGACAGTTTGTGTGTGAATAAAATGGGGAGGAAACCCCCATGAATACTGCTCCAAGGAGCTCTGAAGAAAGGGCAGGCATCCCCATGTTGATGTCAAATGAACAATGTTACTGTTACCAAACACACCCAAATTAACTCTGGAAGAGCCACTTCCTTTTCTAAAAAGGTAAGACTCTTCCTCTCTAGAGATCCCCTCCCCCAGATGTACTCCTTAAGGCACAGGTCCTCAAACTACAGCCCGTGGGCCAGATCCAGCCTGGCATGCTCATTTCTCCAGCCTGCCTCTGAAATTTTGGACTCACTCAGAGAAAACGATCTCTGAGCGAGTCCAAAAGCTCTGAGCCGGCACAGGCGCTCCCTGAAACTGAGCAGAGAGCCAGCATATGCGCAGTTACTGCACATGTGCCTTCCCCCCCACCCCGGCACCGCATACATATACAGAGTGGGAATATGGAGCGGGAAACAGAAGAGAGTGGGGCGGAAGAGAGAGACGAAGACGCTAAAGAAGGATTGATGGTAAGGAAAAACATACCTTCTTAGATTAACTTTTTAAATCTATTGTTAATTACGTGAGCCATGTTCCTGGGCTACAGGCCAAGCAGGGGCTGCCTTGCTGAGCCCGGGGTCAGCCGCTTGATGGCAGCGGTGGCTTGTCCATAAAAGGTTGCCCCTGGGCTCAGCAAGCCGTCTTGAGGTGGAGGTGCGGGAGCCACGGCCACCATCGAGCAGCTGCCCCCGGGTTCGGTGGGAGAAGAGTCAAAACTTTATTTTTTAAATTATTTTTTTAATTTAAATTAGTTTTTAATTTATTTTAATTTTAATTAGTTTTTAATGTGCAGTGTGCATAGGAATTCATGCATTTTTTTTCCAACCCATAGTCTGGCCCCCCAACAGTCTGAGGGACAGTGAACTGGCCCCCTGTTTCAAAAGTGTGAGGACCCCTGCCTTAAGGTCTGGAGGGGAGAACTGTCTCACATCTGGAGGTGAGAGAGAGATGGAGCCATGAAACTGGCCAAGGTAGTTTTATGTGTCTAAACAGGATAGCAGGCAGGAGAAAGGCAAGGAAAATGACTAAGTTGGGGGGATCAAAAGGAAGATGAAAGGGCTGCTAGTGCTCTTGCAGTTTCCACAGGCCAGCTGCAGGTTCACTTTGTAACCTGACGTCCCATCAGAAATGAATCGTGAGCATGTGCGGTGGAGGAGGACTGGCATGTGGCAGGGAGTTGTCTAGACAAGCCAGACAGCTGAAAGGAAAGCCTGAATCAAATCAAAACCATGCACATGCTGCCATTTTTTCCTTTCTTTTTTGCAGGCTGTGGCCAAATGCACAAGATGGTGCTGCAGAATAGCAAGCCGTAGGCCCAGCAATAAAACATATCCCCACCCACTGGTTGGGAATAGCAAACCTGTATGGCTGTTGTTCAGGCTTTCTCGGTAGGGAGGCCCACCATGGGACACTCCCCCCACAAGCACCCAAGGCCTGTGCCGTACAGCCTGACTGCTGGGGTTGCCTGTCACTCACAGACCTGAGCTGGCCCTCTGGAGTACAGAAAAGAAAGCCAAGTGTGTTTCTTTCTTTCTTTTGGTTGTACCTGAAATGTCCCCATGTAGCACAGGAAGGGAAGGTTTAGGGATTGTTAACTTCATGCACACAGTTCTCCAGCATGAATGTCCCCCTCCAAAATGTTGGCTATCCACCACTAGGGCCTTAAGCAAGCTAAGTTCCTATTGCCCTTCAACATTTGGATCTCAGTTTCTCAGGAATGGGCCAAAGGGATAGACACCCAATCTCACAAGCTTACGAGTGGGCCAGTCTTCCAAATGTCTCACTCCTTAGTTGCCACCCCTCCCCATAAAGGGTGGGGAGAAGGCATGCCACCCACAGGAAGCAACGGAGGAATGTGGGATGTGCGTGGAACAGTCTCTCTCTCCCACCCTCCGAATGAAAAGGGAGGGCAATGTTCCCACCTGTATACACTCAACCCCCCAAATGTGAAGGTCCTCATAAACTGACTTTGGGGATTATTAAACATGCTAAAGACATGTATTCCTCCACTTTTATATTCATAATGAGTCCCTCAAGTATGTAGCAACCAAAACAGGTCAGCCCTGCTTGGCTTCCAGACAGAGAGCCTCAAAAATGGTTATTTTCAGGTCTATGGGAGCTACTCTTCCAAGTCTGATTTAAGAGACTGCACCAAAATTACCCCCATCTCTGCTGCTATCCTATCCTAAGCTCAGTGGGACTTGCTTCTGAAAAGAACTTAGAGAATTACTCTCTTCTTTTCTTAGGTCTTCACTGCAGGATGATTTAAGTCCAAGTAGAGATATTGATTCACTGATGCCATTGCTGTTCATCTAAAGTACAGTGGTACCTCAGCTCACGAACGCCTCAATTCACAACCAAATCGGGTTGTGAACAAAAATTTCATAGACATTTTGACTCGGGTCGCAAACTCCGTATTGGGTAGCAACCGCAATCACGGAAATCCCCCCCCCCCCCGAGTGGGGAGATGGCTGCAATCGTGCCGGGGATGGGGGGGGGGAGATGGCTGAGATTGCGCCTATCTTTCCTGCACAAGCGCGTCCGTGATTGCACCCATCTTTCCTGCATGAGCGCAACCGTGATCTCGGCCATCTCCCCCCACAGCACAATCACACCCGTCTTCACCCCCACGAGCACACCCCCCAGTGCACCCACATTCAAACCTGTCTCCCCCCTGCCCCCAGCGTGCCCAAGATTGTGCCCGTCTCTCCCCCCTCCCCCCGAGCGCACCAGGATGACGGGCACAATCGCAGTCGTGCTGAGGTGGGGGGGCAGGGAGATGACCACACTCATGCTTGGGGTTGACTGCGATCTTTGTTGTTCTTTGTCACTTTGCTTCACATTTTTCTGATTAAAAAAAAAATAGTTACAGAACAGATTAACCTTATTTACACTGAACCTTATGAGGAAATTTAACTTGGCTCATGACCAATTTGGGTCGCAACCAGAGTCCTGGAACAGATTAAGTGTGTGAGCCAAGGTACCACTGTACCTTGGAAGCAGATTATGGGGCTTTTTTTAAAGAGTTAGCCTTCCAGTGAGAGGTAGGGAGCGGGAAAATGCATAAAGCAAGCCATCAGTACATTTATAATTTCATCCCCAAAACAAGCCTGTCCTATTTTCCTTAATCTGGTCTTGACTACCTAAAATCCACACAAACAGCATCCCTCAACCCCGGGGGGGGGGGGCAGGCAATTTGCCTCCAACTGACTTGGCTCTCCTTCCCCTCCCACACCTTGCTCATTGATTTGCAAAATCTTTTCTCAGAGTGTCAGACTTTTTAAGATGCTGCTTTGAAGCTCCTGGAACTTCTGACACCCCCTTTCACTTGGCAGTGATTAATTCTCACGCACACACGCACAAAGATGCACACATGTGGGAACGCCTCGCTGCCACATTAAAAGGGATGAGAGAAGTTCTGTATACACATACACAGCATTCCAGGCAGCCCTGGGGAGAGCTGTCTGCCAAGCACTGCTCGAATTAAGCGATTCAGGGGACCTGCTCTGGATTAATCAGCAGGGGATGCTCCCCGCCCCCTGCCTGGGATTTGCCCATTCTGTTGACAGCCAGCCCCTTAATGTATTCAGCTCCGTCAGCAAATCAGAAGGTGAGTAAGGCGCTTAAGGGAAGCACTGCGCCTCTGTGCCCCAGTTTCAAGCAGGCCCCCTAATCCCAGAGAGCACTGAAAGGAGGAGGTCCCTGTCGGTTGCCGCAGCAGGTGAAGGCTTTGCTCTGGGGCCAGTTCTGATGGCAGGCCGAAAGCTGTCTTCCGGACTCCCACTAAGTCACGTGCTGGGCACAGTCCGCCAGAGGTGCTCCCGGATGAAATTCCCCACTGCTGCCGCCACCACTCCAGAGAGCCGGAGGCAGTTCCAGCAAGGCCTCTGTTCCCGCTGCGATAAACGTGCTCCCCCCACTTGTGCATCTGATCAACAGGTTTCAGTAGTAAGGAGAAAAAACCTGTTGGAGAAGAGTCAGCGGCAGGACAAAAGGAATAAGCATGTGCATCGTAGGAAGCAAAGCCGCGCCTTGCCCAGAACACTTTCAGCTTCCTTAGTACCAGCACCTGGCACTTAGAAAAAGCTTCTTAATACTCAACGGGCCTCATACATGGTTGACCTGTGCATTATTAAATGGAACAGGGAGGTGGACTAGTTGACCTCCAAGCTCCCTTTCAGCTCAAAAGTTCTGCTGTTCTAAAATCCTTCCAACAGCCTTTCAAGATAGGTTAACCTTATCTTTCTGAGAGGGAGAGAGAGAGAGAGAGGGAGAGAGAGAAAGGACAGAGGGACAGATGGACGAACAGATGGACTGGGCCTGACTGGCCAAACTTATGATCCAAGTTATAGTGCAATCTACTGGGAAGGCACCAGATATTAACCTGCTGTACTGCAACAGTTCTTATGGTTATTCTGCATCCTCATTTAAAAATAATACACTTCTTGGTTGTGCACGACTTTCCTTGCAGATAAAGTGCACATACCTTCATCCTTGATCTATGTATTTAATTTAAAAAGGAAGAATGATGGTGAACAGGCCATGTTGTCAGACAGCAGCTACAATTCAAGGCTTGCTATCTTTAGCTTAGCAACAACAGCTTGGGATGGCAGGGGGCTCTTTGTCATCTGGCTGAGTGATCCAGTAATGCAGCCAGCAGCCCAGGGAGACAGTCAAATCTTATTTGTTTTCAACTAACAATGTTGTTTTGTTGAGGATTGTTTGCTCCACCTTGCACTTTCCAACTCCATGTCTCCATAGAGAAAACTAGAACTTGGCTAAGGACAGTATGTGGAAAAGCCTGTGTGGGAAAGCATTGCCTAACTTCCCAAACTGTAAGTGGCTTAAAAGATACAATTCAGGTTCTCTCAAAAGAACATAATAATGCAGGCCATGTAGTCAGAGGATGGTCACAGCCTTATGTGAAAACTGTCCACACACAGGGCAGAGGTTGATAAGCTGGTGCTCTCCCATCAGCCTCAGCCAGCATAGCTAGTGGGCCAGGAATTATGGGAGCTGAAGTCTAAAACATGTGGAGACCTGCCTTCTGCTCACCCAGACCTCCTGGGTGGCACTCATGGTGGAGAATCCCCTGTTGGTGGTGGGCTGTGCGGGGCTGGGTTGCTACCAAAGATGTTGACTGGTTCTTCAGATGGCACCACAATCCTCCAATTTCACTTCAGCTTTTTAAGAGCACCCAGGGTGGGGGCTTAGAATGGGGAAAAAGGAGTCTTGTTTCTGAACATGAAAGAATGGGCCCTATTCTGCTATAGCCCAGCACGCCTAGAGGTCATGGAGCAAGAAAGAAACACCCAGAGAGGGGCCGTGACCATCATCTGGCCACATGGCCTGCACTTTATGTTATTTTGAGAGAACCTTAATTGCATCTTTTAAGCCAGAGATAGGCTGCATATAGTTCTGGTGCTAACTGAGAGATCTCTGGGTAATTTACATTGCATCAGTCATAAAAGAGTCCAGGGACCAAACATGGGATTAGTAATGTTTCTTTTACAAGCAAAAGGAGGGACTAATCTGTAAGAGATGTGTTCAATCAGTATGAAATATTTATTAAATGTGTAGACAGATTCTAAAACATGTTTACTTGGAAGCAAGCAAGCCCCACTGAGTTCAGTCTTAGGAAGCAGGCTTAGCATTGCAGCCTAAATTATGACGAGCAGTTACAATGCATTTTTATGTTATTCTTAAATCCTTGTAAAACTGTCCAAGTAAAGCTGAGAGTAGTTTGAAATTACAAGTAGACCATTAGTAAGATGTTACTGAATCAATTTATTTAGTATTTTCTTTTGGAAATGCATTTCCAATTTATGTAAACGCTTTTGTATTCAGACACCTGCTCAGTTAAGGCAGTTCTGCACATTGGAGATACAGCTTTATGACTTTTCATTAACAGATTTATTCAAAATATAAAGTTTTCCCATTCATACAGACAAAACTGAGCAGGAGCTTGGCAATGTATAAAGTAAAGCCAGCATCTCCAAAGCCTCATGGGCTTCGCCTAAAAACAGGCCACATGGAGCTCAGCCAGGGCCCTCGGAAGAGAAAGCACTAGAGGAAAGATGCCAAACAGCCCAGTGGCAACCCTGGGGTTGAGATAGGGGGCAGCTCCATCCCCTTCCCCGGTCTTTCTTCTTGAGGCCACCCGTTAGAATCACAACCCCATCTGCAGGGCCCGGGGCATCCTGTCTAAGGAATAGAGTCCTCTTTTGCTGCACTCTGCCTCGGCTGCAGATGCATCCGAAGAAGTGTGCATGGAGCCTTCAGCACAAAACTGTCAGCAGAGATCTGTTCTGACAGGCAGGAGCCACTAAGGTCAGTGCTCTCGGTGCCTAGGACAGAGTTCCACTGATTGCCCTTCCCCTTTCTTGTACAGGCAAAAGGAGGGGAACCAGCTACAGCTCTCCTGGCTTCTCAGCCAGACCTGCTCCCTCCTCTTTCCTCACACAGTCTGCTGCTGAAGCCAGTCTCTTCTCCACTGCCCTTGAGACATAAGGGCCGTCTCGACTGACAGAAGTCCCTCAGGAGCTGTCTGATTCCACGCCATTTTGGTTACAGTCTCTGTTTCCATCTCCTTCTCTTGCTCCCTCTCTCTCCCACTCTCCTCTTGAAAGCATTTCCAATATCTTCCCAAAGAGCAGCAGAGGGACAAAAGGGACAGCAAGGGACATACTGACATGAGAAGGAGCACCAGCTTGCCTCAATTTACTCACGGGCTGGGGAGAAAGACTGCTGCTGGAAACGCTGAGCTAGTCCACCTGCTCTCAAGGGCATGCCTTAAGGTCAAGATATCTGGTGGATCATCTCTCACCAGTTTGGGAGATCAACATCTGAGGGGGTCCTTGGAAGTAAGGCAATGAGAAAGAAAGGGGAGGGGAGCACCTTCTTGGCTGTGCTTAGCAGACCCATTTACGGAGATGTCTATCAGTGGCTACTAACTGATGGTTCCTTGGAATCCCCACCATCAAAGGCAGTGCGCCTGCAAACACCAGTCGCTGCACGGCAGCATCACCCCCCCCCCCCCCAAGGGCACCCCTGTTGTGGGCTTCCTGCATGAGGCCAGGAAGCATGAGGCTGGCCTAAATGGACCCCGTCTGTCAGGATCTTCCCCCTGCAAGGCCAGGATCAGACCTGCTGGTGCTTCCAAGGCTTGCACCAACAGGTGATCAGGCAGTGCAGTGCAGCTGGGAGCTCTGGAAGGCTCTGTAAAAGGCTTCCCTGTGCGGCTCAACCCGGCCACAGCTACGCAGGCCTTCCTGGTGGCTCCCAGTTCTGCTTCCAGCCGTGCCTGGCCCTTGACTGTGCCCAGCCTCTTGCCCATGCCTTCAGCTTGACCCCGCTATGGCAGGTACCTGCTCTGTGTTCGTTCTGGCCTCACCTTGCTCCTGGGTCTGCTTTGCCATGCCAGCATCTGACCTCAGCTTGCCACTGGCCCTTGCTTTTGCCTCTGGCTCTGCCATGCCTTGTTGTTATCCGACCTTGCTTAATCCTGGCTCTGCCTTTGCCCTCAGGTTCCCTTGCCTTGCTGAAGATCTGACCTTGCTTGTTACTATCTTTCGCTCTGGCCCTCCTGCATTCCTTCAAGAATCTCCATTCATCTCCATCATCCCTGCTCCTGGTGTCCCAGCTATGGACACCTGCCACCGATGTCCTGGACCTGACATGTTCCAGTGGGGAATCCCTTTATGTCCTTATATTGTAACATTTATGTGGATGCTCACAAAAAAGCCAGGGTAATGCAGTGGCTGGTGTGTGCTAGACTGAGACTGTTTTTAGTCCCTGCTCAGCCACAGAACTCACTGGATGACTGACTCCCAACCTAGCCTACCTCATAAGATTGTTCTAAGGATAAATTTGAGAGGAGGAAGACCTTGTAAGCTTCCTTGGGTTCCTTACGCCATGAAAAAATGGGATACAAATGCGAAGTCATGATGATGATGATGGGAATGTAATAAAATGTATTCTATCTTAGAAATGTTTGATTTTCCCACACACTCCCTTTCACTGGACCATGTTACCTTTTAAGACACGGTACTTGACCTCAGAAGTCAGTCTGGCCAGTAGGGATGTGCCCTGAGAGCTCCTGTAGGAGGTGCCTGTGGGATGCACAGATTCATGGTTTGGGTCTCAAAACAGCCTCCCTGGAGCTTGCCCAGCACTGAGTGCCAGAGCATTTGCAGCAAGGGGGAACTGGCCCAGTCGGGGAAGCTGTGCAAGAGGCACACTTTCTTTTTCGATTAGATGTGATTATCAAGACAGATGTGGGAAGCCTTTGTATAATTCTTTGTACGGCCTACTTCATTTGGAGGATTTGTTACTATTTCTGCTCAAATATTATCAAAATATTTGTGCTATCACTGAACAATCTCTGGACATTTTTTCAGGGTTTCATGGCACATCTAGCTGCAATCTGCTAAAGCCAACAATAGTACTGCCGCAGTCATATATGGATTGATGCTCATGCTGCAGTTGTTGTACTGTCTGAACACGTGTTGTTGTTTTGGTCTTTGTTATGGCTAACAGCCTAACAATAGCAATCCATCTAACATAGAAATGGATAGCAAACAATTCTTCAAACACTTATGAAGCTTATGTGGGAGTGTATTTAATTGAATGAGAGGTACATGTAAGGATACGTGCATATCCATGAATGCTCATGCAGGGCTTTAAGAGCAGGCCTTGTATTAAATTTTAGATACATGCGGACATAGTACAAGGTGACTTCTTTCAGCAATGCACTGCCACTGAATAGCAGCTGCTGTTCGACTGGGGGAAATGGTGGAGAGAAATGGGTCTTTTTCTCCAGTTTAGTTTGGTACCTGAAGCTGTTTTAAAGAAATAAAAAGTTATCCCAGTTTGTGTATAGCCCTTATCTGGATTTTAATTTCCACTGAATTCAGAAGAGTGGGGTGAAGTACAATGAAACCGCAACCAACAGGAGGCACACAAAGCTAGCCAGAGACAAAAGATCGGACAGTTGGTTAAGATGGTTCTATTTTTTATGTCGTCATAGGGTGGAGGGTAAGGAGCAGCTGATTCACTGTAGTGGAGCCAAATCATGTGAGCACATGACTGAAGGAAATGGACCTTAAACTCTGTCTGCAAATTCTCTACCTTCAGGGAGCATGTAATTTGTATGTCACATCCCCCAACTTTGTTTCTAGTCCATACATTTATAGAGTGTGTGGGTATGTACCTGGTGCAATGTCAAGCCAGAAGTACAGGTAGTCCACAGGTTACAAATATGCAAGTTATGAATGACCCGTACTTAAGAACATGTAGACTGTCATAAGCGCTATATGAATATCTCTAACAAAAAGTCATGAATATCTCTAGGAAATTACACAATGTGTCATCAGTGGCTGCATAGTTCCTTAGAGATAGTCACCAGTTTTTCTTTAGAGATATTCACAGCTTTCTCCTAGAGATAATAGTTCCTTAGAGATAGTCACAGCTTTTCTTTAGAGATAATCATGACTTTTTGCTAGAGACAGAGATTCACTAGAGATAGTCATGGCAATCTCTACAACTAAGTGATGTAGCTCTAGAGAACTATGTGACACTTACGGCTTTTCTTGCTGGCATCAGCCCAGTGTGTTTCACGTGTAGGGTGCATAGTTCCCCTTTGGTTTTTCAGTAGCATTTGCCCATGTAACCAGGCCCTCAGCTGCTACAAGGCCTTTTATGGTGAGGAAAAGAAAATGGCTGTGCAAACAACCCTTGAGGCCTCCTTCAAGAAAGCGACTCCAGTGCTAACCCCGCCTCTCTCCAACAGCACAATCAACCCCCACTCTCCATCACCATAAGTTATTGGTAGGCTTAATTTTACCTCAAGAATGTTCTAAACTGTTTTAAGAATTGCTTCTTTTATTTGCTTTTTACAATACTGTATACCTACCTACATACACAAATATATAGTGATTCTCTCTCTTCAGCACCTGTAGTCACCTTATTATTACTGTATTATTATCATTATTACAATGTTGTATTGTATTTAAGAAGTTTTAGTGAATACAAAAGTGTTTTGTAAGCACAGAAAGGTAAAATATATACATATACTGATAAGCATTTGCCTTACTCATGTGATCTGACTTGCATAGAAATTTGACTTAAGGGCATTCTTAGGAATGGAACTCATCCATAACCAGGGGACTACCTGTACAACTTGACTGGGTGCTGGCGCTTCAGTATGACTAGGCACGAACAAAACAATGCTGTGCAAATTCGAAAAATCACACACACTTGCATGGTTTAATTAAACAGGTCAGAAAATCTTGACCTGCCTCCCCCCCCCCCCCCCCCGTATACTGTTCTCCAGCAAGGCTTGTTGTTGCTAGTTGCGTCCGACCCATCGCGACCCCATGGACAACCTTCCTCCAGGCCTTCCTGTCCTCCACCATCCGCCAGAGTCCACCTAAGCTCATGCCGACTGTTCCAGAAAGACTTACTGCAGTTCTATTTCCACAATTGCATAGGAAAAGACCCTGTTGTGGGCATAGATATCTTTATCCAGCTGAACCCTAACCCTCAAGGAAAAACGGCTTTTCAGCATCAGGCTTTTAAACTGCTACTTTACTGAGGCTTCTGCTTCCGGATCCTTTGAGGAATTAAGTGTGGCTCCTTTACTCATGTGCTTTTTTCCCCAGGGAGGCTTTGTTCATTCCCTGCCTTGTTATGTTCTATTATGCGGCCAGTTGGTGGTGCTACTTGCACAAACACACTAGGGTTTTGTGCTAGCGTTAAAGAAAAGACCAGACTTTCCTCCTTAAGAACAGTTGTAAAGCACAAGAGAGGCTCTGGAGGATGTCAAGGTTATGTAAAGCGACCACAAATTACCATCAGGGAGGGTACACAAGAGCATAAACATGCTTTGTGTAGAAACACTCCAATGAATCCAAGGTATTTTGCTGCCCTTACAGAAGCAATACCAGTGGCTGGATTACAAACTCCAAGGGTGCACCCCCGAATCTCTTACAGGACCAGGGGTCAGAAGGCATGCATGCTGGAAGGCATGCCAGTTTGCCTGAGCTGTTGGGAAAGTCCTGCTCTAAACACTTTTCTTGACCATCTTCCATAGTCAGAAGCTGGGAAGAGCAGCATTTGAAGGGACAACCTGATTGCAGCCACCCACAATGCCACAGTGCAAGACCAAGAGCTGCCATGCATAGATTTATTTTCTCAGCGACTGAGCAAGGTGGTCGAGGATGTGTTCGAGTCCTTGGCTAGCATGTAGATGGTTCCTTCCGACATCCCCAGGTAACAAGACACTGCAAGGGTTGGGGACCTCAGACTCAGGCCCTGGAGAGTCCCAGTGGGTGGCCTAGATGAACATGCTGTCTGATCTGGTATAAGGAAAGTGCCTGTCTTCGTAATGCACCCCTGCAGCACAGGGAAAAACAGAAACTGCCAGCAGCTGCTTCCTCTGACCTTTCACTCCGCTCACTCCCTTAGCTTCACAGAAATTCCCCAGCAGAGATTAGGAAATTAGCCACAGCTTATAGCTGGACATGTCTATTCTTCTGGGCTTCTTTCAATCTCTACCTCTGGAGGAGTAATTCATTTAAAACAATTATGCAACATCTGCATAATGATGCCTTCCTTCCAGTCAGCTTGTGGTGAGATCACTGCACTTCTATTTTCTGCCAGGGGAGCAGAACCCCAGGCCCAGGGACCAAGTCAGGCCCACTGAAGGCCACCAGGAAGCAGTGCCCCTTCCTCCAGCCCCACCCACTTTCCTCCCAACTCCAACCCCTGCAGTCAATCAGGCTGCGTGGGCCAAAGCATCTCCTGTTCTGCTGCCCTTAACACCATCCACCATCTGCCATCTGACATGGCCACCACACTGCACAGCCACTGTAAGTCCAACTTAGGAGAAATCTTCTTAATGCAATCCGGCTTGAAACAAGTCTGAGAGAATCCAGCCACTGAACAAATATGGTTTAGCTCAAAAGCCTGAGCAAGATCTAAGTGCTGGAAATTTACATTCTTAATGCCTCTGTGTTTCAATGGAAACCACAGGAAGCATTCACACAAGCATTTATCAGAGTCGCAGCAACATGGGAGGCATTCATGGGAGTGCTTGGATGAGAGGCCTTGGGACAGCCTTCCCCAACCTGACGCCCTCCAGATGCACCAGAGTATAGCTCACATCAGCCTCATCAGTGGCTATTCTGGAAGCAGCAGTTCAACACATCTCAAGAGCACCCGAGTGGGGAAGGCTGGTTGAGAACCGCTGATTGTTCCAGGCGGAACGGCAATTGTGCTGAGCCTTCCTGGCCCATATGGCAGACAGGGGGCGAGCTGCAGTGCTGGCACAGACGGTACAGTTCACACAACAGAAGGACCCCCCTGCAACGTGGCAGAATCTGCTTTTTACACACTTCCTGTTTAGAACTAAAATGCTGAACGGGTAGAGCAGGAATTTGTATTGCTGTGCCCTCAAATTACTTTCGGTTGGGTGTTTCGCAGAAAATGTTCTGACTTGGTTTTAACTTGTTTGGCTCAGTGACACTGCGATGATGTCCTGGTCTACTCAACAGTAAGTCATAGTGGCTTCCAGTGGGCTTTGCTCCAGAAATGGGGGCACAGGACTGCAGTCTAATGGTTGCTGCAATCAACAGGAGACAGGATGAAACAAATCCATTTGATGGGGATTCAGTTAATTAGGGTCAATTAGCAAACAAAGCGGACAGACTCAAGGCAGGGGCCTTCTTCCGATGAGTATTTCAGAGAAGGGAATGCAGAGCCCTTGCTGAAAACTTCCAAAGAGGCAGCTGCAGGATCGAGTCCATTGCAATAAAAACACTCCAGGAAAACCTTTCCCAATCTCGCGCCCTTCAGATGAGTTGAACTGTATCTCCTGTCACCCTGGGAGAGTTGTAGTCCGAGCATCTGGAGGTTGCCAGCTTGGGGAAGGCTAGCCTAGTGGCCCTTTAAAAGAGTTTAAAAGTTAACATGGCACTCTGTGAACCAGGGTCCAACGAAGCAGGCGCCGGCCCAGGGTTGGGCGACACATGCCCAGAGGCTTCTGTACATGCAGCCTCTGCTGCGGGCACCACCCAGCGGAGTCCCTCCTGTCCCCAGGAACCACTGCAGCAAGACACCTAACCAGCAAACCACTGAACAAAGCTAGAATTTCCTCCAATAGTTTTCTACCAAAATCGGAGGCAAATGAGCCAATTGTTTGCAGCCACCCCTCAGAAACCCACGTGGTGATGGCAGAAGTGTCCCCTGCAGAGAGGACAAACATGGCCCCTGGATTTCCTGCAGTTTCCCAGCCCTGCTCTAGTCAGGGAAATGGATCTTGGAAACAAACTTAGCTTGGTCACATTTACCTTGCAACATG
This sequence comes from Varanus komodoensis, assembly GCF_004798865.1. Lineage (NCBI taxonomy): Eukaryota > Metazoa > Chordata > Lepidosauria > Squamata > Varanidae > Varanus > Varanus komodoensis. The sequence continues at coordinate 5,821,055 of NW_025335972.1, read as the reverse complement.
ATAAACACTTTAGTCTTTAAGGTCCAACACGTCTTTCCTGTTTTCACTGCGGTCGAGGGAGATCCATGTGTGCTTCCTACAGCTTCCACAGTGTCACATTTTTGCTACTTGGGAGAGATGAATCTCTGCTCGCTAGTGAGGTAGCCCCCCCCCCCCGATTCAAGAAATCAGTATGATCCGTGGCTGCCAAGAATGGCATGGCCTGTGAAATCACCCGAGCAACACCCCTCCATTCACAATCCATGCAAGTGCTTGAGTAGTCTGCCCCATGCCAACTGCAGCAGGGTTTGCTGCCTGCATTCCCAAAATCCCCCCCTTCCCACCTCTGCTTATCTCTGATGCTGCATTAAACGGAACAAGCAACCACACCTAGCAAGCAAGAGCAAGGTTTCCCTTCCGTACAATAGCCCTGCACCACTTAGCAGCAGTACCCCTCTTCAAGGATGGAGCACAGTCCTTTTTTTGGAAGGAAAATGAAGCAAGAACCAGGTGATCCCCTAAAGCAAGGTTTCGGTTGCTCTATCCATTATAGCTCTGTAATGTCATTCCGTTTTTTTTTTCTTTTTCTTTAAAGAGAAATTAAATTTTGGATGTGGACTCCCATGTCCCAGCACTGCGGGGCATATAACCCATTTAAGTTTAGGTTTTCCAGGTGGCCTCTGCCCCCATCCTGGCAATGCAGTTATACCCCTCCCTGCAGCGAAGTCGCTTTCCCATCCATATTGCGCGAGTGTTTTCAGCCATGTAGTTTATTGTACTGTAGGTTGTTGCTAGTTTTTTCCCCTCTTCTGGAACAACCCAGGAAGAAAATTATTTCACATCCTCATTGTTGATTATGACAAGGTTTTACCTTGGCTAAGAACAGCTGCCAGTAGAAATGACAGAGGCCCCAGTTAAATTCAGAATGAAACAGGAAAGCAAGAAAATTGTTAATGAAGTATGCCTGGAACACTGCACACTAAACACAGGCACAGGCCCAATTTGCCAGGGTGCACGGTTCACTCCTTTCACCTTTGCAAGCATTTTGCCTGGCATAAAAGCCACAAGCAAAGCTGGGGTGTGGGGGGGCACATAGATTGCTTAGAAATTTGAAATGTCTCTTCTTGCGACTCTTTGTTTTGACAACATGGAAAATGATAACCTTGTATATTATTTATTATACTGATATTCCACCTTTTTCCATCCAAGGAATTCAAGGCTGCTTTCATAAGTCTCCTCTTCTGATCTTATTCTCACAACAACAACCCTGTGAGGTAGGTTGAGCTGAGAGTCTGTGACTGGCCCTAAATCACCCAGTGAGCTCTCCTGAGTCCCAGTCCTGCTCTCTTAGACACACACCACACTGGCTCTCATGATTTACACCCCTTGAGTACGAAACCAAACCAGATGTATTCCCTTTAATTGATAAACTAGAAAGGAGACATGAAGGTGCTTCCTGCTGCCTGGGGTGCTGTGAACGCAGCTGAAATCTGAAGCTGGATAACCCGCATACTGGCGCAGCACAAAGGGGAACCAAGGTGGGCCCTCAGCCTGCAACACAGGGCTGCGTAAATCAGCCTTCCCCAACGTAGTGCCCAAAATGTACTGATCTTAGGCACCACGTCAAGGAAGCCTGATGTATACATGTCTGGAGAGCCATGTCTGCCCTTTGTGTGTTCCTGGCAAGGAACACGGATATGAACCTGGCATGTGCATCTGCCGCTGTAATGTTCAAGCCCTTGATCCGGCTGGTCTGTTTGTCAACCACACGTTTTTTGGTCCTGGGAATAAGGACTGTGCAGGAGCTGTAAGCATTTACTTGCCTTCCTGCAAAAGAAGCCTGAAAAGACTCACCATTGGTGAAAAAGCTTCTGCTCCTTAAGAAGGGATCTGCAAAGGTGCTTTTAGAATGCTTCAGTTACGTAAGTTGTCAGTACAAACAAGACTTGAGAGCAGCTCATGGAAGGCCAAGTACCTAGGAAATGTGCACGTCTTCATGCTTGTTCCACCGCACATTTGCTTTAGAAGACGCTATGTGCTTGCACGCACACACAACTCATCCTTCAGCAATGCACCAGTGACGGGAGCCCTGGAAGGTGGGTTTCTTGGGAGGAGAAAGCACCAGACTGTTTATTTACAAGGCAGTGTGGTCTAGCGACTAGACTATTGGACTGGGACTTGGGAAAGCTGAGCTTTAGTACCCACTTGTCTATGAAGCTCACTGGGTGACTCTGGCCACTTGCTGACTCTCGGCCTACCTCACCTCCCAGGGCTGTTGTGAGGGTAAAACAGAAAATGAGTATCCTGTGCCATGTGCTCGGCTCTTTGTGGGGAGAAATGCATAAAGTGCACCAGTGAAGACTTCTACAAGTCCAGCTTCCTTGTTGACCCAGCATAGCCTGCAATATCTGCCACGAAAATGAACAATTGATTTCCATGAGGGAAAGTAGATCAATCGGGATTCCACTGGGGCAGAGGCCAGTTCCTTCCTCTTGCACCTATAAACTCTCCTTCCCAGAACACATCCTCCTCTCTCATTGACCGTCATGTTGTTAATCCGGTTGAACATCTCTTTACATGCATATGGCTGCCTCTGTCTAGGGAAGCATTTTCCACTGCCCTTTACTCAGAATGCCCAAGTCTCCTGAAATCACACCATCTGGAGAACTATAGCCCTGTTAGAGCCAGGCCTCAGGTCGGCCTTATACCTTCTGAGTTGTGCAGGAAGTGGAATTCCATGGGCTGCAGATTCTACTCTCACAGCAAGACTGATGGGAAAAGCTTGCTCAGGGCAGAATTCTCCCAGCTCGCCAGCCTAAAAGAACCCCTTTCTGCTTCCAGGAAACTCCAAGGCCCCAGCAGGGCAGTCTTCCCCAACCTAGTACCTTCCAGATCTTTTGTATTACAGTCCCAAACATGCCCGATCATTCATTGTCCTGGCTGCAGATGATGGGAACTGGTGTTCAAAATATGAGCTCAGAAGATACCAGGTTAAGGAAGCCTTTTGCAGTGCAGCTGGAAAGTGTCAGATAACATGGGCTGGAGTTGGATGTGGGCAATGGCACAGGCAGCTCTGCTGTTTGTTTTTTAGGGAAAAAATAATGCACACAAGCACTCTATAATTTTTTTTTCAGCACGGCCCTCTACACATCAGCTGAGATATGCCCTACTGATCTCAACAAGGCTTAAGTGGGCATAGGATGCCCGCCTGAAACAGTTTGCCTTCCACTTGCAAACCAGCCCATCATTCAAGCTTTTCCACTCAGTGTTTCACAGTTACACTCTGAAACTGTAGAAAGGATCTGCCCTTTTAAAACTTTTTACACAGGGCTATAAAGCCATTGATGTCTTCGGCATCTGTTCTAAAATCTTAGCATTGCAACATGGGCGATGGATCCATTATGCCCAACAACTCTGGGCACACACAGTATTTTTGACTAGCTCAGTCCAGATAAGCTGGACTATAACTGCCAGCATGCTGGAGGTTGTGGTCCAACACTTCTGGAGAGCATCAGGTCAGGTTAGGCTGGTCTAGCTAAATGAGTGTTAGTGTGCCCAGGATGGGCCCTCCAGATGCTTTGACCTCCCCCGAGTGTACATAGCTTCTCCACAAGGGCTGACGGCTGAGCCCGGCAACTTGAATTGGGATGCATGCATGCACTTGAAGGGCTGGTGGAGGGAGGCAACATCCAAAATAAGCTGTCTTTGTAGCATGGAAATAAGGTTTGTCCCTTTAAGAAACTGCATCAGCCTCCAACCAGGGGCCTATTTTCCCTTTTTATAGCAAATGTTGGTGGGTGTGTTCCTCTAAGTAAACCTCCTGGAACTATAAATAAAACTCTGGAGAGTGCTAATGATACCTCTGGAGCTTGAGAGGTCCACACCGGCTCCCTGTGCTAAGTCACAGTTGCCACAGTGTTCCCCCATTTCTAAAAATAAATCCCACCACTTTGCCATTAAGCGGGGAGGAGGGCAGGGGGAGAAGCTAGAAGGCGACACTTCCAGGAGCTAAAAAGTACACCTCCCTGTTTTCCACAGCCAACACTTGAAAACATCCAAGTCCACTTGCACACTGGCAGGTCAAGCCGCCATTAGGAAGGATCCCTGGAATGCCCCTTTAGAAGTGTGTGTACAACTGCCCTCTTAAGGGAAAAAGTGAAGGCAGTTGCAAATGGCCCCAAACCTGTGGGGAATTAACACTTCCCCACCATTCCCCATTTCAAAAAGTGCTATATCAAAATGGGCGAAACAGAGCAAGAAGGCAGGAACAATGCTACCCGTCCCCACAAAAAAGTACGTGTAAGAAACTGAAGGGCATCCCTGTCGTCATGTTAGGAGAAGAACATAAGAGGAGCCCTGCTGCGTCAGGCCAAGGCCCACCTCGTCCAGCATCCTGCTCACACAGAGGCCAACCAGCGGCCTACAGGAAACTCACAAGCAGGACAACAAAAGCGCCCTGCCACCCAAGTTCCCCAGCAACTGGTGTACAAAGACACACTGCCTCTGATACTGCAGGTGGCATACAGCTAAGGGGGCTAGTTGCCAGCAAGAGTTTTCTCCTCCATGAATGTGTCCAGCCCCCCTTTAAAGCCACCTCAGTTGATGGCTGGCACTCCATCCTGTAGGTGTGAATCCCATGGTTTCAGAATGCACTGAGCGAAGGGGGACTTCCTCTTACCTGCTTGAAGCTCCCACCCAAGTTCTAGTGCTATGGGAGAGGGAAAATAAATGTGTCCCTCTCCCCTTTCTCCGCACCACACGTAATTCTATACAGCTCTATCACATCTCCCCTCACTTGCCTTTTTCCTAAGCGAAACCATCCATCTCCATATGGGGTATTGCTCCAGCCCCTTGTAACCTTTATGGCTATCCCTGCCTGCACCTTTTCCAGCTCTGTGTACAGGAACCAGGTCCAAATGGAAGGAATCCAGCTATTCTAAAGAGTTCAACCATTAGCCTATAAACCAGAACTCCATTTTGGCTCATGGGCAGCGTAGAAATAAAATATAAAAATAAACTGTTCCTAACCAGGGAGAAGACAGATACAGAGATGGAGGTACAGGGATACTGTAGTGCCCACAGCAGTGCCTGCAAGGGAGGTGTGGGAGAGAAGCTTTTCCTTCCCTGTATGTGAAGCACTCAGCTAAAGTATTAATATTCCCAAGTTCTGTGATTCCCAAACCGCATGACACGTGAGCAGGGCCATCCTCTTTCTTGTCGAGATGACTTTCCCCATCCCACAGGCACAAATCAAGATGTGAAGTGCCCAGGACTAGCCAAGCAGTTTCAGCCCTTGAGCCAGAAAGGTGAGGAGCCCTTCTCCCTGGGAATAAAAATGCAAGCATGATACACTCAGGGTGCAGCACGAGATGCACAGAAGCCTCTGCACCTGGGAGCTCACATGCTGCCATGGCTAGAGCAAGACATGGTGATGATCTCCACTGCCACTGTACCTCGCCCTGTTTTCCCCTTTTCAGCACCTCTTCCCCCTCGCTGAGGTGCATTTCTGCTCTGGGAGAGGCAACTGGTACACTTTCTTTTGTGCAGGCTGCAGGCGGGGAGGGGAGGCGGGTGGCTTTCACAGACGAAGCACCAGAGTTGGAGGACCTTGGTGCTGGGACCCTGGAGAATCCTTTGGCCGCCAGATGTGTTGGAAGGCCACAGGACAGCAACCTGGGGCAGCTTTTCATTCTACTAATGGCAGGTCAAGCTTACAAGAGGGACTGAAGTTTTCTTTGAGGGAACAAGCCAAATAACTAAAACTTCCATTATCTCTGGCCAGCATGGCCAGTGGTAAAAATCTAAAAATCACCAAGTTGCTACCCCTGAAACAAGGCATAATGTTGGCTACCTCTATCCTTCTTTGCAGATTGATCAGTTTTCCAGTGGGCCTTTTCTGACATGTGGCTTTGTAGTATAGGTTGTATAGCTTTTGCGATACTTAAGTCTTGATACTTAAGTCTTGTTTTAATGTTGCTTCTGATTTTGTTACCTCTTGAAATATCATTTTATTGGCATAAATAAAATTTCTTGTAGAAAGGCAGGATAAAAATGTCAAAAAAGAAGTGAATAAACAAATATACCCACTCGGGCATGGAGGCCTGCTCTTCAACACTGATTTCTCCTCACTGTCAATAATCAGACAGTGATGTCATCCAAAGACGCCCCTGGGCACAGCCCGCTGTATAGCTAACGGGCAGGGGAGAATCGCAGAAGCAGCCTCTCCCAACCTGGTGCCCTCCAGACTCCCATGCGGATCCCCAACCAGAAGTGTAAAGCTCCTCTCTGAACTTAATCCAGAAAGAAATCCCCCCCACCAGCACAGTATCAGAAGTTGCGATTAAAGATGGCTCAGCTTGCGCAAAATGCAGCAGCCAGACTGAGAGTAGGGACCCCGAAGGCCCGAACAGGCAACATCGATCCTGACTTCCTTGCACTGGGGTTGCCTGTATGAGCCTGAGTCAAGGTGCTGCTCTTGACGTGGGAAACTTTACATGCTCTGGGCTGCAATACTCTATGGAGTATTGCAATACTATGTAGACTATGTAATACTATGTATACAGTGTAATAGTATTGCAATACTATGGAGTATTGCAATACTGTATGGAGTATTCCTGGCAATATCCCATGCTCATCATCCTGAGCCACCCCCATTTGTCTCTTCCACGGGAAGCTGGCAACCATGGAGAGGACCTTCTTGATGGTACACCCCTGGCCCCACAATGGAACGCTCTCCTCAGGCCACCATTGTCATCTTTCCCACACCAGGTTAAGGCTTTCCTCTCCCAGGGATTTGACAGGCCATTAACAGGTTCTGTGACTGGTTTCTCATTGTTAATTAAAAATGGTTATCTATCAGGTTTTAATCTTTGTGGATGCCCAGAGAACTTTGACTACTGGGTGGTACAGAAGTGTAATAAATGCATGAGAAACACGTTATTAAAAGTATTTACATATCACTTTCCCCCCAGGTTTGGCAAAACAATGTACAATGAACTCTACTAAAGTAACCACAACATACAAGCAAGCAAAGGGAAACAGAAGACCCCAGAAGATTCTCTGAACAGATCAAGAACCCTTTTAAAAGCCAAAGTGTTCACTTACAGCCTGAACATCCACTGGCAAGTGTTCCTCGGCTGAGGTGCTGCGACAGAAGAGGCCCCATCAGGTGGACCCAAGGTGCTGGGGAGCAGGTGGACCCAAGCTACTCAGGGCCCTCCATGTCCAAAGGAGCACATGGAATGGGCCTGGCCCATCACCAGACACTGCCCCGCCAACCTACCTCCAGCCACAGACCCAAGTGCTGGCTTTCCTATGTCAAGCCTTTCCTATGTCTTTTGGCCAGCCAGGCACCTAACAGACCATGAACTTGTCCCTTTGTTGGGAGCAGCCCCAGAGGCCCTTCTTCAGGATTCCTCACCAGCTCAAGTAAGGCAGGCAGTAAAGGGTATTTTCGGCTGTGGTGCCCCCCTCCAGGACTCCCTTCCTAAAGCGGTTCACCTGATGCACCCTTTATTTTCTTTCCAGTACAGTGCTGAAACCCTTCTTACTCACCTAGCTGTTTCAGTTTCATTCCTGTCATTAGCCTGTTTTTATGCTGAGTTTTAATTGCCCCCTGCCACTGTACACTGTGTTGGGGTTTTATAGTATTTTGGAGATTTTATGGGAAGCTGCTGCAAGTCAGCCAATAAATAAGAGCAATAAAAAATGTAAATGCGTTTTATAAAGCCGACGTAGGGGCATTTCCCTGGAGCACAGTCTGAACCATTCTTAAGTGCTCCTGGTGTCCAAGGATATTGTGTGCAGGGATGGGCAGGGAAGCTGCATGCACTTCAGTTCCTTCCGGACATCACTGTCAGTACACATGATGTCAGGAGCACCGAGGCTCTGCAGAGTTCTTCGCCGCGCTTCCCGAGAGGCGGGGAGGAGGGTGCCCCGGGCTTCATCTTCTTCATAGCAGCTTCTGCAAACTGTGCCAGGCATTGCGGAAGCCTGCCCCACTCCGGCGCCTTCTGGGGGCCTGCACTGCACAGTCAGCATGCAGGAGAGGAGTTTCACATGACTGCATTACAAGAACCCAGGCAGGCTTAAATATTGAAAGGTGACATGAGATTAAAAACAGATGCCGTGGACTGCAGTTCACACAATCACTACCCGCTCAGTATGCTGGCTGAGGCTCAGAGGAGTTGTAGCCCACAGCGTCTATAGGACTAACCATATCCATCCTGATGTAGAGCCAGAGGTGGGCAGAAGGTAGATCCCCAGAGATTTTGGACTTCTACTGTCTGCATTTCTGATCATTGGCCATGCTGATGAAGGCTTCTGGGAGCACTGGGAGATCCATCCCAGATCTTGACCAGCATTTTGTCTCCAATAATGGCTATCAAAATACCTCCAGAAAGCTCAAAGGCAGAGCATGGAAGGCAATGGCCCTTCTGAATCAAAACATCCTTCAGTCCAGCCTCTGCGCTCAAGTTTTAACAACCTGGAAGAAGAGGCGATGGGTCACCCATGCCACCTCCACCTTTGCTCTTTCTCCTTTCAAAAGCAGCTGATCCCAAAGCATCTTATGTGCTTCCAGCTGAATGGTTCCCAGCACTACCAGGCAGAAAACATGGCACCCCTCTCCTGTCTTTCCTCCCTTAACAGAACTTTTTCTGGAAGGAAGGAAGCAGAAGTGGTGGAAGACATGGAAGGTTTCAAGTTGGAAGACAAAAGTATCTGCCCCCACTCTGTAAAATTCCACATTTAAGGCATAAAAGTCTCATCTGGAAGTACACCTGGAAAGCAACCATCATGGCCCACAGGGCATGAAACATTTTAAATTTGGAATCTGTGCAGCAATGTAGACTATCTAGGAACTGGTTGGGAGTAGAAATGAGTCACCATGCAGGTGGGGATATTTTTAAAATTTCACAAACCATTCTCTGTGAAATATGGTACAAGCACCTTCACAGTTATCAAGTAAATGCAGCCCCTGCTCCTCTGGCATAGCTAAATCAAACCCTTCCTCATGTGCTCCTACTTTTATGCTCCTACTGAGAACCTCCTTCCCCTCCTCAAAACCCAAAATTCACTGGCCTTCAGGTGGATTTGGCACTGGCAGGCCATTTCATAGTTCCTTGAACAAGCAGGAATCCTCAGAATCGGGGCTGTTCTCTCTTCCCACAAGATCAGAAACCCTCCAGCAATTAAAGCTACTTGTGGGATCCTTCAGAGAATAAGATCACTGGTTTGTCAGAGCTAGTAAAATAAAAACTGAGAAACCTGGTAGGGAAAAGCAAGTTGGCAAAGGCCAGGATCGATGCCGGGGCCATGGGGACTAGACACTTGTACACCTTTTGCCTCCCCCTGGGATTCAGCTGCCATCCCAAGGGCCTGCTTCCCAGGTTACACAACTCATTAAGGGGACATATTGACCTGCCTGCAGGTTTTTAGAAATAATAACTGTATCAGCTGATGGGGAGAAGGGATGACTGCTAATTAATGAAATCAAGCCAGGTCATGGAAAGAGAAGTTTACCCTTTCCTCCACTACCCCACTCCTCATAACCCCAGTTTGCTCTTGGGGTGGGGAAATCCCTCATGGCACTGATCAGGAACTGCCTCCCGATGCAAAAAGCACCTTTGGAGGAGAATTTTCCTTGGAGTAGCAGCAGGGGAGGATGTGGTGAATGCACCACCACCCCACAATTTTGCTCCGATTCTGTAGATTCTCAGCCCCTCCCTCACCACAGTTTGCGTTAAACCCAAATAAACAGCCCAGCACATTAAATGTAAGGACTGTTTGACATCAGGTCTTACCTCACATTCAACACCCAAAGCATGACCAATGGCAGCTATTTAAACAATACTGGCTGCATATGCTTCTCTAATCAGGCTGTACTGGCTTGCCCACCTGCAATGTTAATGGCGAGCAGCATGCAGTCAGCTGGCCTGGGCAATCTGTGCAGCTAAGGACAGCAAAATGAACTGCAGCAAGTCTGGTGTGTGCCTAAAATTCACCGGCATGAACCAGAAGTTCCCGAGTTCAAATTCTCTTCAGCCAACAACATGCTCAGGCTATAATCCTTGGGAGTGAGCCTCATCGAACTACAGTGCCCATACTCCTGAGCAGACACGTGCAGGATTATGCTGTACTTTGCTTCAGACAGGCCACCACCAGCTCAGCTTCACTGTTCCCACCATCACCCAAATCTTCCCCTTGGGGTCCTAATGTTCCTGCTTTCTTACAAGGAAGCTATTAGGGTTATCTAGATACTGTGCATTAAGTGCTTTGGGCTGCTCTTTGTTCTTTTCAAAAGCAAGTCCCATTAAGTTCAATGGGATTTACAACCGAGCAAGCATCAGACTTCATGCAATGTCACTAGTGTCCATGATGCCTGAAGGATCACCTTCGATACCAACCAGGCATTTCCTTAAGATCAGATGGCGAGACTTTTCTCTGCTTTCCACCTAAGCAGGAGGCAAAGGGGTATTTTTTATGAGCATCACTACTTATGGCTCCTTCATTTTTATCGCCTTTGTAGTTACATGCCATAATCTAAATAGCTGTGAGCTGCTCCCAGCTTCAGAGAGGTAGGATACTCATTTCTGTATACACAGGTTTTATAAAAGTCCGTGCAATACTGTAAGCAAGAGTTTCATGTACCTACTTCATTATTTAGCTGAAGTTTTTTTTAATTGCTAGAACTTCAGAAAATGTACAAACAAAAGCATAGTCAGCGAAAAGACAGAAGAGTCAAGTACAGAGAAACCTTTAGCAGCTGCTTTGTACACACGTCAACCACAAATTCTACAGAAGAGCGTTTTAGAAAGGTCTTTCCTGCTAGCCTAAAGACTGTACAGGAGGGGATAAGCACATGCCAATTGGAAAGGAGCTCCCCCATGTTGGAGCCACCACCTAGAAGGCCAGGGAGCGCTCCTGCATGCCAACCAAACACATCTTAATGGGGACACTGAGAAGGACCCATGACGAAGAACAGTGCACTATCCCTGTGCAGTTCCAATTCAACAAATGGATGCATCCCAAGTCAGCGCCTCATACAGTGAAGGGCACAGATGCTCCAGCGCCTTTCTCATGAATATTCTGCATTTCATGATGGCCAGCTGGCTGCCCATGTGGAACCAAGAAAGGCATCTCTCACAGGTCTGGTTTTAGTTCTATGAACGCTACCTTCCAGGTTACTGGATGAATCTTAAAATACAGTTAACCTCCATAAAATATAAAATGCAACTTTGGTTCCCGTAGTTGCTTGGAGGAGTTGCATGCTTTGTTTGCCTGCAGCTACTGTGCACTTCATGTGCTGCTCAAGTTCTTAACCTTCTGAGAAACAGTCAGAGATGCACCTATCTCTGTAACATCTCGGGCGCATCTCTGAGATGTATGAACGGAAAATGTGATTCTGAGAATTCTACTCGACCTACATCCCAGAAGTCCAACGGTTCACACATTACAAAGATTAATCCCCACAGCCATGTCACGCAGGGAGGAGCAGATGAAGAGTTGTCTTCACTCTCAGTGCTGGTTTTCCTTCCTGCGCTGTATAAAGACTCTAGAGCAGGGCCAGGCAATTGTTGGCTGTACAGATGTTGCTGGAATGCAGCTTTCCTCAGCCCTAGCAGCAATCCAGCTCCACCTGGAGGACCACAAGCTGCCCATCCCTCATCCAGAGCAACATTCCTCTAAAAGGGAACGGATGATACTGGTTTAAGACCCAGCGGCATAAGCAGAGGTTCCTATCTCCACACCCCTCCCATGCTTTGGCTGCAATCCTATGCCTAGCAGTAGGACCCACTGTACTCGGTGGATTTACCTCTGAGTAGACCTTTTTCCAATTGCAGTATGAAGAACTGGTTGAGGGTTCAGGTTAAGTTAAGGAAGGGTGGAGAGCCACGGCCTCATCCCGGATGGGGACCCCATGCTTCACAGAACCACCCCCACCCGCTGTGAGCTGCTATTGTGTCACATGACTACTTTTTAAATCCCCACATCATTGGCTTACAGTGCAACCCTATGCAACTCTACTCAGAAGTAAGTCCCATGGAATTTACTGGGCCTTACTCCCGAATAAGCATGTATAGAATTACAGCCTCAGCCAGCTTTTATTAGGTTGGGGCATGAGGCCATGAAAAGCTGCAAAACTCTCCCTCTGCCTGGTTTCTTGAAATCACAAAGCTGCTGCAGTGACCAACTCATCTTTTATCGATCATCTCAAAACTGTCTAACTATTCTGTAAGTTTACTCTAGGAACGGACTCTGAAAGGCCCCTCTTGCATCTCCATCTAGGTAGCAGAAGGGGCACTTCCTCCCATCACTGTCTCCCAGTTATACTCCCAGGATGGAAGTATTCAAAGTTTTCCTTGTTTTAGAATTCCTGGTGAGAGAGCAGGCATCAGCTGGCTTGTCTGCTACTGCTCTGTGCAAGAGGCTGGGTAGGAACAAGCAGGCAGCTGTGTGGTTCATGTTCCTGCACAGCTACCTGGGAATCTGGCCCTGCTGCCCAGATCGCTGTGGGGTGTGCTGGCCGGCAACATACTGGCTGCTGTCCAGTGTGCCTCAGTCAGTGCTTTTTTTGTCATAGAATGCACCAGAGTTCCGGCACCCTTTTTCGACAGATTTTCCAAGTTTTAAAAGTAACTTTTGAAAAAATGATGTTTGGTCCACGTGGATTTGAATCGCCCTGTCGAGCGTAGCAGGTTGGCGGCAAAATCATTAAAACGGTGCATGCGGGCTGCTTGTGTGTCGAATCTGATGCATGCGTACTTCATCTGCGCTGGTTGTGATGGCGCTGCTCGGCTTGTGGCGCTGCTCAGCTTGTGATTAGTTGTGAGGTTGTGCGCTGAGTGCTTACTGCGGGCGGTGATCGTTATGTTTCGTTACACAACTGACGTGTGTGCGTGTGTGTACAGTGATTGACTACGTGCGAAAGATAAATAATTTCATGAGTTCCGGCACCTTTTTTCTTACCAAAAAAGCACTGGCCTTAGTGACCAGTTGGGTGCCTGAGGCTCAGGAGAACCGAGTTCGATTCCACTGTGAAGCTCACTGGGTGACTTTGGGCTCATGACTGACTCCAGCTTAACCACCCTCATAGAATGGTAGAAGAACAAAGCGGAAAGAAGGGTCACACACGCTGCCTCGAGCTCCTTGGAGGATAGGTAGGCTAAAAATAAACTCAGTGCCAGTTGAAGAAAATGCCCTCTGATGGTTGCTTTCTGAAGCCATTTTGTCAGCTCCTAACTTCCTAACTATCAGAGGAAGTTAGGGTTCACAGTGGCTGAATTTGTATAATGGTTATACAAATGCCAGAAGCAGCCCAAAGGCCTTCCTTAGCTAGAAACTTTGATTCAGCCATCTGCAGATTCCTTGCAGGCGCCTTGCAATCTTTTGCAAGCAATCTTCTGCATTTTTTGTCCCACAGCCTCCATCCAATTCCTCCCATCTGTGGTCAGTACTCCTTATGAAGCAAACTATTAAAAAAGCTTCCCTGAGCAGGCACAGAGTTCCTTTAGCACAGAATGAACCATCAGTCTGAACCTCACATGCTTACAAACAAGGCTGCTTTCATGAGCAGACAACAGGTTCCAAGAGAGCCCTAAGCCCTGGCTCTCCTCTGTCCAGAAACTGACAGTGTAGTTCTGTACACACCTACTCACCTCTCATTATTATTTTTATAATTACATTTCTCTATCACCCATAGCCAAAGCTCTCTGGGTGGTTCACAAAATTTTAAGTCACCCATTCAGATTTCAACCAGGCCCGGCCCTACTTAGCCTCCAAGATTAGGCAGGATCAGGCACTTTGGACTATATGGAAGCTACTTCTTGAGTCTATAGTAAGTGTGATAAGATGAATATAAGATTGCAGTCCCCACACTGCCTGGCATCAGGCTTAATTATTCAAATATATTTTGGGACTTTTAAAGTAAGGGTGTCAAACCACAGAACAAAAGCTGCCTGCCTGGGGGCCCAATCCAGTCTTCCAGGGTTCCCCAGAATGCCCCATCCCCTTCCCAGGGCTCCACTGGCTTTCCCCCATCCATGAGAGATTTCTTGGCTTTTGCATGTTTTCCCCCTATTGAAGAAGACTGAACACCTCTCCTAAGCCTTAATTACCAAAAGGAAGTAGTTTAAGCTAAAATGAGCTGGCATTTTTTGCATTCTGACCTTTTCCCTTTGGCTCCACCTGCCCCTCCTCAAGAGGTTCTCCAGAACTGAATTTGGTCCTTGAGATGTTAAATGGCAAGTTAAAAAAAGGAACTTATATCTCACAATGGTTCTCCTGTGTCAGTACTAAACCACATGCTGACACTCAGTATTTTACCTGACTACACCCACTCCTTGGACCATTGAAGACACCGGAATTAATTTAGGGCATCCTGACCCTCATGAGCAATCAGGGCAACACAGTGACAAGAGCCACTTTTGCATCCAGGCACTGGCATATGCCACCCCCCAAGCAACTGCATTGCATGATCCAAGAGGTGCACAGCCCGGAACCTGTGCTGCCAGCTCCCAGAATGCAGAGGAAGTCTGCCTTGTATGCCAGGGCATTATTGGTAAGGCGCATGAGAATCCAGGGCATGCCTCTTGGCTGAAAGGAAGCTCCGCTGGCATCCCAAAAGTGCAGCTGGGATAGCGTGTGCAGTTCACTCATTCCAGAAGATTATCTGAGCCAGGTCAGCCAGTGGAGTTTACAGAGGGCTGCTGAGAAGTGGGCTGGGGCCCTGACTCCGTGATTCTTGAAAAAGTTCTTTTCCTCCAGTTTGACAGCAAAGAGGGCCATGATCCTTCCCTGGGCTTTGGCCTCCCTCCTCACATTTGGCAATGGGGACTTATAACGAAGGCACTGGGAAGATCCCCCCCCCCCGCCGCCACACCTTCTGAAGCAGCATGGGCCGGATCTAGCAGGGGAGTCCAGAGCATCATTTATTTTCCCCATCACACACTCGCTCCCCATATGCATTTAAGCTGCCAGTTCGTTCGAACGGCACAGCTGCCAGACACGTGCTGTCCAACATGGCCCCAAACTGGCTGACCAGCATATGAGATCACGGCAGGACTGGTTGGAAATTACAGTGCAGAAGCCCTCGTTTCACTATGAGGCAAACCTCGCTCTTATGGGGCCCACTGACGTGCGCGTGTTTTCTGTATTTGCTTGTTTTTATTAGTCTAACGTCCAATAAGCGAAGCCAATAAGCGAAGCTCTCTGGACAGCTGCATCTCCAAGTCTGAGAGGAACGGGAAGTAACATATCTCAATTTCCTACTTCCCTAAATGGCAGAATATTTCTCATCCAGGAAAGTCCTAAAGGAGTCCTTCCTGCACACTCCCGACCAGGCGAGCGAGGCTTCGAGACGCGTGAACTTCAGCCCGCTGCGCTTGCCGCCGTCCCGCTGCCTCTCCCCTCCCGGTCTGTTCCCACCGACTACGCGGGAGACGAGGCGTGCCTCGCCTCGCCTCCGCCCTCCTGCCGTCTAGGACAGATCACGGCCAGGAGATTTAAGGCCCGAGCGAGCCGTCACGCCGCGTCGCCTTCCCACTTGATCCGGCCCGCAGACGGGAGCGAAAGGGAGCGGCGACCTCCCCTCCCCGTCGCGTCTGCGTTGGATGCAAGCGCAAGCCGGGACGGGCGAGGGAAGGCGGGGAAGAAGATGCCCCCGCCCCCCCCCAGCAGAAACGCTCCGAGCGTCTTCCAGGGACCTTTCAGGACCGTCCAAAGACCGTCTTACTCACGGCTCCTCCTTTGATCTCCCGCCTGGGCGGGGCGGGGCGAGGCGAGGGCTCTGCTCGCTAAGGCGCTTCTTTCTTCGCCTTTGTGTGCCTTTTCCTCCCGGGTCGCACCGAGTGTCACTTCGGGGAGAGGGCGGCCGCGAGGGGAGGGTGCGTGCCGGTCCCCTTCTCGCCCCTTCGCATTCCCGGCAAGGCGCTTTCGTGCGCGGCGACCAGCGGTCCGGGGCCCCTCCCTTTCACATTGCCAAAGAAAGCTTGACGCGAGGAAAGTTGGAGGGGCGCTTGGCTCGGCGGCCGCGCCCCCTTCCAAAAGAAAGCGACGTATCTTTCCGCGGGGGCGGGAGGGCAGGCGGGCGAGGACCAAGCGCCAGCTCGCTGTCCGAGGTGCCCCGGCCGAGGCGCCTTCTTTCCCACGCGTGCGGCTGACGGGGCGGGCGTGGGGCTGCTGCTGCGAGCGGCGCTTCTGCATCCCTTGCCCCGCGTCTGCACGCACGCTGGACGGAGCGGGAGGCCATGACGCAGGGAGCCGCCCCCCCAAAAGGATAAGAGCAAGCGCCGCCCGAAGTTGCTCCGTGTGGACACTTGCGAACGAGGGCACTCGGGGCAAGCGGCGCCCGCCGGCCGCCAGCCAGCCAGCCAGCCAGCCAGCCGCCCGCCGCTGCGGCGCCCCTCTGACCGATGCGGCGCCGGCTCTGTCCGCGCCCGGTCCCAGCTCAGACCCACGTCGAGCTCCGACCCGTCTCTATGAGAGAAACATATAGCCGTCTTTACATATATATCCCATATGTGGGCAGTTTTCAGGAAAGAGGTGGGGTGTGTCAGATCCGCGCAGATGTTGCCGCCCGATTGGCTGCTCGGCCTGCTCAGGGCTCTCCTTATTGGCCGCGGGCCCTGAAGATTGATTTCTTCTTTTTTTCTTTTTTTGAAGAACGGTCTTGGATATCAGAGGGAGGATTTTGCAGACAAGCTCGCCAAGCACCAGACGTTAACCCCAAGCACGCCGGACGCGTTCGCGGGGGAGGTGGGGCGGCCGCCCGGCAGCCTTCCGTTTCCAAGGTGAACGCTCCGTGGGGCGCGCCGCTCGCCTGGCCGGCCAACCGGGCGCCCGCGCTGCGAGGCTGCGGGGTCGCCGCCCCCCTTCTCGTTCCGCGGCTTTTCTGGCCGGTGCCGCTCCGGTGCTGCTAGCGGCGCTCGGGAAAGAAGCAGGTGACGCTTGTCCTGGGGTGGCGATAAGGAGGCAGGGAGAAAGCCCCATCGGATTAATTCCTGCTCGCCAGGCTGCTGGTAAAGGTGCCGGATCAGGGCCGGGGGGAGTTGGCTCCCCTGCCAGGGTGACTCCGAAGCGAAGGAGAAAGGGGCTCCTGGCTCCTGTCGTCCTCTTTTGTTACATCAAAGAGGACACGTGCAGCTGGGCCTGGGCGGTGGCGGCGAGAGGAAGACAAGCTGCCTGGGCGAATTTCCTTTCTTCCCCCCAGCTATTAACGGGCGCGTTCCTAGCGTCTTCTTTCGTAGTGGTCGCCATACTATAGACAGCCCAGCGCACCTCCTGACTCGGTCCAGATGGCGCACATCTGTCCGCCAGGGCTGACCCAGGACATTTTTGTTCGCGTTTCAGAAGGGAAATCCAAACTCTCGAGTCCCACGACTTTGCAGATCCCATGAAAAGAACAGGAGTTGCTGGTGCGCGTGTTGGTTTCGCTTGCAGCTCCTGTTTATTGCACTGGCACCTGTGCAAAAGGCCTCCCTCATGTACTACAACCCATCCCAGAGCTGCCTGCCTCCCCGCACCCGTAGTTTACTGCCATCTTTTTTCCAATGCAGGTGGAAGCAATTTATTGTGTAGATTGGGGGAGTCAAGGCTGTGCCATCTGTTTGCAAGGCACTTTTAAGTTCCTCTAGTAGCTGGTGCCGCCTTTCCCAGCTGGGTCTCTTGCAGATGTGTTGGACTGCAGTTCCCATCACTCCCAGCCAGCATGGCACCAGGTTGGGGAAGGCTGAGGTGGGGCACAATCCTATGCCGGTGTAGATAGGGAAGGGGCTTGCACCTCCCAGCATGCCCCAGCTTGGCATGCATAAGCTCCCAGTGTCAGCCCACGGCATCTTCAAGGCATCTCTGGAAGAAGCAGGGCTGGGAAGGACCTTTGTCTGAGATGCAAGAAAGGTGTGATCTGTTGGAAGCAGGACTGCTTGCCTTCTGCCCTGTGAATGAACCTGCTGCCCTCAGTGAAGTGGAGCTGCTGTCCATTCACCACTCGAAGCAGCATTCACTTGCTGGTCCAGTTAGCTTCTGTGCATGGAGTGGGAGAGGGCACCATCTTGTCCTGCACCTCAGGCAGTGCCCCCAGTCCTCCAAGCACCTCATATCTTTGGTGGCAGAGGCTACTCCTGCTTTCCCCCCCCTCATTACCATTACCAGAGAGGGTGGACAGGTGCCGGCGACACCTGTTGCAGAGTGGGACTGGCATCCACCTGGGCTCAGAAATGGCGCCTTACACCGAGTCAGACCCTTAGTATACCTAGCTCAGCTTTGTCAACACTGACTGACAGCCATCACTCTCCAGGTCTCAGCCAGGCGTTTTGCCAGCCCTGCTTAGAGAGGCTGGGGCCAACCAGGAGGCCATGCTGAGCCTCGCTGCTGCTCCCCCCGCTCCCTGCCCTTTTGCCCCTCGTCGCTTGCTGTGGCATGGCTGCATTTAATTTTCTGTCAGCCTGAGCCCATGCATGTCAGTGGGCAGCGGTACTGTTGTCAGTCACTCCTCTTCCAGTTGGCACTTAGTCCTTAACAGGGACCCAGCCAGATCCAACTGAGAAGCCTTCTGCAAATGTTGAACCCTTGATGTGAATGATGGAAAGCACAAAGGGTGCACCAGGGCAGTCCAACTTTTTGTCCCTCGAGGGGCGTGTGAGAACTTCGACACAGAATCCAGAGGCCACACAGTGAATTACATTTCCATATAGTAAATTAAAGTGTTCCCAATCTATTTATTCAATTTAATATATAGAATTAATATATTTAATTAACCATTAAATGAGGGAGAAAACCAATATGAAGGAGGCTTGGCTTGAGAATGCTTTGTGGACCTGTAATCTCTGTAGAGTCCACAGGCAGCTCCTCCTCTGACCACAGCCCAAGCACAGTGACCATACCTCTGGGGTGGTTCGTCCCTTCCTTCCCTGTTTCTCCCGCCCCAAACCTCCCACGTGGCCCCCCATCCCCTCCTTCCTTCTTGGAATTGGCTCACTGAGCCTCTTGCACGTGAGCTGAGAAACTCCCCAGCGGGCCCTCCCACTCTTGCCGATGAGCGCAGAGCTGCTCGGCTCCTGGGCACCTTTGCACTCGACAGCTGGACTGACGAGGGACCTGCTGGGGTGCGCTCTCTTGAGGCTGCCTGCCTGTCCCGCTCTCTTCCTGAGGGAGCTGCTCCAATGAGTGAGTGGGGCACTTTGAAATGCCCTCCAGATGGGGACTGGGCAGCCAAAAATGGCTTGGTGCTGCTTGGGCACTCCTGGGACGCGTGCCAGTGGCCAGGGATAGCACAGAAAGCAGCAAGGGGTGCTTGCCGCTTTTGCAGAGTGAATTACTGGCTGCGGGACTTCATGTGATCTGTCACCCAGGCTCAGGTGACGCAACAACCCACTGTGCTCAAAATAGGACCCATAGCAGCCCGTGGATTCTCCGCATGGCTAGTTTGAAAAATGCTACCCACAGTGGGTAACCTGCACTTGTGTATGTATGATATAACAACCAGCTACTGTTTATCATCATTGATTAAGCAGTCAATGCCACATGAACCCAGCTGCTGACCTGGTTGAGACAACATGAGAACACACCCTCCTGCCCTCCTGTCATAGATGGGTCATTGTGACCGAGGGTAGTTTCACCAAGCATGACTTGTTTTGTCAAGCTAAGTACCCTCCAGTGCTCATGGCTTGTGCTAGGCTTTGTTACCCTTGTGGGGTTCTTGTGTCCCCCTGCCTTAGTGGCACTGAGAGGTCATCCTTGTTGGCAACCCGAGAGGAGGCCTCTCAAGCCACTGGCCAGGATGGTCGGGATCCACCACTTCTTGAGAAAGGGGCCTGGGCCCCCTCAGTCATAGCTGCTGGAGAGGCCTGCTCCTGGGCGGGAGGTGGGAGAAGGCGAGGGTGCCGGGTTCACTCAGTGGCCATAGCATGACTGCAGGTTCAGGCGGCAATGCCAAGGGATCGGGCACGCCTGCCTCCGCCCAGTGACCCCCTCCCCGGGGAGCTGCCCCACGCCCTCAGCTCCTGGGACCCTTTGTGCTCCCCCGCGGGAGTGCCACGGACTCTGCGGCAAGCCCCGTCCACGCCTGCTGACGAGCGCTAGGGCCCTCTGTTGGCGGGTGCCTTTGTGCTCATCCACTGGAGTGGTGTGGGGCTGCCAGCCCAGCTGGGGAGAGTCCATCGGGCTGGCAGCCTCACGCCGCTCCAGCTGAGAAACGCAAACACACTCGGCAGCCGAGCGCCTGAGCATTCGTCAGCAGGAGCTGGTGGGAGCCCCGCGAGGCTGCCAGCCTGACCTGCTCTCTTCCTGAGCCTCAGAGTAGGTCAGGCTGGCAGCCTCGTGGGAGTTCATTGCAATCATGCCTGTGCCATGGTTGGGATCTGGATCGGGTGGGCAACTGCGGGGGGGGGGGCAAGCAGCAAGAGGGCCGCAGAACAAGGCCTTGAGGGCCACATGTTGGGCTGCCCCACTTCAGCAACTGCAGCAGCTAAAGAAAAGCCGGAAGAGTCAGAGGTGGGAATCTTGGGCTTAGGGCAGACAGAAGAGAACAGAAAAGAAAAGAAGGGAGGTAGGCAGGAGAAAGACTGTGGAGTGACTGAGCAGTAGGCATCTCCAGGGTGCCTTGTTTTCAGGCCAGGGCAGTTGCCAAAGCAGTCTGAAATGGTTTCCCCTTGCTGGTTTGCCATGCGGAATCAAGACGGTTGCCAGCTGCCCAGAAATACTCAGGGTGGCCTGCTTTTGTGCCTTAACAGCAGCTTGGACGTCCAGAAATGAACAGGGGGTGCTTTCAGCAGCACAAGGACAAACTGTACTACCAGGGCTGTCTCCCAGTCTGACAGCCCAGTGCTGCATGTGGTCTTATTTGAGACCGTCTCTGCCCCCTGTGAGAGACTTGCGCCCGAGGTGGTGTGCACAGGGTTACACGTGGGCAGCTTCTGCGGGTGCGTGCTGCAGCCGGACATTCGGTGGGGTGTACTCCCTGAAACTCTACATAAGATTGCACCTAGAACCAGTTGATCAAGAGTTCTGCTTTATCCGTTAAATTCCTACATATTTGCATGTGAATAAAATATTGTCTGTGGACATTATTTCTTTTCTGTTTCAATGAGGAAGGTGGGCAAGCTGTATCCCTAAAGCTTCCTGCAGCCCTCCCCTAAATGCCAAAGATTTCTACAAGAGATGGCTTCAGATTTGTGGCAAGAATGGAGAGGAAGAATTGGGAAGAGGTGTGTGTTGTGTGTGAGAATGCGAGGGAGGCAGGGAGAGGTGCCACGCCCCCTTTGGCTCTGGCTCCACCCACTACCGCCATGTCCCCTCCATCGACTAACTAGTCTAGTTCCAGGATTACTATCAAGGCCTTCGAAATAAAAAGACCCTCCACCCCTAACTGAAATGATGCCTCAGCCTACACTGTCTTCTCGCCTAGGAGGATGCCTGCTCCCTATGAGTGTTTGTCTCATGAGTCTGATACATCTTTAAAAATAAAACTATAGCAACTAAAGTTACTAGTTGTTGTAGCCCAGTGACCACAGAGCGAGCTTTTCTTAAAGGGAACAGAGGCAGGCTAAGGCTGCAATCCCATGTGTGCGTCTAGAAGGAAGTCCCATGGTGTGGTGGGGTGGTGTTCACCACTGCCCAATAGTGAACATCCCACTGGGCATTTCGCGGTCAAGAGGTGGCTCGCTAGCGCCATGGTCCTGGGCTTGCACACTGGGCTTGAGGAATCCAGGTTGTCCCCAGTCCTGGCGACAGGTTTAAGAACCTGAAGATTTATGGAGGATTCTTCCTTCCTCCTCAAGCAGAGGCTGGCTGAACACGTCCCCCTACATAGTTCTCTTGGTTCCAAGCCAGTCTTCTTATGTTTACGTATACAGTGGAATCCTGTAAATACCTTTGCCTGGACACATTTAAGTTTATTTCCCCCATCTTAAGTTTTCAATTATTTGCTTCTTGGTTATTCCCCTCAAGTGCCAGCAAATGAAAATAAATAACAATTATGCTCTTTTTGAGGCTGTTATCCCAAATGCCCTCCTGCTTTGATGTAGCGGTTTGCAATAAACAACCCCAGCTGGTATATAAGGTTGTAAAACTATGTTTGGAGTGGAGCTCTTTCTTTCTCATCACATTAGGGCTTGCAGTCACTCAAAAGCAATTGGGCAGTAAATTGAGGACAACAACGAAAGGATTTCTTTGCACAAGGCGTAATGATAGGATGTCCCAGCACAAGGTGGCCACTGCCTGAGGTGGCTCTAAAAGGGCATTAGACAAGTGGCTCCTGGGGGGCGTGTCCTCGCAATGATTCCTAACTGGGGGACTTCCAGTTGGAAGGCTCCTAGCCCAGAGCCGCTGGTCAAAAGGCACAGTGCAGCTGCCCCATCTTTCCCTCCTTGACAGATGCTGTGTGCTGAGATGGAGGAAAAAGTGGTTGGAGGATTAAAAATGGAAGTGGCAAAGGGTTAAAAATGGAAGACAAGATTGCCTGTTCCGTGGAGGGAGATTGCATGATAGCAAGTCCTGCCTGGAAGCCCCAGGACACTGGCATGTGCCAGCCATGGATAACTGATGGCCGAGTACACGGATGGTATTTGCTAAAATCTCACGATTTCTTTTGGGTTAATTTAATGGATTTATGCACTGCTGTCCATCTTCCATAAGCAGTGCGGCACGGGCTATGCTTTGTGCAATGGCGCAAATCCACCTTCAGCCTGAGGGTTGGCTTCCTCACATGGGAGCTGTCTGGAGCCACATTCCAGCAGGGCTGGAGCCAAGCACAGGAGGGAGGGGGCTGAAACGCTCGCCTATCTGAGTTGAGTTCACAACTCTCACTGCCAGGACGGGAAATCTGCACAAAGCTAGGAGACCACCCAGGGATCAGTGGTGGGAAGAAAGAGGGGAGGCCTTCTGGGCCTGCCATTCTGCACCCCCAGCTTTGTGGGAAATCTGTGCGGGGTTTTTTGTGGGATGCACTTGTTATCCCCATTCTGAGTTGGTCACACGCTGATCATGGTAAGGCCGAGTCTGGCTAGCTGGCGAGGCAGCAGCAAGAGGTGTTATGCGCACTGGGACGCCCAGGGAGAGCTGCCACGACAACGGCAAGACTCTCTACTCCCTGCTCCTTCCCCGCCTTTTATTTTCTTTAACAGCATTGATGGAGTGCCTGGTGCACTATGAAAAGACATGCCAGCTGAAGCACCAGCTGCCCTCCCTTTTCATTTAGGCAGTGTGTTTATGCTTCTTCCTCATGTCCGTAAGCGCATTTTCTGATTTGATGGTGGCTTTCTTGGCATTCCATACCAAAGTCAGGAGAATCAGTGCCATAAGACCATGTTTTTGTATCAATGTGTCATTTTTACTGTGTCATTTTATAATACTTTATAAAATGAAGTATTAATTTTATGGCGATGTGGGGAAGATTCCATGGAAAATCATACAAATTCATGATCCAGTTTTTGGGGTTTCTTTACTAGATGTGTTAGCTCCTTGCCATTTTCATGCCTTGCCGTGCCTAACATGGCAGCCACTTTGTGACTGGCCCTGCCCACCACGGTACCCATTTTGTCGTGGCTTTTAGGGTATGTTCCAAATAGATCCACATACCCAAAAATTTGGGGATCTCTATTAAGCTCTCGTGATCCCTGTCAGTATTGTGCTCCGTGAGCAGTCCACTGTTGCTGTTTTATCATCTGTTGGGATGCCACCATTTTGGGTGAGGGTTGTTAGTCATTATTGCAAGTACATCGGCTTTGTTCTGAGAATGCTCAGACTTTGAGCTCTAGCTAGTGGAATCCAGCAACTCCTTCTTTTGCCAGAGGCTTGCATGAAGTGTGATGCAAATGGCCGCCTAAGGAAATCATGCCCCTCGCTGGCACTTGGACGCTGGCAAAGTGCAGCAGCCGCGTGACATGAAGCTTCCCTTCCCCACCTCCCTCATCCCCAGCACCATCACCCTTAGATTTCTAGGGATTCAGAGAATCGGAGAATCATAGTGCAGTAGAGTTGGAAGGGGCCAAGAAGGCCATCGGGTCCAACCCCCTGCTCAGTCCAGGGTGCCAACTGACAGCGTCCCACCCAGGTGGGACGGATCTGTTACCACACAGATGGTGCACAATGCCGTCTACAGGAATAGGATCCGAGAGCGTTGCATGACGAGATACGGCGGGACAGCAAGCGGGTGGAACCAGGGCCAGCGATAGGGCATTGGAGGGAGCACCTTCTTCCTGCCACATGCCTGCCCAGGACCGTGTCACTGGACTCACGTGAAATCATGCACACAGGAAGTGACAAAGACACACCAGGTAGCTAACCGGATACAGAATGTTCTGTAATGGCACCCTGCATGACAATGGCTAAAGAATAAGCCACCAGGGGAGCCATTCCTTCATCCCACACTTCTGGCTCCTCTGAGACACCTGGGTGGCCAGGTGCTGGTCTTCGGTGGACTCGGCTCCGAGCGAGCAGGACTCTTCTTACGGTCTCATGTTCCTTCTTATCCCCAGAGAAGACGCTTGTACCAAAGCCGACAATGGAGGGAGTCAGTCTCGCCAGTGCCAGCACAAGTGTCTCCACGGGGCGAGGCAGGTGCTTGTTATGTTCCAGCAGTGGTGTGGTGGCCAGCTCTGAAGTGTGGGCACTCATCCTCACTCCCATGGCCCACGGAGAGCAAGGAGAGATGTTTCAGTGCCAGCCAGGAAACTGAGAACTTGCAGCAGACTCAGGCCTGCCAGCTGCTTCTTTCACTGCCGGTTCCTGTTGTACACTGTAAGGTGATGCACTCCTGGTGAGAAGAGGAGTGGTGTGAAGCAATATACTCCCCGGTGCGGTTGTTTGCCAAGAGAAGGGCTGGGCGAGGGAGAGCCAGCTTTGCTCTTGTCTCGGCAGGTTGGCTGTGATGCGCACCAGCAAGAGCCCCGGTTGCAGAGTGCCGCCAAAGATGCTTGGGAGACTTGGGCAGCAACCCACATAGAGGGGCCCCTGACAGAGGGACTTCATGTCACAGCTCTTATGAGATGGTCCTGCAGTATAACTGGGGCCATATTTATTAATACAGGTACCACATAGTCTGCTTTACATCCAAAAAAGGTACTCACGGTGGTTAACTATAATAATTTTTTAAACATCATGCAATGTTTTAACATTTTTATCACACCTACCCTTTTTTAGAAACAGAAATACACACATGCACACACAAGGATAACAAAACACCAACAAGAAGCAATTTCTGGGAGCGATAGAGAAAACTGGAATGTATTTTCCAGTAGGAGAGCTTTTAGTCAATGACTTAAAAAAAAAAAAGCCATTGAAGCCATTGGACAGTCCTGCCCAGCAAGTCACTGCCCAAAAGGTAGACTGCAGCGTTCACCATCCTGGCTGGGAATGATTGGCATTGCAGTCTAACACATCTGGAGGGCGCCAGGTTGGGAAGTCAGCAACAGAGTGTTGGGGCCTTGCACATTCCACTTGGCAAGGTATTCCACAGAGCAGTGGGGGCTGCTACGGAAAAGCCCGGCTCCAATTTGTGCTTTTTGTCCCACAGAGCTGGCCAGTCGCTGGCTGGAAAGGACCTACAGAATCAGCTTCGTCCAGAGGTGTGGGAGCTCCAGCTCCTTTTTCACCCATTCATTCATTAAATCAGCCATTGGCTGACTTCAGTCTTGTGGGATCTGCTTTGGTTTTCACTGGCTGGAGCCAAGCGGAAAGCAGGGGTGCAAGCAGGTGGGCCTAAAAGTGGCAAAGAGAGGTGTCTCTGAGAACATGCGCACCCCAAGAATCTGTGATTTGTACCATGATCAAGCTCATGAGTCCTTTCACCCAAAAGTACCAGGAGTCAGAAACCCTTGCAGATCACCCAGAGCTCTACCAGTAGATCCCAATCTATTTTCTCTCCATTTAGGGTATTAAAAACCATGGGCAGAATCCAACAGTGTGCTTACAGTCCAGCCAATTCCCTTCTGCAAGCAATGGATTAATTCCATTGATTCGACTGGAGAGGTGGGACCACCACTTCTACAGATGAGATTGAGTGCTTCAAATCAAAATAAGCAGAAACCCTGTTAGGGAAGGAGACAGGTCAGCAGAGAGCTCACTTGTGTGAGATCCACTGATCTGCAATAGTGATCTAGCACCTGCTGTGTTGCAGAAGTGGTGGAGGCCCCTTGCACAGAACATAAAGAACAGTGGCGGAACATAAAAGAACAGTGTAAGACCCCACTGGATTTTGCCCAGTCTGTCCCCTCATTTATTTTTAGGCAGAATATTGGGCTGTTCGAAAGCTGCTAAAAACACCTTTGTACCTTTAAGGGGTTTTTTTTTCTTTTCTAACTCGACATGGCTTTTATAATTTTAATGGATACTATCTGAATAACTGCCTGCATCCACATTTCCATGAAAGAACATTTCCTGTTTAATAAAAGAACCAATGAATGCATTGTTAGGTATGTCTAAACACATAAATAAATATGAGCAAGCATTCAGTATTCACTGGAGAAGGCAATAATGTTAGGGAAAGTTGAAGGCAGAAGAAAAGGAGGAAACCAACTATGAGATGGATCGATTCTGTAATGGAGGCCACAGCCTTGGGTTTGCAAAGGCTGAGCAGGGCTGTCAAGGACGGGCCACTTGGGGGGCACTCATTCATAGGGTCACCATAAGTCGCAGACGGCTTGATAAAACTTAACAATAACAACCGGCACACCTCTTTTAAATGAGTAAGCAAAGTATGTGATAGCTATTTATTATAAGATGGCAGCACTTGTGTGCTTGCATTGTATTCTCCTGTTGCAACAACACCCCAAAACCAAATCAGCTTCAACACATGTGCGCGCACACACTTCTTTAATTCTCGGCCTCACCCTGTAAGATGTGCGTCCTTGACTTATTCAAATTGGTGCCCGCAGATTAAGCAGCCGAAGCTTCTGTTGCTCCATCTGTTGACGAAAGTGTGTAGTCTGCACGTCACTGGAACTTGGGTGGGCTGATGTTGCCGGTGGAGTTCTTCCTTTCAGAGCCATCCTGAGCCTCTCACGGGCCCCATCACAGCCCTGCCTCCTCTTCCCACCCGTTCCCTTTTGAACCCAGCACCAGCTGGAAGGCCTTCCAGTGACGAGCCCAGAACCTGCCCAACTTTGTTACCCTTCAGTGAACTTGGCGGTTTTCCTTCTGGGCACAGAGGTGCCAATGCACGGACAGCGGTGGGGTGGGTTGGCATGCCTTCGGCAGGCGAAAAAAGGCAGCATCCGGGGCAGCCCAGCACCGAATGCCCCAGGACCCACCACGCTGCAGACGTGGCTGAACGGTCCCCATTCTCTTCCCAGAATTGGATGCAGTCCAGTTCGCACTCCATAATTGCCTTCCAGTTGAGCATGCGACTGCTGAATGCGAGGCCGTAAGTGACGCTTTCCACCCCACAGGAGCCGCCTCCCTTTTCTGGCCCAGCAATGGCTCCAGGCAGAGGGCCCTCACACCAGCCCCAGGAGTGGCGGCGGCCCTCTGGACACATCCATTTTTAATGGTCAGTCCACCCAGGTCAGAAGCACGCCTGTGGCATTGCCACAGACCCGACAGAGACATGCACACTGCACCCACCAGCGAAGAGAATGCAATCTGTGTTCCCACTTTTATTTTGCTGGAGCAGAAACAAAGGGCCTCAGAGGCTGCCCCAGGGAAAGGTCAGCTCTTGGGGTGGCCGTAGTCCCACTGGCTTGGCTCCCATTTGGATTCCTCCTGCCCCCTGCTAACTCACTGCATCCCTCCCGAAGCAAGGGCCAGGAATTGCTGCTTCCCCGCTGTCTCCCTGAGCCGCCTCCACCCAGAACTAGATTACACAAGCCGAAGCTTCGCTAAGAAAAGACCCTGTTTTCTTGCAGCTGGAAGATCACCCGGCTTTCCTTCGGCCCTCCCCGCACTCTGACCACTAGATGTAAAGTGCTTCCCTTTCAGATTCATGAAGTAAACACATTTCTGCTGGAAGCAGAATTTTATGCACCAGTGAGCAACTGGGGCATAAACACTCTGAGCCAGGGAGCCTGGCACTGAAGAACTGGCACTCCTTTCCCTTCACCCTCCTCCCTGCCCCAGGGGTGGCAGCTAAGTTTAGCCGCAGCCCCATGTCCCTTTTTTCCTTTTTCAGAAGGATGGATGTTTTGCTGCAGCAACTGCTAAAGAGAAGGGTCCTGCTGCATGCAGCTTTCAGCTATAGTTCCGTACACACTTTGTTGGGAGTAAAGCCCATCGAAATCTAGAGGCCTGACTGGTGAGTGGGCAAGTATAGGATTGCACTGCAAGCTGCTGCTGCTGGGTTCAGTGGGAGCAGGCTGCAGGGGTTCAAGCGGGGTCAGTGGCCACTTCTGCACCGCTGTGTGCCACCCCCTTCTTCACATGGGCCCCCGAGAGCTGGAAATGGCCCGGGTGACTCCACTCTTTCCTGACTGGTCCAGCAGAATAAGACTGGCAGCACTGAACATTAAAGGTCTCCCAACAGGGGTTGGTTTAACTAGTAGACTGATCAAATACGCTTTAATTGATTCATTAGTAAAGATGTAAGTTATGACTGGGAAATGTGTGGTCCTTCAGAGGTTGCTGGACTTCATTCCTCATAATCATTGACGGTTGGTCGGGTTGGTTTGAATGGATCGTACCCGGAAACCAGCCCCTAGAGTGCTGTATATGGAAGGCATGCCTGATGTTTTATGTTTGCGTTTAGTTTTGGTTCAAGTCTGCCACTGCAACAGAGAGTGAAAGAAATAAAAACGATGTACAGCTTTCCTTTGTGACAAGGCATAGATTTTATTTATTAAGTGTAAGTTTTCATGGACTCCCATAAATATCTCCAGATGGCTACTCGGAATATATAAACCCGGCTGATGATGTGATGTAAAGATAATGACAAGGAATTGTTTAAGTGTAATTACTGAACTGATAAAAATATTAATTATCTGATGGAGCAATTCACAAATGGAAATGGCCACCTGACCGAAGAGCCGGGCAGGCCAGTGCTGGGGCCCCTTGGAGAACGGAGAGGCTTTGGGTGCTGGTGAGGCTGCAGAGGGGCATCCCTGGCCTGCGGAGGGCCGGCTCTGGGGCCGGCTAGTGGCGGGGCAGCAGACGTGCCATGCCGCTGCGGCCCTGCTGCTGGTGCTCCATTCTGCAGTGGGGGTGGCGCGCCCCGTCCCGGCCTCTACCAGGCAGCCAATGGGGGGCAGTAGGATTGGTTTGTTCTTACTACCTCCTAGCATAGCTACTAAGGCTAATAGGTTAATACTAATGTTAATAATTCTCCCATTGGTTTCAATTGTGCATGCATTATGGTTCTTTTCTCATCTCCCTCCTGCAATCTGCCAGGTTAAAAAACCTGGTAAAGTCTGGCAGGTCTTTGGCTCTTTCCTCCCTGCTTTTCTGTACATTTCATTGCACAGCACAAGATGGTGCTAAGACCAAGTATGGAATTTTGACTTTACACAAGGCTTCCATAGTGAATAATGGCATCATCCAGGAAAATACAGTGATACCTCAGCCCACAAACTTAATTCATTCCACGACTCTGGTCATGACCCGAATTGGTCATGAGCCAAGTCAAATTTCCCCATAAGGTTCAATGTAAATAAGGTTAATCCGTTCTGTAAATATTTGTTTTAATCACAAAAATCTGAAACAAAGTAACAAAGAACAACAAAGTACAGTACAGTAGAGAACACTAACCTAGGTGGGGGGGAGGTTATTGTTTGGAGGAAGAGTCCAAATGATAATTGTGCAATGGCGATCCTGCTGGTGGGGGAGGGGGAGATGACCGCAATCACAATCGCACTCATGCAGGGAAGATGGCACTCCATGGGGCACAGCTGCAGAACCTGGAGGTCAAAAGATGGCCCAAAGCTCCTCCTACAATGTGTTTGTGCTGCCACATGACTGCAATCATGGTCATCACCCAGTGCGGAGTTCGCGAACTGAGGCAATTTGTTTTCCTGAAATTTCTGTTTGCAACCTGATTTGGTCATGAACTGAGGCATTTGTGAGCCAAGGTACCACTGTACTACATTATCTGCAGCCAAAAGAAGGAAAATGCTTTCCTAAACTCTTAGTGGCAAGAGAAGCGGCAGTATGTTTAAAAAAATGTTTCGCTTTTGGTGATCATCCATCACTCCTTGCAAAAATATCATTTTTTATTTATTTATTTATTTATTTCGATTTATATCCTGCCTTTTTCCTACAAAGGGCTCAAGGCAGCTTACTTCATTCTCCTCCTCCATCGTATCCCCACAACAACCCTGTGAGGTGGGTTGCGCTGAGTCTGTGACTGGCCCAAAGTCACCCAGTTGGCTCCATGGCTGAGCGGGGACTAGAACCCAGATCGTCTGAGTCCCAGTCCCACGCTCTTAACCACGACACCGCACTGGCTCTCTACTCACCACACTGGCTCTATTTATCCCCACTTCTCCTAGTGACATCATATAGACTCTGCATAGTGAAAGTCTATATGGTTATAGAAAAATTACTATATTTCCTGACATTATCAAACATGGCATTCTGTCTTATTATAATTATATTGAGTCTTTCTACGAAAATAACACTGTGACTAACAATAAACTACTGAAAAATGCAGTTATAACTAAAACTGACGAATAAAAACCCACAAAGTATATTGCAGCAAGGGAAAGGATCAAGGAAACACACCTGGTGACACACATTGCCACTGAGAAACTGAATTCACTTTCCACCTCCCGCGTCCCTCTCCTCTTTCCTTTTGAGTTGTGTTTTTCAGATTGGAAGCATATGAGAGCTCTTGCGATTTTGCAAGTTGCCTTGGGAGGCTTTTGGGCTAAAGGGCAGGATAAGCACGCTATAAATAAATAGGTCTCAGCTATAGGTCCAAGCATCCTGTCCACATCCTTGGGTCGCCTAAATGGACAAGCATCCACTAGAACTGGTCAAGCAGGGGCCAAAGCTGCATCCACTGGACCTGCATGGATTATGGCAACAGCACAAGATGGTGCTGAGACCAAGTCCACACTGATTCAAGCAATTTTATTCTTTGGTCAAACAGGCTATGCATTTCACCCTATAGCTGTATGAATTCTTTTGGCTTGTTCATGGGACCAGTCTTTGAAAAGAAATAAACAGAAGGGTGTTTGAATGGGGAGTGGCATTGAAAAAAGAAGAGATGTGCAAAAGGGTACAGCTTAAGATGCACATACACAGGTAGATATTCTAAGAAGGATCTAAGGTGTTGAGGCATTTCTACCCTCCTGGAATTGCCAGTTTTGAAATAATTGAACATCTGATAATTATTTTATGCAGTCCTGCTGGAGATGCGCTGAAGCAACATTCTGGAGAGCATTCAGCAGGGGTGTTGAGCCAGCCGCCAAATTCCCTTTCATTGGGGCGGGGGAAGCTGCATTCCAGTGGCAGGCCAGGCTGAAGGCAGGAGGCACGGGGCCAAAGTTACAAAGGACGCCAGCATGTTGAAACTTAAAGGTCTCACTGAGAAAGCTGAAGTTGTAGGAGGAGCTTTGGGCCATCTTTTGATCTCCAGGTTCTGCAGCTGTGCCCCATGGAGTGCCACAGAAATTTCAGAATCAATAGGGTGGCAATTCCACCAGTCATTTGAGCCACAAAGTTCTGCCCTGAGAAGTGTGGCAGGCTGCCTCCACCTTGAAGCTGAATTTCAAAAGGCGTTGTAGTTTGAAGCAAATTTGATTCTGTACCGGACACCTTGCCACCAGACACGCATGTGTGCGCGCGCGCACACACACACACACACACATGCAGAGCAGAAGACACCCATGTGGCTTCCTCAGATGGCCACAGAGCAGCTGCCGCTGCACATCCACATACTGAAAAAGAGGCCCTGTGTCCCGGATGCAGTGCACGCTGGAGCGGGCAGGAAACCGTTAGCCTGTGGTCGAGGGCCGGTGGAGCCCGGCAGAAACTGGCTGAGGAACAGACAGTGCGGTGGGCGCCATTGGTTTTAAGCAGGCCGGGATGTGCAGAGATAGCGGGCGCTGCCCCAGGCCGACTCCTCTTCAGCCAACTCTTCTGCAGCTGTTTGGGAAGGGAGCCACTGTGGTTACCAGGCCTATTTTTGACTCTGACAGGAGGCCCTGTGAAGATTAACAGTCACAGGGGTGGTGGCTGATTAGCATTCTCCAATGGCCCGTGCTTAGGGCAATGCACGCCCAGCCACAGAAATGGTTTGAAGATTAAGGACCCGGACTGTGTGACTATGTCAGGAACAGAAGACCACATAAGTTGCTGCAAACAGGGTTTGGTCTTTGTTTTCAACAGAGAGTAAAGAAATCTGGTAAGCATCCGTCCCAGATGCTGTTTCCTGTGATGGAGCTCTTGGGCAGAAGTCTTGTAGGAGCACTGTGGAAGCTGACGGGCCAGAAGATGAGTGCACGGAACCATCTCCTTCACACACACACACGCATGTGTTTTCGTGCACCTATCAATGGTGTGCTTACACATGTTATTACTATGCTCACAAACGCAGCACATGTAGGGATATAATTGTTCAGAGTGACCCTGGAGAGAGTCATGCGGTGGGATCTACTGAGATCCACAGCCTGCACAACCAGGCTGCAGAGCAGTGCTCCTTCCCCGTCCAAGCCAGGCGTGATGCTTGTCACATGTAACAGTTAACCTTTAAAGAAATACAAGGCTGGCCGGCTGCTGCACGCAGCAGCGATTCTGAGTGTCATGAAAGGGCAGCAAATGGTTATTAATTTGGATCACCGTGCATTTACTTCCAAGAGGATGGCAATGTGCTTGCGGAATTTTCTGTCAGAATAACTTGGCTGGCCATGGATATTACGTTCCTTGATTTTTGAAGCGCCATTAGCTGCTTCACCTCAGCCAGCAAAATGTCTCGGGCTGGCCCTGGAGGGTTAGCCAGTGCCAGGGGATGGGGGGCTTTTGCTGTTTACCTCTGCCACAATGCTGCCCAGAGCTGGACACCTCCTCCGGCAGCTGCTGTTTGCAATGGGAGGAAAGTCCCTTTTGGCATGGCTCAGGGCACTCCTCCCATTACAGACAGTGGGCATGTGGCACCATGTAAGTTCCTATTAGGTTAAGCCTCCCCTCATACCACAGCCCCAGCTGGCCTCAGGTCCCACTCCAGTCTAGGTATTTTATTAAAGCAAACAAGCTTTTTTAATGCAAGGGGTCATAACGTACAGCACCGGTTTTGCATGACATTTCCAGTTTCAATACACAGTATCGCATGGTAAGGCTGGAAAAGATGCTGCCTGACATCCAGGAATGCTGCAGCTGCCTGCCAGGGTCCACCATACTGGGCTAGGGGGACCAAGGGCCTGACTCAGTATACAGCAGCTTCTCATGCTCTTAAGGCTGGGAGCAGCAAGCTACATGACGAGCTTCTTCTATCACCTGGCTGCTTAATATCCACAGCCAAAGGGTTTCTTCTCCATGGAACAAACGCATGGCCACTTGCTCAGTAGGAAATGCTATTGCCATTCCATGTTAATTCCATACAATTCCATGCTTCCTGCCACATGCACAGGCTGAAATGGATGAGGAGCGTGCAAGGACAGATGTTAAAACTCTTGGAACCTGAGACTAGCTACAACAGCTCCCATGGGTGCTGCAATGTCTAATTCATCATTGCTTGTATAGATGCTTGTATTTTTTAAAATCAATACTTAGCCAAAGGAAGGCTTATGTCGCAATTACTGAATTCACTACCCCCCCACACCCCGCATGCTGAACATGTGCCATCAAGAAATTTCTGAGCATATGCCAAGTGCTTTCACCACCATCAGCAGGCTCCAACCACCTGGAGTTCGTACGAAGGGCACCCACGCACGACCGGTTAGTGGGAGCGGCCGAGCACTCACAGCTCCCGGTTTTTGTCCCTGTTAGTCCAAGTACAGGTATCCACAAAGAACGCTTTTCCATCACGCCTTTGGAAACCTGTTCTGACTCTTGCCTTCTCTCTTTCGGCTCTGAATAATAGATTTAGAGACCGTTTTTCTCAAGCACGTGCTGCCCCCTTGTGGCAGACTTCGTGATCTGACCTTTATACGACTGTTTTAAGAGCTTTAAGTCTCGTCCTTGACTCATTCACAGAGAAACCCTTTAAGGAGAAAGAGCTGCATGATGCTTTTGGCTTGTTAGCGCTAGGCCACGTCCATCTGGATGTCTCGAGTCGTTCATGCTGTGAAGTTGGCCAATGTTCAGCATTACCAAGATATAAAACAAGGGACAAGGCACCTTGAAGCAGCTGACACGACTTTTAAAATTATTTAGCAGGACCAAAAGTTTGCTATGACCACCGTATTCTCTTGACAAAATGCTACCAGCTTGTGCCCAGCTTCATTTTGTACTCCAAGGCCAAACTTGCCTGTTATTCCAGTAATCTTTTGGCTTCCTACTTTGGCATTTCAATCCCCCATGATGATGTTGTTGTTAGTCGTGAAGTCATGTCCGACCCATCACGACCCCATGGACAACATTCCTCCAGGCTCTCCTGTCCTCCACCAACCCCTGGAGTCCACTCAAGCTCACACTGACTGCTTCAGTGACTCCATCTAGCCATCTCATCCTCTGCTGTCCCCTTCTTCCGTTGCCATCTATTGTTCCCAGCATTAGGCTCTTCTCCAGGGAGTCCTTCCTTCTCACCCATGATGATAAGGACATCATTTTTGGTGATAATTCTAGAAGGTGTTGTAGGCCTTCACAGAACCAGTCAATTCAGCACCAGTGGTTGGGGCATAGACTTGGACTACTGTGATGTTGAATGGTTTGCCTTGGATTTGAACTGAGATCATTCTGTCATTTTGGAGATTGTATCCCAGTACATCACCAGACGGTCAACACAGAAATCAGATTGACTATGTGCCGTGCAGCCAAAGATGGAGAAGCTCTATACAGTCAGTAAAAACTAGACCAGGAGCTGACTGTGGCTCAGATCATGAGCTTCTTGTTGCAAAATGTAGGCTTAAATTGAGGAAAATAGGGAAAGCACTAGGCCACTCAGGTATGACCTAAATCATATCCCTGATGAATATACAGTTGAGGTGACAAATAGATTTAAGGAATTAGATCTGATAAGACAGAGTGCCTGAAGAACTAGAGATGGAGGTTCACAACATTGTACCAGAGGTAGCAACTAAAACCATCCCAAAGAAAAAGAAATGCAAGAAAGCAAAATGGCAGTCTGAGGAAGCTTTACAAATAGCTGAGGAAAGAAGGGAAGTGAAAGGCAAGGGAGAAAGAGAAAGATACAAACAACTGAATGCAGAATTCCAGAGAATAGCTAGAAGAGATAAGAATGCCTTCTTAAATGAACAGTGCAAAGAAATAGAAGAAAACAACAGAATAGGGAGGACCAGAGATCTCTTCAAGAAAATTGGAGATATGAAGGGAACATTTCATGCAAAGATGGGCATGACAAAGGACCAACATAGCAAAGTCCTAACAGAGGCAGAAGAGATTAAGAAGAAGTGGCAAGATTACACAGAAGAACTATACAAGAAAGAGCTTAACGTCCCTGATAACCATGATGGGGTGGTCACTGAACTCAAGTGAGACATCCTGGAATGTGAAGTCAAATAGGCCTTAGGAAATCTGAGCAACAACAAAGCTAGTGGAGGCGACAGTATTTCAGCTGAGCTATTCAAAATCTTAGAAGACTATGCAGTAAAAGTGCTACACTCAATATGCCAGCAAACTTGGAAAACTCAACAGTGGCCACAGGATTGGAAAAGGTCAGTTTACATTCCGATCCCAAAGAAGGGCAATGCCAAAGAATGTTCAGACTACCACACTATTGCACCCATTTCACACGCTAGCAAAGTTACTCTCAAAATCCTACAAACTAGGCTCCTGCAGTATGTGGACTGAGAACTACCAGAAGTACAGGCAGGATTTCGAAGAGGGAGAGGAACTAGAGATCAAATTGCCAACATATGTTGGATCATGGAGAAAGCTAGGGAGCTTCAGAAAAACATCTACTTCTGCTTCATTGACTATGCTAAAGCCTTTGATTGTGTGGATCACAACGAATTGTGGCAAGTTCTTAAAGAGATGGGAGTACCAGACCATCTTATTTGTCTCTTGAGAAACCTATATGCGGATCATGAAGCAACAGTGAGAACTGGACACAGAACCACTGATTGGTTCAAAATTGGGAAAGGCTGTATACTGTCGCCCTGCCTATTTAACTTATATGCAGAGCACATCATGAGAAAGGTAGGGCTGGATGAATCACCAGTTGGAATTAAGATTGCAGGGAGAAATATCAACAACCTCAGATATGGAGACGATACCACTCTCATGGCAGAAAGTGAAGAGGAACTAAAGAGCCTCTTGATGCGGGTGAAGGAGGAGAGCACAGAAGTTGGCTTGAAACTCAACATTAAGAATACTAAGATCATGGCATCCAGTCCTCTCACTTCCTGGCAAATAGATGGGGAAGAAATGGAGGTAGTGACAGATTTTATTTTCCTAGGCTCCAAGATCACCGCAGACGGGGACTGCAGCCAAGAAATTAAAAGACGCTTGCTCCTGGGGAGGAAAGCTATTGCAAATCTAGACAGCATACTAAAAAGCAGAGACATCACCCTGCCAACAAAAGTGTGTATAGT
This sequence comes from Varanus komodoensis, assembly GCF_004798865.1. Classification (NCBI taxonomy): domain Eukaryota; kingdom Metazoa; phylum Chordata; class Lepidosauria; order Squamata; family Varanidae; genus Varanus; species Varanus komodoensis. The sequence goes on along the minus strand of NW_025335972.1, from coordinate 5,784,501 downwards.
CAAGGCTATGGTTCTCCCAGTTGCAATGTATGGCTGTGAAAGCTGGACGATAAGGAAGGCTGAGCGCCGAAGGATTGAGGCCTTTGAATTGTGGTGCTGGAGAAGACTCCTGCGAGTCCCTTGGACTGCAAGGAGATCAAACCAGTCAGTCCTAGAGGAGATCAACCCTGACTGCTCTTTAGAAGGCCAGATAGTGAAGATGAAACTCAAATACTTTGACCACCTAATGAGAAGGAAGGACTCACTGGAGAAGAGCCTAATGCTGGGAACAACTGATGGGAAAAGAAGAAGGGGACGGCAGAGGATGAGGTGGCTGGATGGAGTCACTGAAGCAGTCGGTGTGAGCTTGAGTGGACTCCGGGGGATAGTGGAGGACAGGAAGGCCTGGAGGAATGTTGTCCATGGGGTCGCGATGGGTCGGACATGACTTCGCGACTAACAACAACAAAGCAGGACCAAAATGATCCAAAATATGACATCTACTTGGAGCTTCCATACACGAGTCTTTAACCTTGCCACATTACTGAGGCTTCTGCCTCAGATTTTTTTGCTGGATTAAGACAGGCTCCTCCACATGTTTTTCCCCTCAGGCTTTTCTTTCCATTACGCAACCACTAAGTGGCACTGCGATCTAATGGAACTGCACAAGTACACTAGGGTTTCATTCCACCATGTCCAGACAATACAGACTTTCCTTGAGGCGTAAAGAGCCACAGAAATTGTTGCAAAGAGAGGAGAGGCCCTGGAGGAAGAGGAGGTAAGGTTTAGCACCGTCAGACCACTGTGAGTAGGGAATCATGTGTGCACAATGAATGCCTTGTGAGGATCCAGTTCCCACAGACCCAGGTGAAACTCAGAAGGAACAGTCTCATTCTCAGAGAATTCAGCCTGGCCCTGGGAGAACCTGCTGCCAGAAGAGAAGGGGGGGATGTTACAGGGGAAGGCAGCAGGGAGGCTTTTAGGCAAGCCTCATCCTTCCCAGGGTCTCCTGGGAAAAGTGGCCAAGGAACCAGGGGCCAGCGTGGGTGGGGCAGAATCAAGTGATTTCCACTTGGCTTGTAAGCAAGCCAGTTTGCTCCAGGTTTGAGGGGCCCGTGGCAAAGTACCCTGTGGTACCCCCTGTGATGGCTCCTCTGTCAGTGAGCTGTATCTGGCTGCAGGGCTGGCTAGCTGGGCCAAGACAGCCTGCAATTTCCCAGGATGCTCCAGAGTGATGCTATTGTGTGGGAAATTTGAAGGGGATTTAGCGCCATCCATTTGGCACTGCTTGGAGTGCTGGAGGAGGAAAAGTAAATACAGGGCCGTCCAGAGCAGGCATCTGCAGTGGTCCTGCCAGGGCTCTGGGAGCCACCCAAGGAAGCCTGGGGCTGACTCCAGTCCTGCCCAGGAGCTCTTGCTATCAGTTCTTGGCTGGGTTCATCGGGCTGCTCCCTGCTGTGAGCCTCTGACTCAGCCCCTCTCTTCCTGGTGCTATGGGGGCCATCTCCCATGCCTACTGGGCTCCACTAGCTCCTTGCCCCAACCTCTGAACTGCAGAACTGCTCCGCAACTTCTGACTCTCTGTTGGCCTCACTGTGAGTCACCCAGACGCAGAAGGACAGGGAGAGAGGCTGGATGGAAGTCTGTTCAGCCCCTAAATCTAGCCCTAAAGGATCTGTGAGAAAAGTGGGTAAGAGCCAGTGCAGTGTAGGGGTTAACAGCGTGGGGCTGGGACTCAGGAGATCTAGGTTCTAGTCCCCGCTCGGCCATGGAGACAGCTGGGTGACTTTGGGCCAGTCACAGACTCTCAGTCCAACCTGCCTCACAGGGTTGTTGTTGTGGGGATAAGACTGAGAGGAGGAGAAGTAGTTCCGTGAAATGAAAAAAGTGGGTCATAAATATAATAAATAAAATACATAATTTTATATGGATTTTATTATTTTATATGGATTTTAACTTGTTTTATCTATGTTGTAAGCCGCCCCGAGGCTTCGGCGAATGGGGCGGCATAAAAATGTTTTAATAAATAAATAAATAAATAAATAATAAATGAGAGTGAACCATTCACCTCAAGATATTAATACGTCTTTCTTTTGTGATAATATTTATTATTAACCAAACAGCTTTGGTTATTGAGTAGTAAAGGAAATGTAAAAATGAATAAATGGTAAGCTCTAGCCACTCTCCACCTGGAAGCACCTTAACACCAGTTGAAATAGGGAGTTCCTTCCCCAGAAAACTCAAGAAATGATAGCCCTAGGAAAGGGGATGGGCATCTCCAGGGGATAACTAGGCTGCCCAGGGTTCTTCAAGCTTAGTGCTCACATGCCATCAGAGCTTGTGCAGCAAAATGCCTCTGCCTGGCACATGCCCGGTCTGTCCAGAGGCTGAGCTGTGCTGGTGTGGACCAAAATATGCCAACAGGGGGCATCCTTTGCTAGCAGACAGCTGTAGTTTCTCCGGGACTTGATGTGTGTGCGGGGAGGCAGTCAGCATCTTTGCATGCCGCACCGGCTGCTGAACGGCTGCCTGGGGTTGCCTGTTTGCAGTTTGATTAAGTATTAATCAATATTGATTTGCAGATGGCCCAGATAACGCTGCTGTAGCAACACTGGCTTGCTGGTTCCATTTCACAGGGAGTAAACTGAGGCATGGACTCAAACAGAGGATGTTGCTTGTTTCTGCTTCCTCCCCTCTGCCCTGCTGCACTGTTCCCTCCGCATGAGCTGGGAGGCTGTGCCGTGGGATGGTTTGAATTAACCATCCGCAGAAAGGACATTTAATCCAATATTGCAGTGATTCATAGCAGCTTGTATTCCTTGGGCTGGGCTTCCGTGCAAGCCACAGATCTGTGCGAACAAGAGAGGAGGGGGGATGCTCAGGACGCAGGGCACAGCAGGGCAGGCTTTCTTGTAGTACGGCTCCCTCGAGCTGAATGTGTGTTGATACAGGAACACGTGTGCTTTTATTCAGGGTTCAGCTGGGTGCCAAATGGCAGCCAGTCGAGTGCCATCATCAGCTGCTGACTCTGAAGCAAAAGGGTTGTGCAAAGAAATGAGGACACGGCTCAGTTTCTAAACAGAGAGAATGGCAGAGTGTGGGAATACTCTCTGTGAGAAGGCTAGCACGCACCCTGGAAGGCGGCATCCGGAACTGGACCTTGGGGGCTCCCAGGGAACAGCAGGCAATCGCAGGGGACAGTGCATCAGGCGGGCATCATCGCCAGGCTGCCGTGGCCACTCCGGGGGCTCTTTCTGCTCACCCCAGTGTCCTTCCTGTTCATAAAAGCACTTTATGTCCAAGCATGTACATGGCTGCCGATGCTCATTTTATTATTTTGGCTTTAAGAATCCTGTTATCCCTTTCTCCAACAAACTTCCTATGGTGGCTAAAGTATGTTTTCTTTTTTAAAAAAAGGACAGATTGGTGTTGCTTATACTGAAAACAACAAATGTCTTCCTAGCTTTTCATCCCATCCCCCCACCTCCGCCCACCTCATCCTTCTATGCAGGAAAAGTTCTAAAATGGCATTTTGGATCAGCCCCTGACAATTTCTTCTTTTATGATGGTGCTGGCCATCTGATTATTATCTATTAAAAACATTAAATCTTCATTTTGCTTTTTATCCTCTACCTGATGAAGCAGGATCATCTTATCAGTAGCTTTTTTTTATTTTGTTGTGATGTGCCTTCATGTGGCCACCCTATGAATGAGTGCCCTCCCGAATTTCCTGTCAGTGACAGCCCTGCTCCGCTCTGGTAAATTCAGGGCTGTGGCTTCCTTTATGGAGTCAATCCATCCCATTGTTGGTTTCTTCTTTTTCTTCTGCCTCCGACTCTCCCTTGCACGATTGTCTTCTCCAGGGAGTCTTGCATTCTCATGATGTGCCCTCGGGATGACAGCTTCACTTTTGTCATTGTTGTGTCTGTGGAGAGTTATGGCTTGATTTGATCGAAGACCCGCTTGTTCATCTATCTGTCAGTCCAGGGTATTCATAAAGCTCTCCCTGTCAGCTTTCTTTACTGTCCAGCTTTCACACCCACACCCTTTGATTGGGAATACAACTGAATGGGTGATCTTGGCTTTGCTCTCCAGTGAAACGTCCTTACACTTGACGGTCTTTTCTAGTTCCTCCATTGCTGCCCTTCCAAGTCTCAGTTGTCTTCTAACTTCTTGGCTGCAGTCTGTGTTTGCAGAGTTGACTGAGCTGAGGTATGCACAATCTTGCACAATTTCAATTTCTTCATAAAGCAAGTTCTGTAATTCTGTAATCATGATTGTTGTCTTCTTAAGTTCTGCTTTTGTACTTTCTTCTTTCACTTTCATTGGGGATTGTTTCAATTCATTGCTGCTTTCTGTCAGCAAGATGGTATCATCTGCCTATCTTAAATTATTGATGTGTCTTCCGCCAATTTTCACCTCTTCCTCTGATCCTAATCCAGCTTTCCCAGTGGCATGTTCTGCACACAGTTTGAACACACAGGGCAAGAAAATGCACCTTTGTCTGAGCCCTTCACCTACAGGACACCATTCTGATTCTCCATAGGCAGTCCTAACAGTAACTTCTTGTCCTCAGTGCAGGTTGCCCATTTGGACAATCGGATGCTGAGGCACCCCCATTTCTTTCATGACCATCCATAGCTTCTTGTGATCAATGCAGTCAAAGGCTTTGCACCAGTCTCTAAAGCATAGACTGGCCTTCTGAAATTCTCTGCAGTGCTTCAACATGTATTTGTGGTATGATCTCTAGTGCTCTTCCTTTTTAGAATACAGCTTGAGCATCAGGCATGTTTTGGCTCCATTTTGGGTTACGTTCGTTGTTGTAATATCCCGAGTCTGACTTTGCTTGCTTGGGAAATTAGTGTAATCATCCTATGGTGGTTGTACTCTTCTGAATCACCTTTCTCGGCAACTGGAATGTTTATTGAATGTTTCCAATCTGTGGGTCATTGTTTTGTTTTCCACATTTGTTGGCATATTCTTGTTAAGACTTGGATCTATTGGATCTCTGAAGCTTGGAATTAGTTCTATTGGCATTCTGTCTGTTCTGGGAGCTTTATTCATTCCTGGTGCTTTCAGAGCAGCTTTCACGCTGCTTTCTAATATTGCAGGCTCTTCCTTGTAGGATCCCACTTTGAAGAATGTTGCCATCCTTTCATCTCTTTAGTTTAGTTCCTCCATATATTCTTTCCACCTTCTCTTTATTTTCTCCTGGTCAGATTGTATGTTCCCCTGTTTGTCTTTCAACATTCATAATCTAGGTCTGGATTTCTCTTTGATTTCTTGGATCTTCTGGGAAAAAAATCTTTTGTTTTATCTCTTCTGTTGTTCCTTTTGTTTCTTTGTACTGGTCATTGTAACAGTTTTTTGTCTCTGCTGCTGAAAAGTTGCTTTCAGGATCCTGTCCCCATTTCTATCACCTATTGCTTTTGTTTCTTATCTGTCCTTGGCAATTATGAATGTTTCTTCTGCCATCCATCTAGGCCTTTTCTTGCTTTTTGCTACAGGAATTGTCTTTTGACATTCTTCCTTAACAACATTCTCTGGCTTCAGTCCACAGTTCTGCTTCTGAGTTAAGTAATGCAAATTTGTTCTTCATGTGGATGTTAAATTCCTCAGGAAATTTATTTGAGTTGTATTTTGGTACTGTTTCTGTTAGTGATTTTTTTCAGTTTGACTTTTTATATTAAGAGTTCATGATCACTACTGCACTCTGCTCCTGGTCTTGTTTGGGCACGAAGAATACAAATTCCCCATCTTCTGCTTCCAATTACATAGTCTGTTTGATTTCTGTGTTGGCTATCTGGTGATGTCCATGTGTACAATTGTCAGAATTATGTATTTGCAATAAATATATTGTTGGCTTTACAGAATTCCATGAGTCACCTTCCTGTTTTGTTTTTGACCCCTGTGCCGGATTCTCTGACAACATTAGATTCTGCTTTGTTTCCCACTGTAGACATGAATAATGGTTTTGTTGATAGGTTTTCCACACATTCTGATGGACAAGAACAAGTCGGGCATTGCATTATAGTCCATTACTGCCTGTGCTGTGCCTTGCCTCAGTATGAGAGCTACTCCTGAATTCCAGCCTGCTTCAGTTCAGCCACACTGAGTACTGCCAAGTTTGACTGTTCAGTTTCTTGCTTCAGGGTTGCTTTCCAGGGCGCCTTAATTCATACTTCTTATGTTCCAGTTGAACGTGTTGTGCAGCATTGGACCTTCCTTTCACCTCTGTGCATGCCAGCCGCTAAACTTCCTTTTGGCTTTAGTCTAGCTGCATCATTAGCCACAGCGCTACTCAGACTTTCCCCTTCCCTGGTAGCTCATTGAGTGCCTTCTGATGTGGGGGGTCTTATCTCCCGGCGCTCTCTTTTGTTTTGTTTTGGATCGTTTCATCATAGGGTGTTCAAGGGACGAAATATTCGCAAGTGTATTACCATTGCCGCCTTCCGTGCAGTCCTAGCCAGAGTTAGCTCGAGTGTCATGGCCACTGCCCGTGAAAGATCCTCCGCCAGTGCTGCCTTCAGTTGCCACTGCTGCCCTGTAGGTGCCCTTCAAGAAGTTTCTCCACGTTGGGTGTTGGGTGACCTACGTGGTGGGGGACACGTGCCAATACCACAAGTCCGTTTACTATACACGTTTCTATACTGCTTTCCTGTGAGCTATCAAAGCAGTTAATGGAAATCAGGTAACCATAAAGACATGATAAGATAATGGCTAGCTGGCAATAGCCTTTATACTGGCAGGGGCACACTTCAGAGAAAGTCTGTGTAAGACACACTTCGGTGTCTTAAGCAGACACCTAAAGATCAAAATGGAATTGCTCTGCAGAGCATTGGACTCGGCCGGCCTGCCTGCCTGTAGAACCAGCAAGGTCCCGTCTTAGGAGACAGAGCCAACCTGCTCTCTGTTGTTGTTGGGGCTTGTCCCCCCTCCCTCCATTTCTGTGTCCTTTATCTCATTCACAACTAGGCTGCATCTCAGCTGGTGTCCCCTAAGGTGAGTGCTTTCCGAGTAATTTACTTTCTCTCACCCCATTCCAATGCTTTGGGCCACTTAGCTAAGCTGCTGTCATAGACTAATATGAAGGTTTTATTGAATTACAAACTAGTGTTTAAAATTATTCCAATAGCCAATGTATATGAATTACTAAGTGGAGATTTTGATTGAAATACGCTGTGTAGGGATTGCCCTGAGCTGGCTTTTTCTTGGCTGTTATCATCCATTCTGGTTGGTAGCTGGATACCTTTACCCTCTTGTTTCTTTGCACTGACCATCAACACCAAGGCCATTTCCTTTGATTTTTAACTTCTGTGGTACAAATTCCACAAATAGCAATTTGTTCCAGAATTTGCTCAGCTACCTTTATACCAACTTTTCTCTGTTTTATGTTGCACTTGTGGCTTACACAGCTAGTTATGTGTGCAATCACCAGGCAGTCTTTGGCGGTCTGCAGGGTGTGGGTAAAAGTTTCCAAAGCAGAGATAACCAATGGCATTTGAGGGCTGTGGGAAATCTTTTGGTGTTTGGGTGCGGTGTTCAAGAGAATTTCCTGTCGTTTTTACCTTTTCTTGTGGCAGTTGAAGGAGTCCCCCCAAAAAGTTTGCACATGTGCACCTGTGCGTACAAGCAAGAGGCCTGGGGTGCAGCGTGGCACCCCCTGATGGCTCAACAGGACAGGCGACCTGGTTCACCTTGCGAGTACTTGCAGGGCTGGTATCAGGCCTCAGGTGCTTGCAGGGATTAGAGCCACTGCAATAAGGGAAACTAGCTGGAAGCCAGAGGAGGGCCTAGAAAAGGCTGTTCAGCCCTGCCTAGTTTCCCCACAGCAACAGGAGCCTTTGGGGAGGCTGCTGCGCAGGCCCATCTCCAGTTCCACCGCACTTTCGTCTCTTCCTTGATTCATCTGTTGCCTCTAGGCCAGGGATGGCGAAGCTATGGCCCGCGTGCCCAAAGGGGCATGTAGAGGATTGCCCCAGCAGCCATGTGCCTATTCAGAAAGATTAAGGGCACCAGGCAACGCAGCGACTCTTCGAGCTTTCTCATGGCCACTCAGTGCGCTGACAGGGATTTGCATGCACTGTGATTTTAGCGGTATGCAGGTGGCGCAGTGGTTTAAACTGCTGTGCTGCTGGGCTGGTTGAACGAAAGGTCACTGGTTCGTGTCTGCACAACCCATTGTGATTTTAGCAGAAGGTAGGAAAGGTAGAAAATACACTCAGATGCCTTTTTCAGGGGTGACCAAAAGCTGGTGGTTAGTGGAACATTGCCTTCTTGTGCTGGTGGTCAGTAAATTCAGGTTTTATCGCAGTGTTGGCACTTTGTGATAAATAAATGGGTTCTGAGTTGCAGTTTGGGCACTCGGTCTCTAAAAGGTTCGTCATCACTGCTCTAGACCTTCTGTGTCCTTGCAAAGAATCTGCTGCTTGCCTTCTCCTGACCTGGCCTGCCACCTCTTGTTCTTCTGCTCTTGATGTTGCCTTCACCTTTGGCCCTGGCCCTGGCCTGCTGGCATCTGACCCTCCTTTGTACCTGCCTTTGCTTTTACCTTTGGCCCTCCTGCATCTTGCTGAGATCCCTGACCACCTCCGTTGCTCCCAGTCCTGCTGCTTCTGCAGTCATAGACACCACTTGCTTAGGTCCTGCATCTGACTGTGCTTTTATATTAAAAGATTGCTGGGCATCTCCGCATTTGCAGGCACAAAATCTTCTCAGTTTCATATTGAGAACAGGTAGCTTCCTGAATTTTAGCAGTATGTTGTACCTCAGTGGGATGCAGGTGGCGCAATGTTGGGTGGGCAAGTGTTATTGTGATGTTCATATCTAAGAATGTGTATTTCACATTGTTTTTCAGCAGCACTCCTCCTTTTGTCTTTAATTGCATAGTTCTGTGCACCTAGGCACTGGAAGGACGAGGCATTTTTGCTTTGACTTTGGAGGCATGTGGATTTTAATGCTATCTCACACCCCATGGTTGTCCAGGCACCCTTCAGTATGATTTGCTCTGGCTTGGCTCAAAGGAACTTCTCATCTAACCTTGTTCCTCAACACATTTCCCTTTCTAAAAATGTAGCTAGTTTTGACCCGGCCGGATGCCCCCTCCCTGTTAAAGGCAATAAGCCATTAAGCAAGCAGGTGGTGGACCAGACTTGGCCGAGCACCTGTCCAGCTCCTCAGGGCTCGACAACTGAAACTCATCCAGTAAAACTAGACCACATGGTGCTTTGGACAACTTTACCAAATGAACTGCATTAATTGCAGTGTCCCATTTGTGGCAGATCTGAGCGACGGTATCTTCAAAGTTACACGGTAACTTGCCCCAGCGTGCTGCGAAGGGTCCGCCGTTTCTCTCTCTGGCTCAGATTGCAGCAGGCCATGAGCTGCTTGAAAAGCTCAACTGGATGACACCAGGGAGACATAACGGGGGTAGGAAAGGACTCCCTCTTTGCCTCCCATAGAATAGCCCCAGTGGTGAGCCCGAAACTGGGAATCAGCTGAGGGGGCTCCTCAGCGCCGCCTCGGGCTCTGCTTCATCACCATGTGGCCAACAAGTCCTCACTGGAAAAATAAGGGAGGTGCTTTTTAAATGTTGTCATTATTGAGGCAAGGAAAACAACTGCCAAAATCCTCTGCTTTAAATGCTGGTGAGCAAGCCATCTGCACACGCTCATGGTCATGAGGGTGTTGTGCCACTGCGTTATTTCTTTTCATTTCTGAACTCACACTGATCACAGGATGTGTCCAGTTCGCAAGATGGGAATTATTGCTCTAGCAATCATGACTTCTATGATCATCAGGTAACACCGAAGCTATCTATGGGGTGCATATAGTAAAGGAAGAGAAACCAGGATGCTGGGGTTGCTTGCATGACCTACTGTGAGTAGGGCAGCCTATATCTCAATCTATGCTAGTGCCAGCCAGTATCATGCTTAACTTTGGCTGCAATGGAACATAATGGTTGTTACGTGTGAATCGGAAGAGAGGGGATATTCTTGCTTCATAACGGGTAATGCTGCCTTTAACTGCTCTTAAGCTGCTACTGTGCTTGGTTGTCATCATGCAGAGTACAAAGACGCATCCAAACGGATGCTTTAGAAAAGGAGTCATAGGAGGCATGTCCCAGCTTATGCTGCAAATGTCCTACCATTAAATACACAGTCTGCTCATTTCCAGGAAAAAGATGTACTGCACCATTACAGGATACAGGCACTGTACGCCCAGGTTACATGCTGGTCAGCAGGGGCTAAGGCGGGGGATCCACAGCCTCACAAAGCTTGCTTTTTCTTCTTTTCAGACCTGCAAAGCCGTCCTGGAGTAGCCCGAGGTGAAAAGGGTCTTAGCGGCCTTCAGGATAAATGGATGATCAGGAGCACTGAGGTCCACATGCGCCTTTGGCCTTTCCAGTTTGCAGAAGGGCACCTAAAATTATCTCTGCCAATCCGTCCGTTTTAGCAGGAGGACACATACCTTGCTGTCATTTTTGAATAGGAAGATCAGCAAGTCATGCAGGGAAAGACAATGCATGGCGCCATCTGCAGCTTGACCTGCACACTGCATATGTGCATTGTTCCACTGGTAGAAGAAACTAACAGCTTGACAGAGCGTGTGTGTACACGGAATAGCAGCCATAATGAGATCTACTAAATACAGAGCAGTACACCTTTTATTGATGTCCCCTCCTCTTGTTTGCCCACGGAAAGGCCGTAAGGGCAGTACGGACAGTTTTGCTTTGCACAGCACACGGTGTGTCCTCATCCTGCGACACCAAGAGCCACAAGCACAGTGTAATTCCAGTGCAGAACATCTCAGTCAGTGCAAGAGCTTTCAGTTCACCTATGGAGTGGAGAACAGCACATGCACTGTCTGGAAAGGAAATGCTGACCTCAGCTCCCTCCGACCCTCCTGCCCGGGGCAGCCTCTGCCGTTTAACCATCCGGAGGTGTGCGTCGCGTATTCCAGGCTCTCCTTGAAAGGCAGCTGGAAAGGGCTTGCTGCGGACCAAGGGTTCCCCCCTGAAGCTTCATCAGCCAGCCACATCGTAGATAAGCTCTGGTGGCCACTCTCAGTAGGGTTATGTGGATCCTGCCCAAGCCACAGGGGGGTTCCCAGGGACAAAGGCACCAGCACCCATTCCCTGCCCAGCACGGAGTTCCTGAAGACCTGGACACATTGTGAGTTTTGTCCCTCCAGCCTGTCTCAGCATTTATACATCTCTCTGTATAGTTCGTGGTAGCTATATAGAGAACCAGGGAATAAAAGTTCCAGGAAAGAGGTGGTTTCTTCAATGTGAGAGAAACGATTCCAATGTGGATACTATCAAAAGGACAAATGCAGAGAGGGAATGCTAATCTACTGAATCCGTCCATTATTGGAAACAGGGGATATTGAAGCAGACACCAAGGAAACACCGAAGGAGAGAACACAAGATAACCAAACACCCACGGACAGGGCACTCTTTGCCTCGCTGCGCATGTGTGCAGGAACAAGTATCAGTGACAAGATCAGGAGGTGCAGTGCCTACTTCCCTGACGCTGCTGAGAGAGGCTGTTTGAAGAAGCAATGCTTGACTGCAAGGCACACCTGCACTGCTGGGCTGTTCTGTGCAATTTTGTAGAAGCCCATGTTTCCCCCTACCCTGCTCTTCCCACCTGAATTTGGCACCCTCAAAGAGTTCACACAAAGTGAACCAGCTATACCAGATGGAGTATCCCACTTATGTCCTGGCATGGGCAGGCGTGGTGTCTATACACGCTTAATCAGGATTTTCAAAAATCATGTTTGATAAAGTAAACCAAGAAAAGGATGCTGTATGAACACGGGTAGTGAAAGCAAGAAGTTAGAGGTATACAAATACTGAGTAACATGGCACATTAGTTCACCATAATGAGAAGTCAGGAAGGGGAACTTGTAGCAAAATGCAGAGGACTGTGTGTACTCTCTTTTTTCAATCATGGGACTGTAGTTGGAGCATTGCAAAGTGGCACAGAATATAAACCAGAACAGGACGCTGCTGAGAATATGCCATCATTGTGATGCCCGGGCTGAGAGGATCAACTCCCAAAAATTCTGTTCTCAGATTTTGCTAGTTATGAAGGTCTGATGGATTATATGCAGCTAACATTTCAGCTTTGTAGCTAGTATGGAACGATCTGAACAAGTTGGGTGACATTCCTCTGTTTAAGAAATAAACATGCAAATACCCAGCTTTCAGACTTTAAGGACAAATGTGGACTCTATCTGTACTAAAGCAGTTTTCTGAGTGATGCGTGAGTACCTCAAACAACTCTGATATCCTCACAAGTGGGTCGGAATATATCTTAAATGGCAGTTCTGTGCGCACTAACATAGGAGGAAGACGCCTCACACACTTCCGAGGAAACGCGTGGAGGATCAAGCTGCACATCTGTTACTGCCTGTGCCAAGCCTTTGGGAAGGAGCACACTGAGGAACTGAATAAACAAAGAGTGAATAATTCAGAAATTGTTTTTCTCTACAATCCAGTCATTTCTGCATCAAGACTCCCAAAATGATGGCTTGGTTTAGCACAGCCTTCCCCACTCTAGAGCTCCCCAGATATATTGGACTACAGTGACCATCACCCCAACCAGTTGTAGTGCAACACATGCAGGCTGGCAAAGGCAAGCTCGGAATCTCCCAGGAGACAGGGACGTCTGCTCTTCATCTGAAGGTTTGCAACATGAGGGGAAAGTCCCCACGCGCTCTTGCTAAATTGTTCCAGTGCTTGATTCCTCTCCCAGCATTGCTAGGGTATGTTTGTGTTTTTCAACAAGAATACATGAGTCAGACTCCCAAAACAGCCTTTCAAAGTTGGCTTTGGAATCACAGTCCATTTGAGGTTGCCTCGGTAAGAGCTTTTAGCTGAACCACAAGAGCATGAAGTTTGCGTGAAAAGGCAGACGCTCTGAGAACGGCTCGCAGCCTCATGAGAGGGCTGGTGAAACACCAACCGCAGATGTAAACTTCACTGCTAAACTTCCATGGCCACTTTAATGGGATCTGAGCAAAAGGCTCCTGTGATTAAAGGCAAGGAGTCCCAGGCCATTGGCAGTGGATATACATGGGTGCAATGGGTCAAGAGGAGGAGGCATCAGAAAGCCGTATTTCATGGACCATCTACTTTGGCTTGAGGAAGCCGGCGTAGCCTGAATGATGAACCCAGAGAGGGAGGGATGGTCTGGCCCGGCAGCAGGTGAAGCTGCTGGCATCATACGCAGGAAGAGGCCCCACTGCAGACCCCTCAGCCAGCAGGGTAAACTACCCCCCCTCCGTCCTGCTGCTCAATCGACAGGGGAGCTACAGGGTCACTTAGTTTTTACAGCTGGCTCCTCAGTTCCATTTTCTGGAGGGCACTGGTGGGGTGGGAGGTGGAGCTTTGGCTCAGGCTGGGGAACTCACAGGGTGGAGCTCGTAGATTTCATTACGGACTGCCCTACCTTTCCCTTACATAATTTGAACACTGCTCCTTCCAGCATTGCATCTCAAATGGCAGGAGTCCCCGGAGCAAGTCAAAATCTGCTGTCCGCCCCCACATCTCAGGCAGGCAGGCAGGCTGCCTCGGAAGCAGAAGCACAAAGACTTACATTCAGGTGCCCACACATATCTTGGTAACCAGACAGAAGTTGTGGCCCACACAAGCTGCCCCCTGCAAGAGCAGCAGGTGAGTCTTCAAGGTCAACGTGCTCTCCAGGCCAGTGTGAAGGTTGCTCCTGCCTGCCTCCCCAATTCCCACCTGGGAAGGTGATGCGGGGCTGTGTTGCTGGGCACTCGCATTGCAAACCCGCCCTTGTTTTCTGAGGACCTCTGAAGCCAGCACAGTGTCCCGCTTGTCTTGCAAGCTTCGGGAAGGCAGGGCCACTGCCTCCTGCCATGCCAAGAAAGGTCTCGCTGCTTTCTGAATGTTTCCAAGGTTGGCACAACAGCACAATGGTGTCTCCCCATCCTTCTTTAAGCTCCACGGGGGGACAAGCAGCCTCTCCGATGTGGTTTGCTGAGGCTGAGGGAATGTCATGTGCACACATTCCATCAAACCTCCAAAGTGCTTGCGGGAGGCCAGCCATGCTGTTTTTAACGATTCAGGTTTGGAGGATGAAACTGCTTGTGAGACTGGGCAGCCACAAGCTGCGCCTTGAGGTCTGGTGACTCAGCTGGGGGAGGCAATAGAAGAGATGGGTCCAAAGGCAGGCTGGGACGTGGATCATACCGACCATGGGAGCAGTGGGGAGTTACAGCCCACGGGGGGGCACTGAAATGGGAGATCTCTCCCATGGAGGCCAGCCCTCCCTTCCAGAGGTGGACCTGCTGGCTCGATGCCAACACCGGGGAGACACCCAACTAGGGGTGCAACTGGTGGAGCAGGGACTTGCCTGTTTCCACAACATGCCTCCTCCAGGGTTGGGGCGCAGATGGGTTCATAAGGAAAACCCATTTGGGAAATGAGAAGTAGAAACAATAAGGATTAGTAAACAAAGAAACAGTTTGAGACTGTTGGTTGGAGGGAGGAGCATGGCTCGTCCTTGTCCTCTCCTTCCCACGGGATCTTCTGCAGCCTCCAGAAAATGCTGCACAAAAAGGCAGGAGACCCTGCTGAATGGGTGGAGCTCAGAGCTGCAGGGAGGGGGAACCCCACAAGTGTGAGCAGAGCCCTTCCCTTTGCAGAAGGCAGTGCCTGGATCCAGCCCCGGATGTGTGCTGAAAACTTGCAGAATTGGGTTGTTGTTTTTAACTCACCCCTGGATAGGAAAGGTACTGTCATGGAAGGCTTAGAGGACACACCAGTCAGGAAGCTAGACAAGAACTTTATTGTGTCTCTCAAACAAGAACAGAGCAGCAACAGGAAACTCCAGGCTCCACCCAACTACAACTAAATCCAGTGCCAGCCAGTGACTAAACCATATAACTGGTTCTTCCATCTCCCTGGTGGCAAGCGACTGGCAGGGCCCGCTCAAGCCATTTTGCTCCCTGAGGCAAAGGACAAGGTGGGGCCCCTCCCATTTCATGTCCAAAGGATGACTGGACTGGCGGCTGAAGCTCTCTTCAGCACTGGCTACGGGACACCTTCCTCCTCCTCCACGATGGAAGGCGACAGGCTGGCTTAAGGCGTGCAGGTCGGGCCACGTGGAACACACAGTTCTCTCCGCCAACACCTTGCTGCCATGCCCCAGGATTTGCTGCCTCATTTTGCCAGTGGCAGAGCGGGCTCTCAGCACTGGAGAGGAGGGCTGTGGAGGGCAGGGGCAGAGCAAATGGCCGCAGAGCACCTGAAGTGGCAGAGAGGGCAGCAAGGCCTTGGGGACAGCAGGGGGGCTTGGGCAGGCAGCCGGGAGAGCTGTGGTGGCTCCTGAGTGTGCACCAGGGAGCAACCAGGCCTGGACAGGAAGCAGCTGAGAGTGATGGGGTGAAGGGGAGCTGGAGGTGTGGGTTGGGAAGTGTGCTTGTGCGCGTGTGTGTGTGTGTGAATGGTCTATGTGTATGCATGCAAAGATGCCTGATGAGATGGGTGGAGAAGGGTTTGCAGGAGTTGTTTAAAGAGAAATGGTTTTGATAATAATGTGGGGAAAATTAACTTGTGGATGCAGTCTAGAACTCAGAAGAGCTGAGCAGGTCTGTCATGGATTGGACATGTTGTGGGGTTTTCATTCATAGGGCTGCCATAGGATGGAGATGACTGGATGGCACACAGTCTGGAAACGGTTTGCCTGCCTGTTTCTGTGCATTGTGAGCTCCAGTCTTTGGTTTTGTACCTTGGGCTCAAAGTCAGCCCCTGCACTGTCCTCTGTTTCTGGGGCACGGAGCTTTTCCTTCATGACCAGCCAGCTCACATAGCAGCCATTTTGTGGCTGGCCACGCCTCTCATGAGGCATTTAGGGGTAGTATGTGTGACAGTTCGCCCAATTTTCAGACATTGTGGACCTCTCCTATATAATGACCCTCTTGGAACAGGTAGCTTTAGGTGGAGAAGTGTTTGAAATGAGCCTGCCTGAAAGTGCAGCCAAGCAACCCTCATTCCCAGAAGACGAGTCCCAATTACACTAGTCAGTGTGGTGTAGTGGTTAAGAGCACGGGACTGGGACTCAGGCGATCCGGGTTCGAGTCCCCGCTCAGCCATGGAGCCAACTGGGTGACTTTGGGCCAGTCACAGACTCTCAGCCCAACCTACCTCACAGGGTTGTTGTTGTGGGAATAAGATGGAGGAGGAGAATGATGTAAGCTGCCCTGAGCCCTTTGTAGGAAAAAGGCAGGATATAAATAGGAACAAATAAATGAATAAATTGTCTGAAGACTTGTCTGTTTCCCTGCTGATCTTGCATATTTGCAAACAAGCAGAAATTACAGAAATACCCTAAGCATCTAATCTGTGCCCCACATGATGCCAAAAGTTGTTCTCCGCCACTTCCAATAAAAGTTGGGGATTGGAGTGTGAATTTCCACAGCTTTGACACTGAGGGCATGTCCAAATGAGGGGCTGCTGGCGCTAAAAACCAAAATGCAGCTATTGTGTTTTCCTTTCCTTCATGGATTTTTTTCTCATAAAAAAACCAGGAAGCAGAGATGGAAAAACAGGAGGACTATAAACTGAAGATGCCTTTGTCTGACCACCCCTATAAAATTCCGTGAATTATACAGTGTGACTGAAGAATAAGTGTCATCTGGAAGCTGCCTGAATCAGTGCCTGTCCTCCAGTGCTGAAAGAGATTGGAGCCAGCCTGGCTGAGAAGAACTGCTTTTCCTCAGTTGGGCATGTGTTAGATTCGACTGGCATATTTGACTGATCGGGTATCCCTGGACAAAAAGAGCAAGGCCTCTGTCTTCTCTTCCCAATGATGTCTCCTTCCCCAAATGGCCTTTTGGGGGAACAGAGGCAGGGAAGGGCTTCTGGCGCAGTGCTCATCAATGCCACAGGCATCTTTACCCAATAATTGCTCTTCCCACTAGCACAACTGACTTCTCTATCTCACACCAAAGGATGCAAACATCTGTACTGAGCCCGCAGCTCTGGATAGAGGTAGGGCTTCCCTGTGCCAGCATCCCTGAAGGTGCATGGAGGGGATGTGGGTGAGTGAAGGAGGCCAGGGCAAGCCTTAGCACTCAGGGAAACAGACACAAGACTGAGAAATGGCAGAAGCATAGCCAGAGGAGTCCTGCTGGGTCAGCCCAAGGATCCATCTAGCCCGGCAGGCTGTTCCCAGCAGTGGCCAGCCAGATGCCTGCGGGAAGCTCAAAGGCTGGACATGCGGGCAGAACACTCCCTGTTAGTTGTCCCAGAGAGGCACAGGGCTTCTGAGCAAGGCAGTTCCCTTGAGCGAATTGAAGCCAGTTGCTATTGAGAGGACAAACTTGCCCAGCTTGTCTAATCCTCTCTAAATGCCCTGGAATCCTGTGGCCATCACTGCAGCTTGTGGCAATGAAGGCCATAACAATTCCATCTTGTGTGAAGAGCAAGAAACAAAGAAGGAACCAATGCTACCAAAGGGAAGGGACGGGAACAGGTGAGAGTGAGCAGAGCAAGGCGAGGGGGAGCCCAGCCACCAGCCTCTTTGTGTGGTGCAGCTGGGCGGGGTTTCAAGTGCACAAAGAAGGTTTTATTGAAACATCTTTGCTTCCTTCCTGTGGAGAAGCCATTCTGCCCACAAGTGGTCCCCTGCCACCATCCCCTTCCCAGGATCAGGAGGGTCTGTTTCCTTGGAGCAAACATCCGAACTGGATGTCCGGTATAAACGCAGCGCCAAATGTGTGGTTGTTTCTGTCACATTTGCACAGCCCATTCAAGTGACTGGGTTGAAGTAGGAGATTAGCAGTATTAATTCATATGTCGTGATTTCCAGATGTGGAGAGATTCCTGCAACTGGAAATGCCTGAAATCGTGGTATTGACTGACAGGATAACTGACACTATTGATAACCTGGCCGGCCGCCTGGCAGGCTCCAACCAGCTACAGTCTGGAGCAGGGGAGGCAACTGAGTGCCCCCCCAGATGCTCTTAAAGTGCAGATCCCATCAGCTGCAGTCTGCATTGCCCTAGCCAGGGATGGATGAGGGTCTCTGGCAGCTTATAAATCTGGCAAGATTGCCCACACCCAGTCTGGAGACTGGCAGCTAAGCTTGCCTTGGGGAAGTCAGTACAGCTGCATACAGTTTAAATTATAGTAGAAATGGCACTTCAAATGGGGGCAGGCCAGAGTGGCTCGGACTAAATTGGATAGACCCTACTTTTCATGACAAAGGGGCTACCAGAATGGGAGATTTATCAAGGGTGATGGAGAAGTCCTTCTGCAAACTGTTTTCTCTCTGTGTGCGTACTCTTGAAAGTCTCCTTTCTGGCCTTTTCTCCAGAGAGAGCGAGCGCCATAGTGGTTAGTCACCACATTCTTCTCCCAGATGGCCATATTGAGGCATTCTCTGGACTTATCCACACGTCACGGCACCTGACCTTGGCAATGAGCTATGATGGGATGGGCATTGTTAAAACAACCCATATGCTGCACCCAATAGATGACGGGGCTCGCTGTGGGTTGTTCACAGCCTCCCTTCGCCTTGGTCCTCCCACAAGTATTCCAGGGGATTTCATAATAGGACCCATTTGCTTGCCCTGCCCCTGCTGCAATCAAGAGCTCTTTTGTGCTTGCTGAAGTTTTTTTTTTTTTGCCCCCCCCTTTTTTCTTTTTGGGGGAACACAAAAAGCAATCTTCAGTTTGACAGCTAGTGACAGCTCCTTCAAAGCATTCAAGTGGCACATTGGAGAGGCTGTCACTGGTTCATCACCCTCTCTTCTTTTAAGTACACCCTAAATATGCACATGTTTTCTTTCGTTCTTTTTTAAAGCCAGGCTTGCACAAGTATGCACTTGTGCACTTTCAGGTGTCCAAAATGGCCTCACCTGGGGACCTCTGCATTCATGTTTTCCACCTTTCTGCCCACCTAACACATTGGGAAAGAGTAGATCCTCAGAGGACCCTGGTCCAAAAAAGAGGAAAAAAAACAGCTTGAGTATTGCACTGCAAAGGAGTCATCTAATGGCCATGCCCTTTCTGCAAGCAATGATCTCTTGTGGCTTTGGCTTCTCTTGACAGATTGCCTTTTGACAGCTGTTAAGATAAAGTCAAAGGTGGGTTCTCTTGATGACTGATGAGGATTCTCTGCTGCACTTCAACAGCACCTTCCCAGACAGTCCCCAGGCAAGATGTGCCATTTTCAGCCTGTACAAGTCCAGTTTTTTGAAGAAAAAATGGGGTGATGAAGCAGTATAGCCATTCCAATGCACTGCACCCCTTGGGCACTTTGAAGGGCTGCCACAGGCTGTCAGATCATAGATCACTTTTTGTGATCTTTGGATAAAACATGTTAAAAGTGGCCAAAACCTAAACCAAATAAGTACCCCAACATAAGTAAATGGTGTGTGGTTATATTCTCCCCTTGAAAATACACCAAAGCAGCTTCTCCCCTTTACTCCATCACCAAATAAGGTAGCAGAACAGAATAAAACAAAATGTGTGTGGGCGTGTGGGACTTCGAATACACATCCAGTCCCCCCTGAGGCATTTGTTCTCAGGACAAAGAGTGTGTTCAGACTGCACTGACAGTGCACTTCTGAGCACCTGCCTGCCCTCAGCCTTGGACAGTTGTGTGCCTAGAGTCAGCACGACATCAGCCTGCTCTGAAACAGGGTTCTTTTTCCGCTTTTTTAGGAATGGCACATGGAGAGAGAAACTGGAGTCAGGAAAATGGTGCCAGCCCTGGAAGCTGCTGCTTGAAGAGGTCCCCTCCTGCTGCTCGAAGGCTGGGCCGGCCTTGTTTGGGACTTCAGCAGAAAGCAAAGCAGAGCTTATGCTGGAGTGCAGCTGCCTCCTTCTCTCAGGAGAAACAGCTGACATGGATTCGGGGAACCTGAGGAGAGCACAAGGCTAAATCGAATGCCAGAACCATCCTGGTCCTGAAGAGAGAGAGGAAGGGCCAGGCAGCAGGATGCACTGCAAAAGCCCAACGGAGGAAAAACATGGAATTGTTTGTGCTTGTTTTACTAATGAGTCATTCATTGTCAGTGGAGCAGAAGAAATTAGTTTTGAGGAGGGATTTATACAGACTTCAAAACACATGGCCACCCGCTACTGGCTAAGTGCTTGGGGCGAGCCACCGCCCTGTGCCATGGCGGGAGCCTGCAGGCAGCAGGGAGGCGCAGTTTGCAAGAAGAGCTGTTGCGAGACCGCACTTGTCCTGAAGAGAAGAGCTTCCCTCGGTTCTCTGCATCAGCAGCAGGCACAGACCAGTGCACGACACCTACCCAGTGCAGAGAATATTGCTCCAGAGGCGAGGGCTATGTGGATGCAGCCAAATTCATAGTGGAAGGAAGCTCCAGAAGGTTTCTGGCCCTAGGAATGTGACTGACTTGCTCTGGCTCAGGTTTTGGTCTTTATTCCACTGGGAATCTAGCCTCATAGGTTCATCGGTAGGTCCACCATTTATTTATAAGGAACCATTACAACAACCTTTCCGAACATGTCCCATCAGCCCCAACCAGCATAGCTAAAGATCTGGTTTAACCAGAGTTGTAAGCCAACACATCTGGAATGCATAAGGTTGTTGTATACTTCCCACCGTGTTGGACTGCATCTCTATTCCATTGCTAGGTTGTGTGAGGTTTTAAGAAAGAAGTTCAAGTCGCAGCAAGGCCTCTCCCGCCTGGTTGCCCTGCCCTGCTATTACTGAAGCCTGGAACATTTCCTTCCATTTTAAAAATACTTACTTGCTGGTTTAATCCCCCTGCCGTGTAAAAGTAATGCTGGGATCCTAAAAGGAGCAGGAGGTCCCACAATTGCAGCAGGACTGGCCTCCCCCATCTAGAAGTTAAGCTAGATGTGTTACCACTCAGAGGGGCTCCTCATCCCCCACCCTGTGAAGGCATCCTACTCAGAGGGGTGGGCTGCAAGTCCAGCACACAGGTTGGAGACATCTACCCTAAGAGGACTCCAAAGTCCATCATTGCATCTGTTGCAGATGCTGGGGGTATCAAGACAGAAAAGGCAGCTCAGTTTTCTTCCTTAAAATGCTAAGTACAGCAGCCCTGTTTGCTAGGCTTGTGGCATGGAAACCTTTTTATTATATTGTATTTTTGATTATCTTTTGTATTAAAATTTTACATGGCTCCACACCACCTTGATTTTTTTAAAAAAATGGCAGGCTAAAAATCTGGTTAACTACACTGAGCCTCGAAACCTTGCCGGAATCAAGGTCTTCTCCGTCTGGCAGGATTTCCCAAGGAGCAAACCTTATGGATGGCGAGCCAAAAGGAGGTTACACCTAATATGTGTTCTCTTGGACTTTGGTCTGGCCAAGGCTATCAGCTGTAAAAGCCATTATGGCTTTTTGTATGTTGTCTGCTGTTTTTAAAACTCACATTCCCCCCAGGGGGCTCCTTCGCAACCCTAAAGAGCGCAGGGCACAATGGGGGCCTTTGAGAAGCAAAGGACTTTGTTACTTGAATGTGCTTGGGTTTCCACTCCACGGTGCCAAGGAGAGCTTAATTTAATACAGAAAACCCAGATGGGCCACATAAAACATTGCTGTGGTCTGGGCTATATATAGCTTCATCTCCAGCCATAACCCACACACATTTCCCTCCTGTTACTCTCTAACCACTTTGCCCTCTTTTGTCACAGCGCGCCTCGGCATCCAAAGTGCGCTTTGCACATCGTCTAGGCACATGTGTCACACACATAATTTGTTGGACATGCTTGTGCACCTGAGCCATTAATCCTTTTAATTTAAAATATTTATAGTCTGCTTTTAAGGGTTTTTTAAAGATCATTTCCAAACATCCTCACATTTTTAAATAATTAATTACTGATTTGTAAGCACTAGCAATGAAAACAGCCAACAACCCTGAAACATCATTCCAACGGAACACAAACAGCCCAATAAATGTTCAGATAGTTAGAGCTAAAACCATTTAGGTTTGGAGGCCTATAAAGCTCATTTTAAGGAAAAGCCTGAGAAAAAAATGCATCTTTAGGACACTCCTGAAAGCCAGTAAGGACAGAGCCTGATGTACTTCCAAGGGAAGTGTGCGTACGGCTAGCCCCTGTCCCTGAGAGAGCCTCAGGTAATTGACGTTGGGTATCATGAATGGCACCAAATTCTGAATTATCTGATTTACAGTTGCAGTTTTTTACTGCCGTAAAGAGGGAGAGACGCTGCAGGTTCTTCTGCCTCAGGTGCCAAAATCACTTGGCAGGCAGACCTACATCCCTGGTTGCGGCGGTGGTGGTGGTGGGGAGCTTGAGGGGACACCTTTTGGTGTCCTCACTGCCTCCAGCAGCAAAATCACTCAGGCTACTGTTGAGCATGTCCCACAGTTTTGAGGCTACTTTTACCTCCCGAGGCAAACAGTCTGAGGCATGCTAGCCAGCTCTGTCTTCCAGGCACTCCCATTCAGCAAGTGCAGCCTTGGTTTTCTTGGTAATCCGTCTTGTTAAATACCTCTCCATAATTTGCCTAGAGAAATGTGCTGCTATCTTTCAGCCAATGAATTGGCTGCCCCTTCAGTGGATGAGTCATAAGAGAAAACTGAGCTGTCCATGAAATTAGATAATAAGATAATTTAAAAATACAATAAAACAGCAAACCAACCAACCAACCAACACAATAGAAGACCAACCTATCAATAAAGGAGCAGAGTAAAATCAGCAGTAAAAGACCCAGCTGTTTCAGAAAAACATCCCTTGGATGTTTCATCGCCTGGGGAAACCAAAAGGCCCTTGCTTGGCAGGGAAAGGATGCTGAAGCGGGCTTTAGGAGGCCCTTCCTACACTAGCCATTTCTGTGACCAGGGCACCACAGTGGGGAAGGCCCACACCCAGCTGCCCCCTGCCTGCCTCAGGTGCCCAGTGTCCTGAGAGAGGGGCCTCCAGACACAGGCGTAGCCTGTTGGTGTGGATGAACCTCTTCCTTCGGGTGGCCAGCAGGTGCCCAGGGCAGGTGCCAGCATCCACCCTCAGCAGGCAGCTAATGGGGTCTCAGCACCCTGCTGGGGCCCTCCACTGATGTTTGCCCTGGGCTTCCCTTGAAATGCCTTTTCTTCCTGACCTGGCATTCCAAGCAGTGCCAAGTGGCTGGTCCTGCTGCCACCCCAGCTCATTAATGGGGGAGGACCGCACAGGGAGGATACGCCCCCTAGAGCCCCCCATCAGACCTAGAGCTGACCCTGCACTTAGAGCTGCAGAGGCGCACACCAGTGCTTTCGCTGGGGCTCAGAATTGGACCAGTTGTCATTCGTTTCCTAGTAGCTGCATTCTAAGCTGGTTTTGTGCATGCTCTGATTCTTCAACAGTCTCTTGAGGAGTAGCTGCCTCTGCCCTGCCCTGCCCTGCTTTTATCACAAGTGCCAGGCACAGCATCAACGGCCCTTTTGTACTACCCCCATCCTAGCACGCCAGCCCATGATGCCCCAGGAGCACTGTTCTGTGACTCCGTAGGCAGAAAGAGCAGCTGCCATGCATAAACGCATTGGAAAACATGGAGTGGTCTATCTGAAATGTTCTCACCAGGATCTTCTGTCAAAAAAAGGATCTCGGGGTGGTTTTACAAACTAATAATACATGTATTCAGTGAATATTCAGTAAAATCAGCCCTTTGTGGGGCTCAGGGAAATGAGCCTGAGAATGAAAATTTACCAAGAACATCCCTGAAAACAATATTCTAAGAAATTTCAGTCTGGCTCTACCTCACAGACAGGAAGGAGACATGGCTTGAAGGTATGCATGCTGATTGCGGCAACAGCCATAGCCTTGGGCCTCAAGAAAGGAGGGACCAAGCATGGAGCGTAGAAGGGAAAGTGAGGCAAAGTCGGCAAGAGAGGAACTCGCGCTAGTTCTTGCTACCTGGCTCGGCCACAGCCCATCCTTATGACTACCTGGCCACTTCCACAGCCAGCACGGGTAGGCGCAGCCGGGCACCTGTGTGTGTGGGGGGGGGGCTCCACCCTGCCTGGGGCCTGGTGGCAAAGCCCCTCAGCTTGCTGCCCCTCTTTGCCACTGCAACTGGCATGTTCCTGCCCTGGTGTGTGCAGGAGGAGCAAGAGCAGCTCATGCGATGGCAGGGAGAAGGCAACTGACCAAAGGAGGGGGCGCTTGGGAGTATCTTGCCCAAGAGCCCCAAAACCTGGCGCTGGTGCTGTCCACATCTATTCTCTCCCTTTTGGGGGCACTCTGCTAGAGCAATAACGGAGCAAGCATACCTGAATCCCACATAAGCCTCCATTTCCCCCCAGGTGTTCTCTTCGGGGAGTGAAAACAAGCTTGTGATCCCTGTGTAAGGAACAGGGAGAACGTCATGGGTGAGACACGCCTTCCTGCTGTCCTTTGTCTTCCAGAGCTACACACAACAGTTTCCGCCTTTCTCACCATCTCTCCTCCCAGTCCCGGCTGCAGCTTTCATGTGTGTAAAGAAAGACCTTTTCAAAGGCAAGACTGAATAATGTAAAGCGGGGGATCAGCTGGAAGAACGCATTTCCTGGAACTAAAATATCCCACTTTTGCTTTGGGGAAAAAACTCTGTCTCTGCAAAGCAAGTGCAAAAAAAGCGTAGGGGTGTGTGTGTGTGTGGGGGGGGAGAACAAAGTGGGTGCCAACACTTCTTGGCTTTTTTTTTGGAACATTCCTGAGGCATTTGACACCTGCCTTTTACTTGGTTCTCCAAACACTTTCAACTTCCCATCATGAGCAACAGAGCAGCAAACACTTGCGAGTCAGCCGTGCCCAGACTGTTCCGTGCTGTCCCTGTCACTGAGGGAAAAGTCTCCAGGTCTGGCCAGTGGGGCTGTGCTCCCTGCCTCTGCTCCCTTTCATGCAGTCTTCTCCAACCTGACACCCCCACCCTCCAGAGATGCTGCACTACAAGTCACATCAGCCTCAGCCAGCGCGGCCATTTACAGCAGGTCTGGGAAGGCAGCTCTAAGGTGAAGAATTGGTATTCACCTGGGCTGGTCACGGATGCAGCACCAAGAGGCCATTTGGCTGTTCTTTCCCCAAAGGTCAGTTGTAACGCGCCGGCACACTGGCACTGGTGTGATTTCTTTCCCTGCTTATTGCATTCGGGAAAATCTGTTAACAGAAGAGAAGGTGGAAGAGCTGCATAGTGTCATCCTGATGGTTAGTGCTAGGATTCCGCCATCTGGAATCATCTCAAATAATGTCACTGAATTCCAGAATGTTCTCTGTTGTCGGCCCATCATTTTTCAGACCCGATGCCACTCAGTGAAGTAAGACTTATAGGAAGAGCACCAAGAGGCGTTCACGAAGAGGCACCTTCGTGAGAGCAACCCAGTGAATGTGGCCTGAAAAAACACGAGGCAATGCTGTTGCTGGGAATTTGATTTGGCCCTGACAGCAGCCTGGATGGGAGATAACCTGGGCAACTAGGGACAAGTTATTTAGGGAAAAGGGGAACAGAACTCAGATTAACACAATGATAAGAACAATCATGTGCAGACCTGCTGGTGAAACTGAATTTATTGCTTACTGGGAAATCCACTCCGTGCAAAACATTCAGGCCAGAACATTCCTCATATGCAAAAGGCAACCACAGTGCTTGGAGCCAATCCTTCTCGCCTTCCATTCTCACCTTGTATGAATTGAAGGTACATCACTGTGGTCCCCTCAGAACAGGCACAAGAGGACTCTTGCCCCATCAGCAGTTCTTGGGCACTTGTGCATCACTGATAGGACATGCACTTGACATCCTCAGGGCTCGCGGCCTCTCTCAGTTAAGTGCACATGGCTGCTGCTGCTGCTGCTTCCAGGTGGCACTTGGTACAATGGGCACCATTTTATGACCCAATGGCATTTTTACTAGAGCCCTGTTCCTTGCGGGGCAAGGGTGGCCAGGAATTCCTATTACTGTTAACAAAGCGGGGTTGCTCTTTGTACGGTCTGTCGGAAACCTTTCTTCTCCCCGGGACAGGTATGAGGGGGACGTCAATAAGCAGCAGATGACACACACTGTACGAGTCCAGCATGAGCCAGTGTTGTGGTGCTGAAGTGTTGGACTGGGGACTCAGGTGATCTTGGTTCCAGTCACCACTTGGCCATGCAGCTCGCTGGGTGACTTTGCACCAGTCACTCACTCTCAGCCTGACCTACTTCACAGGGTTCTTGTTATAAGGATTAAATGGCATTTCCTCACAAGAGCAAAAGAAGCAGGACACCAGTAATTGTAGCTTAGAAACCAATAGGGCAGGGGCTCTCTAGATGCTGTTGGACTCCCATCAGTCCCAGTCAGCTTGGCCAAGGATGAGTAAAAATGGTTAGTGGTAGGTCATCAAGCCAGTGTGGTGTAGTGGTTAAGAGCACGGGACTGGGACTCAGGCGATCTGGGTTCTAGTCCCCGCTCAGCCATGGAGCCAACTGGGTGACTTTGGGCCAGTCACAGACACTCAGCCCAACCTATCTCACAGGGTTGTTGTTGTGGGGATAAGATGGAGGAGGAGAATGGTGTAAGCTGCCTTGAGCCCTTTGTAGGAAAAGGCAGGATATAAATTGAAAAATAAATAAATAAGCATGCAGAGTCCTCCCTTGGTGGTAACTATCATAAGGCAATTTATTTAGGGTGAATCCTACAACTCTCAGCATTCTTTAGCCAGTGTGAAAGTGCTGGACAACTTGTGGCCCTCAGATATTTTGGCCTACAGCTCCCATCAGCCCTGGCCAACAAGCTTTCCAACCCTGATCTGTGAACAGAACTGGGAATTGTAGGGCATTTTTATTCTTTACATGCATAGGTCTGCACCCTTAGACTGCAGTTCTTTGGGTAGTTACCTGGAAATAAACCCCACTGAGGCAGTGTAAAGCTACAGTATCAAAGAGATTTTTTTTTTTTTTTGGCAAGAAGTGTGCATTGGCAATATACCCTCCCTGTTCATCTATTAACGGAACCCACTTAGATCAGGAAATATGAAAAAACCTGCAGCCCTCCATTTGTGTTGTCTGTAATTCTCATAATTCCATGGGCTGCTTTGGCTAGGGATTGTAGGCCAAAACATCTGAGAGTCACAAGTTTCCCACCACTTTCACAGACACTTGTGGCTTGCACTCTTGTAGAGAATCATAACACAAATAAAGTGCTTCTGCTGCAGATGACCATCTTTGCAAGCTCTTTTCCTAATGCTCAGTGGACTTTGGGCATGTGTCTGCTTTCCTCCAGGGTCTGCTGATGGCTTCATTTGCTGCCAAAAGCTTCCAGAAAGACTCTCAAAGGTGGCGTTCTGCTAGGCCCTGGCCGCTACCTTGGGACTTCTCCTGGGTGGAATGTGAGGGCCACAAAGTCAGAGCAGGAGCTTGGGCAGGTACCCCAAGCCCGACTGGCTTCTGACTGAGCTAGCCTTTCCCATAATCCTTAAAAACAACAACAACACTATATCAGGCAGTACGAGCCATTACAGAATCCTGTGACACTGACTTCCACAAATTAATTGTGTGAAAACTTAGTTCCTTTTATTTGCTCTGAACCTGAATGTTTCTCAGTTTTAGAGGATAACTAGACATTCTTCTAGTGTAAAATCCAGAAATATCCAGATTTTGTTTGTGAATTCTTAAATCCAGACTTGTCCAGATTTGGGAAGGAGGGAGCTATTTAAAAGGTCTAGAAAGATAATTGGTTACAACTTTGTTGAGGCCCCATCGGTGCAGGCGTTCAAGGATAGGCTAGACGTGCACATGGTGGGCATGTCGTGAGCGGAGCCAACTGGTGCCGGAGGTCAGACTAGATGGCCTGGGAGACCCCTTCTGACTCGCTCTGTTTCTATGTTTCTCTGCATGTATTGGATGCACATGCTTGATTTGGGTTCAGAGTTTTTGAAAGTCTAGATGTCTGATTCATCAAAATTAATGCATGAAACAATATACAATAGGAAAGGCAGGGGCAAATGGAACAAATTATTCCAATGATTAAAACAAACAATAGAAGAGCTGGCAAAAAAAGGAGTGGGTATGAAAGGCAGGAATTGCATGGCAGGAAGTCAGAGACAAGGCCCATTCATTCCCATCTCATAACCAGGTTCTAGATGCGACCACAATTAATGGTGTGTTATAACAGTCTCTCCAGTACACAACGTAGCAGCACGTCTGGCGCTGGGAGCAGAAGCACCGCACGGAAGGAGGACATGTGGACCCCATGCAATGAAAGCAGTGAATAAAGCAGAAATGCCCACAGCCTCGTGGAAAGCTTTGCTCAGCCTCATCCTGCGTGATGTGAGTGCAGCGTATGAATTAAATTGCAACAGAAGGAGCAGGCACGCATCAGGGGATGGCAAAGCAGCGGCCACAGATTTGGATGGCCAGAACTGGTATAATTACGCGCATGCATGGAGCCTGTGCTGAGGACGCCATCAGACTGAAGCAGAAGGCTGCAGAATAGGCTGTTGTTGCCATTGTTGTAAAATGCCCACAGGTTCAATAAAGTTTTTTGAACAGCTGGATGGAGTGTCCAGGTATCCTGCTTTATGGAGGACTGTCTCCCTTTGTTTGTTTGTTTATTTTAAACATTTGCATGCTGCCCAATCATGCCACAGCACCTCTGGGTGGCTCACAAACACAAGATAAAAACACAATAAAAAGGGGTGTTAAAGGGCAGTCCTCTATTTGAGCGTGTTATCTGTTTGAGGGTTGTTCTGTCCAAGTCTGGCTTAGCAAGAAGAACATCGGAGGGGAACACAAAGGCCTCGGAGCCCAGTTTAGAGAAAAAAAGCAGGGAACTTTGCATTGACCCTCCGGTTTCTCCTGGAGAACCTACTCTCTTCCACACATACTTATATATACAAACCAACCTGGGCAAATGCTGTGCAAATGGATGACATCTTCTGCTCACTTTTTGCTGATGTGTCAGTGGCCATTTTGCTGCTGCTGCTGCTCAGTGGGGAATTTTGTGGGCACCAGGTTTGCACAGTTTTGTTGCAGGCCTAGCTTTTGCTTATGCTCTCGCTTTACAACTGTTATGGGTATGAGATATAAAAAGTAACAACAATT
This sequence comes from Varanus komodoensis, assembly GCF_004798865.1. Lineage (NCBI taxonomy): Eukaryota > Metazoa > Chordata > Lepidosauria > Squamata > Varanidae > Varanus > Varanus komodoensis. The sequence continues at coordinate 5,755,490 of NW_025335972.1, read as the reverse complement.
TACAAACCACTAATTTGTTACTAATAACCACTTCTCCCTCTCCCTCTCCCTCTCCCTCTGCCGGACAATCTTGAATATTTCTAAGTAGACCTAGGAACCTGGACACAAACCTGGGCCCTTCTAAAACGGTACTGCCAAATAACCACTTCTGCAGTCACTTGCTTCAGCTGAGTGGCCCCACTGGCACTGCTGCTCCAGCATGGAGAAGAGCCCCTAGGTGGGCACACCGTTGCTGTGGCATGCTAGCCAGCAACCCTATTACTGAGCGCTCTCCAAACTGACCTGCCCCTGACAGCACTGCTCAGCTCTTGCAAACTCCACGCTGTGGTACCCTTTATCGAAATGGCGCTTCTCAGAGTTGATCTTCCCCTTCGTCTTGTGTCTTCGACTTTCCCTAGTTCTATTGTTGTTTCCAGTGAGTCTTGCCTTCTCATGATGTGGCCAAAGTACAACAGCCTCAAGTTCATCATTTATTGCTCCCAAGGAAAGCTCTGGCTTGATTTGATCTTCAGTCTACTTGCTTGTCTTTCTGTCAAGCCAGAGTATTCAAAAAGCAATCCTCCAGCACTAGTTTTCAAAAGCATGAATTTTCTTCCTGCCAGTTTTCCTCACTGTCCAACTTTCACACCCAAACATAGCAATCAGGCATACCATAATGAGGATGAACTTGGCCTTGGTCTCCAGTGATGAACTTTCTGGTGCCTTCACTGCTGCCCTTCCAAGACTCAGTCATCTAATTTCTTGGCTGCAGTTTCTCTTTGAACCAATGCTCCAGGCAAGGTATGCAAAAACATAATGCATATAGCACTTAAGGAGGTGAACAGCCTGCTTGCAGCATGGGAAGGGTTCAAGAGGAAGGAGCAAGTCAGCTTTTGAATTGCTGATGTAAACTCTCTCTAAGAGACAGCAAAAGCGGGAGGAATCTGCTTAAAGACAGCAGTGTGACTGCCCTTTTTAGGCAGCCTAAGGTACAGGTAGATTAAATATGGGGAGGGTGCATCTAAAGCACCCATTTTGCTCTACAAATGTCACATCTGTCTTCACCCTTTCTTTTCTCATCCACTGCAGAACCTAGACTGTGACCTCTCAGGATCGTGGCATAGATGAGAATGAGGCTAAAGAAAAAGGGACCATTCACATCCCATGGCAATGGTTTGCTGTGAGGCAAGAGCAGTGGCGGATTGCTGGCATGTGCATGAACAGAGAAGACTGAAATCTAGGGAGCTCTGGTCCTGCGAAGCAGTGCTGCAGGGGTCCCCAACTTTTTTGTCACATACTACGAGAGGCCAGCTAGCCCAAAAGTGATTTGAGAGGTTAGGAGGGAGAGAAAGGAGCAAAGCAAAGAGGCGGAGGGGAGAGCAAGAGCAAGGCTGGAGGGTGGAACATGAGAGGAAGTGGGCTGCCCTATCTGTTTCCAAGGTTTCAGTGCAAAAACTGTTGAAGGGGGCAGGGCGCAGAGAGCGTCACGGGCAGCCTGGGAGGCCTGTGTGGGCCGCACTGGGGACCTTACCCATTTTGCAGCCCCACCCCTTGCCCCCCAATTCACTGATACAGTCCTGAGGCTCGCTTGCCTCCATCAAGACATCTGCAGTGCTTGGTCCATCTCATATGATCCCTCCCTTCTGACTCACCCACAAAGGGAAATTCCTGCCCATCACCTTCCCCAGCCCTTGCAGGGCCCTTTCCAAGCCTTGGGAAACTAATTGTGCAGGGGAAGAGTGAGGTGCCAGGGAGGCAAGCAGAGTGGTGCCAAAGCTGGGGGAAGAGGCTGTGCCACCAGCTGGGAGGACAATGTGCAGGCAGCATGGCTAACGAGCTGGATGCTGAGCACCAGGCGCCTGGATGCAGAGTCTCCCAGCCTGCCTCCCAGTTTGCCAGTGGATGAGTTCCTATGGCCCCCTAACCCAGTCTCTTTAAAGCCCCTAGTGGCACTCTGGAGGGGGTGCCTATGTGTGTTTTTCCAAATTGCTCAAAAACATGCAGAAATATTAATTTTTATTTAATGAAACATTTTAGCTGCAGTTGCACAATTGTGAACCTTCACAATTGTGTTACAGCAGGAACTTGTAGCTGCCAGGTGGCAGCAGGTGACAACCCAGGACACTGTGCAGAAGGGCCTCCAAATACCATGCTCTCCCCAGTTGTCAAGAATGTCAGCTGTCCAGAACAAGCAATGGCATGAAGGACAGTTGGCCGTGAGAGCAGGTTTGAGGGAAGGGCATCTGTACCTCCTTTGCAGCAAGTTCCTGAAACCCCACCAACTCCTTTAGTTCCTACCAGGGAGCAGATTTTGTGCTTTGTCCTGAGTCTCTAGCTGCTTGGGAAAGTGCAAATGTGCACTTCCCCCTTTTTGCCAAGGGAAGAGTGGTTTTGAGAACTTGCTGTAAAAACTCTGGTCTCTTTATAAAGGGGCTTTTGAATGGGGAATGGGAAAGGGGGCTTGGACTGGGACAAGGTTTGTTTGCTGGTTTTGCAACGTATGCTCTAGCTCTCACATGCTGCCTCTAAGCTTGTGGGCTGTTCACAGGGATGACACAATAGTAATTTGCAACCCAAGGAGAATGCGCCACAGGATCTGAGAGGGGTCCACCCAAGGTCTCTTACAATGCCCAAACAGTAATTTATGTACAATGTATTACCTGCCTTTCAATATGAAACAATTCCAAAAAGAAGTACCAAGCTAATTAAATACTATGCGATCATATAAGCCTTAATGTATAAAATAACAGACCAGGGGGAACATAACACAGAGGAATAACAAGATGCAGCCACACAAGTTCAATAGAAATTTGCTGCCTGGGTTAACATATATGCCCTTAGCTGGCAGCAGCAATTTTCAAGACTCAATGCTAGCAGTACATGGGGAGGCGGCTGCATACATCATGCACCAGGTAAATATGGCATCATCAGGAGGGCAGCCCGACTAGGCCTGAGCATCTGGGTAGGCACATAAGGGAGAATATATCTCCATCAGGTGCTGGCTGGGGAGCAGATCAGAGCCAAACTGCATGTCTTGCACAAAGGCATCATTACAACCCTGCAGGCTGCGTTCCCTTCCCTGGCCCTTGCCTGCCCCACATGTTTTCCCCAGGAGCAAGCGCACACCTGGAAACCTGCCCAGAAGGAACTGCCCGGAGGGAAAGCAGCGAAAAGTGCAAGGTTGGGATGAGAAGGTAAGTCATGTGTCGTCTCCACACTTTTGCTCTGCTTTGGCCTCCTGCAACCCAGCACCCCCCCCCCGATGTGCTGGATTACAACTCCCATCATTCCCAGCCAGCATGGCCATTCTGATACTGTGTTTCCCGCAGGTTACAGGCTTTGGGTTTTAACTCACACATTCCTCAGTAATGAGGTTTGGTCCCCCAATTATAGGCAGCAATTATAAGGGCGCACCTTTCCAACTGGGCGCTGCTGATGCCATCGCCTCTTCAGGTACGCATTATGGTTTCTCAGAGGCCCACACTGCAAGCCTGTAGAAGATAATTTACTGGCTGGGAGGAGCTAATCATTATCGCTTTGCCCCAGGGAACCCTGTAGTCTGGGGGTGGAGAGACAAGGGTTAATAAAAAAATAATCTGACAGTCAGATTCAGACAGTCATGGTTGCCTCACTAAACAAGATTTCCCTGCATTTGGGAGCTGGGGCAATTCAGCTGTTCTTAATGCAGATATACGCTTAGTCCAGAGTACTGAGGAAGAAAAAAGTACTTTTATCTCATGTCCCTTGGAAACTGCAGGAACAATCTGCACCAGCAGAGACAGTGTTGAGGCGGGTATACTAAGGCTGGAAGGCTGGAGCCCTTTGGAGCAGCACATCTCTAGGAGCTCCACCACCCTGCCATCTGTGGGCACCTGCTGAGGAAAAGGCACAGGGCCCCCGATGATCTCTGTTGCATCTGATCCCCCTGGATGATCTGGCCTGCATGTGCTGCTCCTCATGGATCCTTATGCCTCTTCCTCTCCTGAAATCAAACGTCTTCTTCTGTCCTGCCCCTGCATTCCTTTTAACAAATGGGGTGCCTCGGATGCTGGGCTGGTGAGGGTGCAATCCTGCACAAGTTTAGACAGGAAAAAGAGCCTCCAATCCCCAGTGTACCCCAGCCAGCTATGTGGGCCTTTTTTCTGTCTAAACTTGCACAGGATTGCACCTTTACAGAAAGGTACTTCTACTTTAGAGCATATGTAAATCAGCACGTGCCGATATGTGCATTTGTCTTGCCTTGTGGGCACTTAATACCACCCCTGGAACTTGGGAACAGAGATTTGAATCAATAATGTTAATCCTCTATGCTCTTTAATCTGTCACATGGTTGCAAAATCAACAAGCTTGAGAGACCCCAGGGATGCTTCCAGTGTTTGGGGAGGCACAGTGGGCGAGAGGAAGGCTTTGCTATACTGCTTTTCCACTGAGCAGCAGGGGGCGCACCAAGGGAAGAGACCGGGCAGCTGCAGGCTGTAGCATCCAGCTCCTGAACCACAGAGCAGGTAAGGTGGCCAGGCTTGAGGGCAGCTCTCTGTTTGAAGACCTCCTTGACTTGAAGGGTTGCCTGGTCCAAAGAACCATAAGGAAGAAGAGCGTCCTTGAAATTACCCAACATCCATGGTTAGTTCCTGGACCACCAACAGATACATTCCATGGATCATCTTGTCCTATAACCCCTCACTCTGCATTAGTTTTCTGTGTAAAACCCTGTAGTTATCACTGAATGTAAGTGTTCTGCACATCTGCAGGTGGCCACCCTGCCTAGGGGAACTTTGGATGCTGCCCAAGACTGAGTCAGGTTTGGTATTCCCGCCCAGCCCATGATGGCCGGCACTCCCTGGTGCCACAGGCCCATGCTCTCCCAGCCTTGCTTGGAGGAGCCTGGGACCGAGCCTGGGGCCTTCACATGCACAGCCGGGACTCTGCCACTGAGCCACGGCTCTTCCTCAGCAAAGCAGCAGGGCTCACTGATGAGCCTGTCCCCTTAGCTGAGTTCAGCCCGTTATGGCTTTTCCCAGCTTTGCAGCTCTCATCCTCCCAAAGGGTGTCTAATGTACTGGCACCTGGAAAGAAAGGAGAAAAAAACAGTGTATTTCCTCTCGCTAATTAAGATTTCTCCCAATCCACTTAGAAGTTCTGCCCAAGCCTCATTTAAAAAAAAAAATCAAGAACATCTTGGTAAAGTTTTTGTTTCCTAGATATGATGGATGGGATCTGACTCATGCTTAGCACAGAAAGCTGCCGAACTGGTGTAAGAGAGGGGAGCCTGGCTGGTTCAAAATGTTGCATGGGCAGGCTGGGCTTCTACCTGTTCCACTGTCCTGGCTTCTTGTCCCATCGCTGCTATGCCTTGGCTACACCCCCCCTCCCCTCCACAACTGGGGCACCAGAATGAAACCACCTCTGCCAAGGGCAAGTGGCTGGCCTGAGCGCCTGGGAGGGTTAGGGTTGGGAGTGGCCTTGTTTGATGTATCTGTCCACAAACACTTGTCAGTGGCATGTACATGCGGCATTGTGTAGATGTACATGCACTTTTAAGGAATTTTGAGCATATACGTCACGATGCAACAGAGCCTTGTGACACCTTAAAGAGTAGCAGGCTTATTCTGGCATGAGCTCTCCTGGCCCCTACCCGCTGCATCTGAGGAGGTGGATGGTGCCCAGGAGAGCTCATGCCAGAATAAGCCTGTTTGGGTGCAGTCCTGGACATGGCGGGCAGAAGAAAGTCCTACAGCTCTTAGTGTGCCCCATCAAGTGTAGAAATTCCCCCTTGCCCATCTAACTATGTATACGATTCCACTTTTTAAAGTGCCATAAAGCTGTTGCCTTTGCCACAATAGACTAGCACAGCTGCCCGCTGGAAATTGTTATGAGGAACCTAGTAGGTGAGGGAGGCCTCTAAAAGTGCAACCTTAATGTGTGGCTGGGCGGAGAAAAGGTCCACAGTTCTGAAGGTGCAGGAAGGTCCAGGCCTTTCTCCTGCCTAAGCAAGTGTAGCACCATGTGTGAGTCCTCCAGGTGGGCACTCTGCGACTCCCTTCCTTCCCAGAGTGCCAGCACAAAGCCTGCTCAGTCCTGCGGAGGGAACTCAGCTGTTCTGGCAAGGATCCTGAGCGATCCAGGGCCCTGTGGCCATTCCAGCTCCATCAATAAGGGGTTAAGAGGATGCAGCCTTGTGAAAATGGTGCAGGAGTGGAGCAGATGAGGTGTGTGACCAGTTGCTATGATCTCCAGCACTCTGCTTGCTCGGAAGTCCCAACAGCCAAGAAGAATTAGGAAGTCAAGAACCCATGACATGACAAGATAGGACAGACCCTGGAGTGGTGGGAGCGGAGGTGGCCAAAAGCAGCCTGCATCAAAGGTCCTTTGTGTGAGGCCAGCAAGAGCGGGAACCCCGTCACCAGGCAGGGCCCCACCCAGCCGGTGACTCACTGGCACATTGCTGGGATCTGACTCACTACCAGGCAGTCCTCCCTCCCTGCTCATGCCTCCCCGCGTTGGGGGCAGGCGGTGCCAGCGACTGCTGCAAATGCACTGGTAAAGCACATGTGCGTGTGGGGGGGCAGGTGCTTAAAACACCGCCCCCCCCCATTCACACATGCCAGATGCACTTAGAGATGAGAGAGACTAGCCTGGGAAACACACACTCAACCTAGGAAAACTGGATGTGACAACTACAACACGTCGCAACCAAAGGGACCGAAGCCCAGATGGTTTTGCCCCTTGGACAGCAGGTCAAATCCAGCACTCTGAGGGCAGCCCAGTCCCTCTTCCCTCTGAGCAGGCTTTGGCCCAGGGCCACTGCACGCTGCGATTCGCCGTGCTGCATCCCGTGGCTCCGATCAGCTGCTTTGCCCCAGCACCCCCTCCCAGGCTCTTTACCTCCTCTCCCCTCTTGCACGGAAACAGGGGAGCCTGGTGACACCATTCTGGCCTGGAGACATGGTACCACATGCTGAACAAACCCAGCACAAATGGATTCCCCTTGCCCCGGTTCCTCTCCTCAGACGGGATGAAGCCTGAAGCAGTATCCACAGGAAACCAATGAACTGAACAAAAGAGACTTGTGCGTCAGAAGGGGACTGAGGGCTGCAGCAGAGATATGCACTGCTCTAGTCCTCTGTGGAACAGAGCAGAACAGCCAGGCAAACCCGTGTTTCCTGTAACATGGCATTGGTGCAGCTTTGTGGAGTGTGAGGGCCACCTGGCTGTGCTTCTGGGCCCAACGGTCTTATGGGGTGCGCAGGCAGCAGCTGTGAGCAAAGCTGGGCAGGCACCTTAGCTATGGCTGGCTTAGGCTGGTGCCCTGGTTGCATCTCTTCCCGGAGCCTGCGGAACACGTGCCTTAGCTACATTACATTCCTGCAAGGCACTCTGTGTCATGCTGCCTTTGAAGCCTGCCCTGAAACTTCCCCTGCTTCCCAGAATGCTGCAGCTGGGTGGGTTGACTGGGAGCATGTGACTTCCCTACTGCAACAGCTGCAGTGTCTGTCTAATTTTTTCCAGAAGCAATCCAAAGGGCTGGTGATGTTACCTCAAAGTCCACTTGGATCTGCCGGCTCTCAAGGGTCCTCTTGTGTGCTCCAGTGACCTTGGTGGCCTGTCTATCTGGGACCAGGAAGTGACCCTCCTTGGTACTCACATGAGGCTCTGAACTTCCTCCTCCACTCGGCCCCCTTGCTCTCCAAGTTCCGCCATATGGCAAAACCCTTTCTTGTTAGGGTGTCCTTCCAATGATACATCTGCTTGCTGTGTCACAATCTTATCTGGTGACGGTCTGTCAAGACGAATGCCTTCCTGCTATTGTTTTATTGATACAGATGTGAGCTTTTAAGGATTGTGTATAGTTCTTGTTTTTTATGGTGCTCTTGCTGTTGTGACTGAAGTCTCATTTTAATCTCCTGCTTTTGTGTTTCCCAGTTTTTGTAAATCCAAGTTATGAAGTTATTGTCAAGAGCGCCATTGAAGCCACCTTAAAAACTGAAGGTCAGGCAGTGGAAAATCCTTCTAGACCAGGGATCCTCAAACTTTTTCAATAGGGGGCCAGTTGAAAGGCGGCGACTGGCACAGGCCAGTGAGGTGGGGGTGCCTGGGCATGCAGGACGGTGAGGCGGTGTCGGGCATGCACGATGTGGTGGCGGGTGCGTGCAGTGGCAGCTCACTCGCTCAGAGATCTCCCAGCGAGTCCAAAACCATCTCTGAGTGAGCAAGTCACCGCCTTCCTGCCCATGTGAGGAGGCTGTGAGTGTGCGCATGGGCAGTGGGTGGCAGCGTGGACCAGATAAATGCGCATGGTGGGCCAGATCCGTCCCACAGGCCATAGTTTGAGGACCCATGTTCTAGACCATGGGTCCTCAAACTATGGCCCGTGGGCTGGATCCAGCCCGCCTCAGAGGTTTTGGACTCGCTCGGAGAAAATGATCCAAAGGGACTCCAAAGGGAGTCCAAAAGCTCTGAGCTGGTGCAGATATTCTCAGAATCTGAGCAGAGAGACAGCACATGCACCAAATTGCAACAGTTCAACTGCGCGTGTGCCGGCTCTCCCCCCACCGCCCCCATTGCACACATATACGGAGTGGGAATACGGAGCGGGAAACAGAAGAGAGGTGGGTGGAAGAGAAAGAGAGACGAAGAAACTAAAAAAGAATTGAAGGTAAGAAAAATACAACTTTTTAAATATATTTTTAATTATGGAAGCCTGGGGGCAGTGAGGCTGTGCGGCCTTCTCTGAGGGAGCAAGCTGCAGCTGCCGCCTTGCCAAGCCCGGGGTGGACAGGCTGAGACAAAGCAACTTACTCGGAGAAAGCTGCGGCAGAGAAAGCTTACTCGGAGAAAGCCGTGGAACTCCCTTGCCTCCGCTGCAGCCTTCTCCGAGCAAGCAAGCAAACATTTCTTAATTGTTAATTAATTTTTAAATTTATTTAAATTTTAATTACTTTTTAAATTTATTTAAATTTTAATTAATTTTTATGTGCAGTCTGCATAGGAATTCATACATTTTTTTAAACTATAGTCTTTCCCTGCAACAGTCTGAGGGACACTGAACTGGCCCCCTGTTGAAGAAGTTTGAGGACCCCTGTTCTAGACAGACCAACGGAGAGACAGATGGAGAGACATGTGTCTTGCTGCTGTTCCCACAATGGTGTGGCATGATGTCCCCATGCTCTCTTTCCTGGGAGGAGTGGAACTGAGCGAGGCTGCTCCAGTGTCAATCAGGCACTATACCTGCTCCAGGACACAGTCTGAACTTGGGAAGAGCAATCCAGAATTCTGGACCTTCTCTGGGGATGGGGTTCAGCACCATGGATGCCTCCATAAATAGTCCTGCTGGTACTCGGAGTGGCCCTTCCCAGACTTTGGGACCGCTTGCCAAACAACAAAGAGCCTTATGACACCTTAAAGCACGGTTAAGGAGTCAGGTCACATCCAGCCCTTCTGGGGGCCCAATCCAGTCCTCTGGGGTTCCTCACTTGACCCCACCCTCTTCCCCCAGCCTCCAGTGGTGGTTCCCCAGCTTTTGTGCAATTTTCCTCTGAAAAAGCTAAAATGTCACTCCTAAAACTTTGTTCCTGGCAGCAAGATTTGCTGCTATTTTTTGTGATTTTGCCTTTGGCTCAGTCCACCATAAGAACACAGTCCCTAAGAGCTTCTCTGAAATTGACATTGGCCCTCACACTGAATTAGGTTCACAATGCCTGCCTTCAACATAGGGGTAGTCAATGTCATGCCATCCAGATACTGTGGGCCACAACTCCCATCAGCCTGAGTCATCATAGCCAGTGGTCCTTGCTGACAGAAGCCGAAGTCCCAAGCAAATGAGGGCACCAGATTGCCTACCCCTGTCTTAACAGCCTGAGGTTGCTCTCCTTATATGGGGCTTCAGAGCAAGCCCCACTGAAGGAGACATGGGGAGGACGGCATGGTTCTCGCAGCAGAGGACTAGCACCCATTTCATCATATCAGATGAGTGGAGGAGGAGACATGGAGTGGCAACAGTTCCGTTCCACATGGGATGAAAATGCGCTCCATACGTCGGGCAAGCCTAGCTAGTACCCAGCAGCCAGCTTAGTAGATAAAGGGGATGCAGCTGGTATAATATTGACTGCTAACCTGTGGCTGGTGCCGATGCACTGTGTGTATGTGGGAGGAAAACACATTGGTTTTGAGTGCAACAGTCCTCTGCATTTTGCAGGAAGAGTTTGGTGGGGAAGCAGGAAATCGCTTTCGCTCTCATGTCTGGACCTTCCTTGCAAAATCTTTCTCCTCCTATCATGTTCCTCCCCCGGGGAATTCCCCCAGGGGAAGGAAAAAAGTCAAGCCTGGATCTGCATCAGTGCAGCTTTTGATGCAATTTCCTATGACTTTCTAACGTAATCTAAAGAAATGTGACCCAAATTATATCATCCCCTGGGAAGCCACCCTTCCTACACACCATCAGTCCTTCTTAGACAGCAGAGCTACTTTGCACAGTCGAGTAGAAACGAATGTTGGCATTTGGTGGACCAGTTGGCTAGTCTCATGCTTCCAAATAATCACCTGGTCCAAGTATTCAGAGTATATCGGAATGGCACCAAAGAAAAGGGAGTATCATACCATTGACAAAGGTGTATTTAGTGCCTTCTGGAGGACTATAGAATCACTCCCTCTCTGCAAGCTTTACAGGGCAACCTCTTTGCCCCACAGCCAATGCAGTGGATGCAGGGCACTCCTGCCTCCTCCAGAGCATGTATATTGATCTGGCTCACATGACAAAACAACTCACAGCAACACAACAACATGCCTGCTTTTGGAACTAAGCAACTCAATGGATAATGCAATAATAAACCATGGTTAATCACTGAGCTGTCTGCTGTCCAAGCTCAAATGACAGGCTAAGCAACTTTTGAGGAGCTGATTAAAAGAAGACCCGGTTGGGGGGGGGGGTACATGAGTGGCAACCCCCTCACCTGAAATCAATCAGGTCATGATGTGTGTCTGCTTCTCCTCTTCCCCTGTGACAGTTGCCCTTCCCAAGCTGATACCCTCCAGTTGGTTTGGGCTAAAACTTTTATTATTCTTGGCCAGTGCTTATGATGGCTGGGGCTGATAGGAGTTGCATTCCAACTCTGCTGGAGAGCACCAGCTTGAAGAAGGCTGCAGGTGGAGCACTTTGCCCATGGATTGCACTAGGCCGTGCACCATCATCATCAATATTTACTTATCACTACTCCTTGAACAAACTCCAAAGTAGAACATGTAACTGGGAGAGAATGAGAGAGAGCAAATTCTTTGGTTAGAGTTGGTGGGCAGGTAGTGCCTGCTCTTAATTGAGGGAAGAGTGCTTGACTGTGCAGCAGGGTTGTTTCCATGTTAGCCTCTTCCTCTGCAATTGCCGTCCTTTGTTCTCTCATGTTTTACAGAGGGTCCAGGTAATTTTGCTATCAAATCAGCAGCCCTGTTTTCCCAGATCTGATTTGTGATCATGGTGATCATGATGATGGCTGTAGCACCAGCCTGCCTAATGTAGACAAAGCGTTATTGATGTTTGGGGGTGGGGGGCACCTGTGCCTATAATTAAAAGGTCCCTGTTTGCTAGCCCTATCTATTTTATTGCTTCCTGTAGATTACAGCAGAAGAATTAATTATAGATAAAAGCTTAATTGTCCTTGACTCACTCATTTTGGTTGTCCCAGTTTCCTTGTGTGTGTGTATGGTGGGGGACTAATAGTTTTAATTTAATCTCATTTTATTATTTGATTTTTATAGTAAAATAGTAAGCTGGTTAAGAGCTATGCATTACAATCCTCCCAACTGCAGTCAACAGGAAACATAAAATGACCTGCAAACAGGAAACTTTTAATCAACACTGGAAAAGTGTTGATTAAAATACAGCATGATATCAAGTGCTGCCTGGAACCTCCATGTTAACTATTTTCCTAGCAGATTATGGAACAGCAGTATCTTAGCTGAACCAAAGGAGGGATGTCACCTTGGAAGCACACTGTCCTGTAGCACTGGGAAGCAAGGAGTCTGGACTCCTGCTATCGTTACCAGCTGAAACAAAGATACAAGTAGAAAGTTAAGCTGCCACTGAGAATTAAATTGATGTCATGGTTGCAGATCTGGTAATTTAACCCTGTCTTCTTAAAAGTGGATTAGAGGAGTGATCGGATATTTGAGAACAAAAGGAGTTCACAACCCCAGTTTTGTATCATTCTCACGCTCGATGAGAGTCCAGTTCCTCTCCAAATCCATCACTGACAATGATTACTATATCCATATCTGTAATTTTCGCATTTTCCTAAATACGCATACCAAGACACTGCTTTTATGGTTTATTCAAATGCAGCCTCCCCCAGTCCTCCTCCAGATGCGTTGGTCGTCGGTCGGTCGGCAACCCTCTACGTTCCCAGTCAGCACTAGGAACTGGTGCCTGGAAGTAATTCCTGAGACCTTGATCAGTCCACCAGGCCCAGGGCACCTCCTCCGTGGACACTCTGCCCTCCGACCTGTGGGCTGTGGCACTGTTAATCACAGCTACAGCCCATATGGTTTGCATTACTTTTAATCCACTATTGGTTGCTAAGTCTGGAGACTGCTCTGAAGGGCCTTCGCTTCCTTTCTGAGGTCTCTAAGAGAAAGGTCAGGGTAAAAGGTCAGGGAGAAGATGGGAGCAGAACAGCACAGCCGCTTTCCATCTTGCAGGGGCGGTTGCACACTTTAAAGTGCAGGCTCAGTGCAATGCCTTTGTTTCGCCCTTTAAGGCCATCACTGTCCTCTTCAGCAGCTACCCCAAACCCACCTACAGATGTGTTTGGACCACAGCTGCCATCATTCCTAGCTAGCAGACTGTCTGGGGATGCTGAAAGTCATAGAGGGTCGTGGGCTGGGAAGACTGCTCTATGATGCTGCACAAAGAACCGACGCACAAAAGGTTCATTGTGCTGCATGTGTTCACCTTAGTGGGGGAAAGACCAAAAAGGTGGTGTGCGGGGGGGGGGGGGGGCATAGCAACATACTTTATATGTAAACTCTCATTACTTGTTCTGTTCTGCCCTTGTTGTCCTGGAAGTGATTTTGTGGCGTGTCTCTCAATGGTCCTTCCAGGCCGGATTTGTTGAATGTCCAAGAAATATGCCTACCTTTCCAGGGAACAGGGGCCCAGCCCAGAAGAATGCCTCAGGCGCTTTGACTCTTTTTTTCCGTGGGCCTCAGAGGCCTGCCCAGCCCCCAGTGGTTTGGATGAGTCATTCCACCCAGGCAGCTCAAGCAAGGTAGTCTCTGACGGCACCCACACTGCTGACTGCATGTCGTTTCAAGGAAGGGGCAGGCTGGCGCTGCTAGCCTCCAATTTACAGCACCGCACCCCCTCAAACCACAGCTCCCAGGATTCTCCTGGGGTGGGGGAAGCCATGACGGCTACCACCACACAGAAATTTTGTATGTTTGTAGCAACAGTTTACCCGGATTTGCAGCCAGATTATATCTTCCAAACACTCACTATTTTGTCACTAGGAAAATGCAGTCCGCTTCCCATACACACATCGGCCCAGACAGCGCATCGTGAGCAACAGGCCCTTTGGTTGGCCTATACATCTCAATCCAGCCAGAGAAGTATAGGTCCATGTGGGCAGATTTGTCAGTGTGTCTGTGCATGGTGTGTGCTGGCACAGGCAGGATTTTGTCTGAAGATGAAGAGCCCTAAGGAGGGACAGTGGATAGGACCATAAAGTGGCCCGTCCACATCCAGCCCTGGGAGAGCAGGGGCACATGCCGGCCACTCAGATCTAAATACATGCACATTTTATACAAGTTATGTTATCTTTGGTCCTCTCTTTGGTGATGTGTGAGTGGTCATTCTAATTTGTGGGGAATTTGGCTTAGAGAATGGGAGGAGCACTCCACATGGATTTATCTAGCTATATGCCACTCAATAGGTGAAGCTTCCTGGGCAGTTTATAAAGCATCAGGAATAGCGGCCAGAAGTGCTGAAACAACCCCATCCCTGCCCAAGTCATCTTCTCATTTGCAAGTGGTCAACTAGGAAAGGAGTATTTCATGGATTTCCAGAAATGGGCTGCGAAATTCTTCCATTACTGCATGGTCTCTACATCTCCCTTTCTATGCAAAATCATTCCAGGAGTTTTGGTAGGGTGAGCGGGGAGGAGAAGAGCTGCCAAGAAGAGTTCTGTAGCTTCTTCCAAAAATACCTTTCATTTCTTTTTAAAGGACAGGCCATTTGGGAGAGCACTCAGTCATAGCGTCACCGAAGTCAGAGACAACTTGACAGCATGTAACAACAACAAAATGTTCAAACTATTTTGCTGCCCCCACTTCATCCCCACCACAGTTTGGGGGTCCTGAAATCTAACGCACGTGCACACGCGCGCGCGCACACACACACACACACACACACACAGAAAACTGCAGCAACAGTTTGATTTCTTGAACCTTCAGTCCTGGCCCACTTAGATCAGGAGGAGGCAAAGTCCTGTTCAAAAGCCAGAGATGCCTTCTGTGTAGAACCTCTGATTCATGACTGCAAACAGCAGTAGACTGCATCCAACGACTGAGACATACCGTGTACCCCATAAACTTGGAAGACCAGTATGGTGTGTAATTACAGCAGACTGGGCTCCCGGGAGATCCAGGTCCTAGTCCCCACTTGGCCATGAAACTCCCTGGGTGACTTTGGGCCAGTCATTCCCTCTCAGCCTAGCCTACCTTACAGGCTGCTGTTATGAGGGTAAAATGGTTGGAGGGTGGCTACATGCGCTGTGCCGTGTTGAGGATGGCTACAAGGCAGAATATAAATGCAGTGTAATAACAATAGTGTTGAAGGTCCATTTCATTCTTAGACATGGAAAGTGTTACTTTTAAAGAATTTAGGGATTGTACCATCCTGAAATAAGCCAGCCCATTCCTTGGGTTTCCTCATAAGTTACTGACTTTAGGACGCCTCCAAATTATAAGGATATGAGTCTACTGCAACTACTCATGCAAAGAGGAGCCTCCTCTGAGGGTGAGCGTTTCAGCTGGACCCTTTGGGTCAGGAATGATGGAATGATTCCCTAATATGTGGTGCAGAGACACCATTGAACTGGCTGCCCCCAGCACCCCTGCAGGGCTGATTGGAGGGAGGCAATCAATCACACAGAGATACACCAGGCAGCCTCCCCCAGGTGTGTCATTTGGGATCTCCATTTGGCTTAGGGGGTTCTAGGCCGTGAGATTCTGTGTAAACACTTGGTTTGGTTGGCATTGGCATTTGTGGAGCTGCATTAGAAACCCAGCCTGCCAGGGAGGGGCTCTGCCTCTGCAGGACCTTTGAATCTCATGGATTGCAGGAGGCAGGGTGGGAGGCAGCGAGACCAGGAGAAAGGGAGTGTGGCGAGACACAGCAACGCGCTTTCAGAGCAGCAGGGGGAGGCTGCGCGGGCCGGGCCACTGGCTGGCAAAGCCTAACCCTGGCTGCCGGCCAGGCTGGATGGTTGTTCCTTGTGAGTCATGCCGTGGTGAGTCACCCCCACACGGCAGTCCTTTTGGAGCATTAACAAACACTGCGTCACCAGGCAACAGCAAACAGAATGTGGGGAGGGCACAGCCAGCTTCCCCATGCCCCACAGTGACAAAGCAAACCAGCCCCATCACCCCACATCTAGGGCAGGCTCCCTGCGTGTGGGGCTGCGTCTTGGCCTTTGGGCGTTGGGAAGGAGGGGCCTGCTCCTCATTCCAGGAAGTCAACAATGAATTATAGTCGGATGGGGCTCCCTCTGCTTCTGGGTTTGCTTCTCATTCCACGCTCATTATTTGCTTAGCTGACCATATATGGCTCCTTATATTAAGGAATTAGTTTAATCCCTCTAATAATGCGCCATCCCAGCTTTCTCTGCACTGGAGCCAGGAGTGCACACACAGCATCTGAGGGCAACCTGCTGCACAGAGAGCTGAGGGAGCCCAGCAGCCCTGGCCTCTCAGAGCATGCTTGCACACTCCGCGCTGCAGAGCCAATGTGCCAGCAGCATGCCAGAAGCTCTGCGAGCGGCACCTTGCTGGAAGAGGCCTCCCGCTGCACGAGGCTGCACTGAACAATGTGGTTACACATGGCTTATGCTGCTTTCTTGGATGCTGCCATGCTGTGGCATTTGCCAGGACTAGACATGCTCAGAGGCAGCCCTGCCATGATGCAAGCTGCTTCAGCCACCTTTGGTGGCAGATTTCGGGCACCATCAAAGGCAGCAGGCAGATCGGAGCTGTGCAACACAATCCCTTGGGACATTTTCCTGCACAGGCCTCACTAAGGCAGCGTTTCTCAAATGTTTGGCATTTTGGTCCCCGCTTTGATGCAATTCTGATTTGTCCAAGCAGACATTCTCTCTCTGTCACATGCACATGTGCAGAGAAAGAGCATTTACCCAAAATTGCAGCTTTCCCAAGTTTCGACTTGGATGATGCTTTCTCCTCCAAATCTAACATAAAGCTGTTGGGATTTTCTGGGGGCGGGGGGGGGGGTGTTCAACCCAGCCACCCACATTGGTCAGTGAGGCATCACTCCTCCACAGGATCAACTCTTCCTCACAGCCTTCTGCCTCTTGCGGGTATTCTGCAACACTTGGGGGTCACCTTCCCCCTTCCCATTTCAATCCTGTCTCCAGTGAATTGTGTGCACTGCCTTCTGGATTATTCAGCACAGGCCCCCAAGTGACCAGGGACAGCACTGGGTCATCTGCTTGGATCCTGCTTTAGGGTGGACAGGCCACCCACTGGAGGCCAGTCCTCTGTCTGAATGTTTGCCTAGGGGCTCCAGACCAAGTCCAGTTAAAAAGTGAAGAACCCTAAGAGGGTGAAGAAGTGGCTCATTCACATTTAGCTCCTGGACAGCTGGCACACAAGTCACCTGGCCCCCATTTTCTTCAGTATGGCAAGATATCCAAGACATCTTATGCTTCTGTTTGAATGGCTGCAATTATTCTAAAATTTGCATTTATGCTTCATGTGCACATTTTATGGAAATCATTGTGCTCCTTTGTCCTCTGTTTAGGTGATATCTTTCTCTCCTTTGGGCCATGCATGAGTGGCCAAGCAAGTAGTCCTGAGAAAACATGAGAACCTTGTGCCAAGGCTGCTCTTTGGCACATACTGAGAAGGTGCATTTCCCCCCAGGGTTTGTGGTCTTGATGGCCAGCTAGACTATTCAGAGGCATGCTGCAGTTCCTCATCACCAGCAAGCCTGCAGGGGATGGGGGTGATTGCCATAACATCTGCAACTGTAAAACAGCCCGTGGGTTCCAGGTGGCTGGCCAACCACCTCAATAAACCACATTTGTGGGTTAACACGTAATGAGAAGCCATGGCAGCAGGCCCTTGGCACCTGTGAGTGCTGCAAACCACCCAAGGCTAGTAAGCTGAAGTGGTCTGCCATGATCTTGTGAACCAAGACGGTGAGCCCTAAATAGCTTTCAGGCATTTGGAGCAAAGAGCCCAGGAGAGCATGACCATGGTGAACACACCAAGATGCCAAGCTGCTCCCAAAGGCAAGCTAGCAGTCCTGAAGCCCTGGGCGCTTGTGTTTTCATCTCCATGTCATTCCCAGAAAACCTGGAAAGAGACCTTGGAGTTTCTTCAGTAATAAGAGCAAAGCTCTCTCATGAAGGTGGGTGTTCAAATCCAGTATTCGTGCCCAGAAAAGCTGCTACTCAGAACAGTAGAATAACAGAGCTGGTAATAAGACTGACATAAAAACCCTGCCTATTTAAGGCTGCAGAATTCAGCCCTGAAAGGTAACCTGGAAATATTTTAAATACATTAAACATATATTTTAAATAAAATGAGCAAATGCCTTAATGCCTGGAGGGCCTGAAGAACCCATCTGGGATTCCAACAGGGATGGTGCGCACTCCATGTATCCTCAAACTTTTTTGACAGGGGGCCAGTTGAAAGGCCGCGACTACATGTGTGGGCCGGTGAGGTGGGGGTGCCTGGGAGTGCGGGCCGGTGAGGTGCCATTGGGCGCGCACAAGGTGGCATCAGGTGCGCGCGGCGGTGGCTTGCTTGCTCGGAGACCATCTCTGATCGAGCGAGCCACCACCTCCCCACCTGCGCAGCAAGCGTGCGTGCAGGCGGTGAACGGCGGCGCAGGCCAGATGGATGGCCATGGCGGGCCGGATCTGTCCAGTGGGCCGTAGTTTGAGGACCCATGTTTTAGATTATTAAATGTGTCTTAGGATGCAGACAGAGCCAGTGACAGATGGCAAGCATCAGACCCACTGGCTGGCCTGCTGCCCCTACTAAGCCTCCGAGCAGGCTAACAAGGTGCTTTTCATCTACTACCCTGACATATATATATATTGTTATCAAAAAGTGAAAAGAAAACATCAGAGTGGGTATATTGTAGCAAGAATACTTTCTGGATATTCAGAACAACATTTTCCCCAGGTTTTAGTGTAGTTTGTTTTGTATAATTTAACCAGTTTTATCTCATCTGATAACTGAATAGTCTTGCTGCACCATGGCTGGTGGCTGGTAGCTGGTTGCTGCTGAAAGACTGTTTAGCTGGGGTGAAAAGAAACAGGTGTGTAGATCGGGCTGCTTCCAGGTGGGTCTATTATCCTGCAATCACCCTGCCTCCTTTGGGGATTTTACTGGGTGCCCAGATGCCATCCTCTTGTAACCTTCCAATATTTTACTGCTGTTTCTCAATTTTTCATTTTTTCTTCCCACAAAATATCTGCTAAGGAAGAAAGGTCGGAATAGCTGTACCCTGCCTTTTGACAGGTACTGCTAGGAGCCCTGGGTCTGCAAGCAGCCCTGCATGGGAACAGGCAAGGAGAAAGAAAACCTGAGACAGTGCACCTGGCCAGGAAGATGCAGGGTGCGGCACGGGGCTGCGTTGCTCCCTTGCTCTGGGGTATTGAAAAGCAAGAGCTGCCTGTTGAGGGGCCTGCGTTCTCCCCTTGCTCAACCTGCTTATTTGCATATCCTCCTCCAAAATTTCCTAGAGGAAGATACATTACATTCCTGTTTCCATAACAAGAATCACTACCCACGTAACACCTTGCTACACATGCTAAATGCTCTATGAATTTAGGGAGGCTGCAAGAGGCAGTCCTCCTCTGAGATGGCATGTGCTCTTTGCTTAGCAATGTACTAGAACAACCTTCCCTGATCTGGTTCCTTCTCAGTGGGTTGGCCTGACAGACCCATCATTCCCAGCCGCCATGGCCACTGGCTGGGGATGGTGATAGTTGCAGCTCCCGCCACCCCACTGGAAGGGAGCAGGCTGGAGAAGGCTGAGCAAGGCAAACCCATTGCCATGCAATCCGTTAACAATTGTTGTTGTTAGTCGCGAAGTCATGTCGGACCCATCGTGACCCCATGGACAACATTCCTCCAGGCCTTCCTGTCCTCCAGAGTCCACTTAAGCTCACACCAACTGCTTCAGTGACTCCATCTAGCCACCTCATCCTCTGCCGTCCCCTTCTTCTTTTTCTGTCGATTGTTCCCAGCATTAGGGTCTTTTCCAGGGAGCCCTTCCTTCTCATTAGGTGGCCAAAGAATTTGAGTTTCATCTTCAGTATCTGGCCTTCTAAAGCGCAGTCTGGGTTGATCTCCTCTAGGACTGACTGGTTTGATCGCCTTGCAGTCCAAGGGACTTGCAGGAGTCTCCTCCAGCACCACAATTCAAAGGCCTCAATCCTTTGGCACTCAGCCTTCCTTATGGTCCAGCTTTCACAGCCATACATTGCAACTGGGAAAACCATAGCCTTGAGTATACGCACTTTTGTTGGCAGGGTAAAGTCTCTGCTTTTTAGTGAGCTGTCTAGATTTGACATAGCTTTCCTCCCCAGGATCAAGCATCTTTTGATTTCTTGGCTGCAGTCCCCATCTGCGGTGATCTTGGAGCCCAGGAAAATAAAATCTGTCACTACCTCCATTTCTTCCCCATCTATTTGCCAGGAAGTGAGAGGACCCGAAGCCATGATTTTAGTTTTCTTAATGTTGAGTTTCAAGCCAACTTTTGCACTCTCCTCCTTCACCTGCATCAAGAAGCTCTTTAGTTCCTCTTCACTTTCTGCCATTAGAGTGGTGTCATCTGCATATCTGAGGTTGTTATTTCTCCCAGCAATCTTAATTCCAACTGGTGATTCATCGAGTTTAATTCTCAATTTTTCATCTTTCTCCAGTTGCAGCATTTTTGAGTAGCAGATCTGCAACACTCATCATCTTAGCCAATGGCCACAAAGATGGGGAACATGAGAGTGATGATCAACACACTGGAAAGGTACAGGACTGAGGAATCCTTACTTTCCCCTTTGGTGTGAGCTAAAGTTGCTTCTGCTTGGAGGCTTCAGTGACTAGGTGAAGTAGAATCTGAAAAAGAAATGTGTCAACAGGCCCACATAGAGGCCGTTCTTGTAAACGCATGCATCCCCTCCCCCTTGCAAACAAGCCAGGTTGCTTTTGAAATGCCAGAAGCAAGCACGGCATCTGGAAGGCCAAAGCCTCCACCTCCCAGCAGTGACTGTATTAAGAAGCCCACCTCTTGTATTTTGGAGCTCAAGCACAAGCTGAAGGGGCAGGAACTGAGTTCTCGGACCTGTTCTTTGTTTGGCAGTTGGGCAACAATCACCTCTTGGGCTAGTACATGCAAAAACCCGTCTGGTTCCATACCAGAGCCACGATGCTTTCGTTCTTTCACCTCTGCATAATTAAAGGGTGGAAACTGGCAAGCCATTTTTTGCTTGGCTGGAGTCCCGCTTACTTGTTTAATCCAGCAACATGCTGGGGCAAAACACAGAGGGCTTCCCCAGATCTGCCCTTGGGCATCAAAAGCATGTTAGGTGGGTTTTCTTTTTCTCTCCTGTTTTACCCTCCAGGTTGCCTTCTCTTGGATTTCTTAGGGATCATCACCCAAACAGGAATTAGTCTAGAACCAATCGTGCAATACATGTGCTCTCAGGAGTGCCGTTTGCAAGGAAGTGCCCTTGATCATGGCAGATTATAACAATGCCAATGCTTACCTGGCAGTTATATTAGTCCCGTTCATCACCCAAGATCCCAACGCATGTACAAACTATCTCTGAGTGTGTGCTGCAGTGAGAATGAAGCCATCCCTGGGGTGGGGCAGCTCTTTATACAGGGAACCCTCGGCTGATGCCAAGATGCCGCTGTCTTGGCCCTGGTAGGAACAAGGCCTTTGCTGTGATGGCACCCCTTCCTCAAAACAGCCTTCCTGGGAACATCTGCCAAACCTGCCTGATACTTTTTCATTGATCAGCAATTATTTTTCTGTTCTCAGGTGTTAACTTACGGGCTCATGCTTCCAGCTGGATGTGTAAGTACATCACGAACATAAGCAAGTTTAATAGTCATGCTGCCTAAAGAATGCAGAGAACTGGAACTTTGGACCCAGGCTGGGAATCTCTGAGAATTCTTTCCCTTTCCCAGGATTCTTTGGGGGGATCCAGGACAGTTAACATATAAGCCTAGCAGGATTGTTGTCCAGATAGCTTGTGGGATGGGTTACTGTTGCCACAAATGCTGTTTTATCTGCCCAAACCACATGAGCATACATGCCAATTTGGATGAGGAAAGACTCCTTTGCGCAAGCTACAGGGAGCGAAGAGAGAGCAGAGAAGGTGCTGGCTGAGCCCCTTCCAGGCTGTGGAGGGCCTTTGGGCGAGGCACCCTCTCTCCATGAAGCTGCTTTCCCAGGGCCAAGGCTACCACCTGCTCGTGCCCTTCCTCCTGATTTTGCTACCAGGTGTTTGCCTGCCCTGGTGAACCAGCAAACAGGGGTGCCTCATGCTCCTGCTTTGTGCTATGGCTGTTCTCTGGCTTCTAGCACACCGGAGGTGAATGAGTGGGTCACAGCAAGGAAGAGCCAGCGGCTCTAATCAGGTGGGATGCAGGCCCCCGTCAAGTGCCCAGCCCTTCTGCCCTCGATGCAGGCCCTTGGCACTGTGCTGTGCGCTGGGTGACAGCAGCCAAATCCTGGGCTGGCGGCTCCGTAGGCTCTTTCTGCAGCGTCTCCGGGTGTGTCTCTTCCCGGCCTGCCAGGTGCTTCCTTGTCTGACTGTTTCCTACCGGGCCTCCTGATCACACTCTGCTTAGCAATGAGTGGGCAAAAATCGCCTCTGGCAGGAGAGCAAGCCATGGTTTCTCTTCGCTTGCTCTGAGGCAGTTCCCTGCTCACCAAGCAGCCTCCGCCCTGCCTGCAGGGGATTAGCACTCTTGGCCAGGCACCCTGCTGCCTGGGTGGCCCCTTACCCGTGAGCTCCAATGGAGGCCATTCTCATGCAGTGAGCTTGTTGTCCTCACCTTACACCAGCATGAGCAGCATTACCCGGGGGCAAAGGACAGGGAGGGAGGAAGCTGCTCTGCAGACTTTTAGAGCTCATGCCTCTGCAGGCCAGCTGCAAAAAAGGAGTTTGAATCCCTGTGTGTATGTGAGCTGGATGGGTGGAGAGGGTCAAATCAGCCTTGACCAACTCAACCCTCTCCAGGCACATCTCACCAGCATCCCCAGCATCCCCTGGCCAGCCATGTGGGCTGGGCAGTGCTGGGAGTTGTAGTCCAACACGTCTGTAGGTAGTTTGGCAAAGGCTGGGTTCAGTGCACCTCTTCTTGCCACTTCTCTACTTTGATGCACCTCTTTCTAAAACAAGCAGAGTTCAGTGTCTGAACTGTTATTTATATCTATATGGGTGCAGTCAGTGGTCTTTCACAAAGCGGACAGGTCTCTGCCCCGAGTGGCTTACAGGCCATCACTTGACACAGAAAAAGCAAAGGAAGCAGAGGGAAGGAGACACAGAAGGGGTAAAGAGGAAAACAGTGTACAATAAAAGCACACATTCTCCCTGGCTAGTACATCAGGGAGGGGGCTACAACAATTGATGAGGCAGTAAGACATCAGAACTGGAATCCTCCACCTCTGGCCTGACATGGTGCAGCCCAGAATGTTACTACCTTCTGCGAGATCTAGCAAGCAGCCCCTTCAAATCTCCTCTTCTACATCCTTCTTTAGTAAAATAACACATGTGACATGACGTTGTCCCAGCAGGTTTCACAGCCCCACTCAGTTTTGTTGGCTGCCACTTCTGGGAGCTCGTGATGTGCCTGTATTGCTAAACATAATAATGTGTGTGTGTGTGGGGGGGGGGGCATTAAAGAGCTCCTCCTTTTGAAGGTAGCCTGTTATGCATCACGACATCTTCTGAAATAAAGTGGACTCCAGTTCTTGTTTCCTCAGTTCCTCTTGGGTCCTTGTCTTATTGATTGCCTGGGGCATTAGGAGGAGTGGTCAAGATCTGGAGAAGACAGAGTACAGCAATCTGCCTTGATCTATCCATGCCAAGAAGAGAGGCATGTCTCCCTCCCTGCAGCATATGCCAGCATGCAGTCTCAGCTGGCTTCCCCAGTACCACGTTGCTGATGTGAACCCTCTTGTGAAAGCACTCCAAGCCCACAGTTCAGAATATGAGGCCTTCCGTAGATGGGTGGCCTCTCCAGAAGCTGAAATCATGCTTTTAGTGTGGAAACACATTCAGGCAGAGGGGTATGCAGGGAACGGCAGTGGGCTCTGTCCAACTCTGACAGTTGGACTAGGAAAGCCGCCTGAGTCTTTGTGGGTTGGGCTATCATTTCCTCATCAACCCTGCATCTAACTCCATTTCCTGCATATTGTGCCTTTCTAATTAAGGGAGAGTCAGCCCACTGTATGGAAGGTGCAGAGTGTAACTTCCTTCGAAGTCGGACTAGCAGAACATTGCAGATTGCATCAGAATCTCGTTAATGGCAACAGAGACAAAGTGCAGTATTGTATAGATAGAACCTGTTGTGATTATTCCTAGAGTGTTTCTAACATTCTGGGCTGGTTCTGCATGGTACTCATCTAAGTCCCAGGTTTTGCACATGATATATTGTTGAAATGAGTAAGATATCTAGTCTGAAGCACATGCTTCTAATTGCCTCTACTTAGTCCCAGTACATGATGCTACCCATTTCTCTGAGAAGTTCAAAAGGCAGCACTCCAGGGCTTCATTTCCTTTGGGAGAAGGAACACTGGAGAACGAGGGCAGCTTTGTCAAAGCTGCTTCCGTTGCAAACATATGCAGGGTGGAAGCAACCAGGTCCATGCAGCAGGCAGCACAGACAATCCTCTGCTGTATCCCAAAGACTGTAACTTCCTACCATAAAGATGCTTCAGCCAACTTTCCTGTCTCCTGCACCTTTCTCCTTCTGTCTCAGAACCTGGCTCCGAATTGCTTCTCTGTCCCCTCCCAATATCTGAAATAACTTTCCAAGCATGGATGGGGCATTTCATTGCAAAGGCTTTAGAGAGATTCCCAACTATCAGAAGGATACCTGAAGCTATCAATTCATGAACAGACTAACAAGGATGGTCTCCCAGTATCCATAACAGTAGGATACCTAAATCCACAGTTGGGCAATATCTTTATTAGGACTAAACAAAATTCTGCAAAAAATGTGCAGACCAGGGGATACACAAAGCAGGACACAATATATGCTTCTAGTTTTAATTTGTGCCTAATTTGTAATTACATGTAGCCTTCAAGTAGGCTTACTTGTTCTCTGTTTGGTGCTAAAGGATTAAACACATTTCAGTTTTTGCCGTTCATTGCCCTTTCTACTCTACTGGTTGCCTTTTATACTCTGCCACACATAAGCACACACTGTTTTCTGACTACAAATCTGTTTCTAGAGTCAGCCAAGTCACACTTTCCACGGAGGAGTTGGGGGATGGCCCAAGAACTTACTTCCCCAAATAGTTGGAATTTAGTCTGCCAGTGTGATAGCTTTCCTTGCATCCTTGAATATCTGTAAAAGAGGGGCCAAATAGATCCAGGGCTCAGGTCCACTGGACCAAGGAAAGGGTGGAGGAGCACACATTGGTCTGTGCTAATGTACATATGCTCTGTCTCCTAAGGACATCCCTGCTTGCAAAAAGGGATCTATGGACAGGGGAGAGGAGGGCATTTGATAACAGGGGGAAAAACCCAGGCAGAGAGATTGGAGTGGGACAGCAGGAGGTGCAGCACTTGTGGATAAGAAAAAGCTAACCTGGGAGATGACATGCAGCAGAAATCATAAGGACTGCTGCACCCTGATTCCAGCAAGTGCTCAGGGACACCTGGGTGGTTGGGCAGAGGGACTCCCAGAGATTTGGGGTCCAGCCGTAGAGGGCTATCTCCTACCACCACTTTGCTGCAAAAAACACAGAGTTCCTGGTGCTAAGGCTGGCCACTTCTGATCCCATATTCTTTGGACACAGAGTCATGCTTCAGACTTTTTTCCAGGAAGAACACTTAAGAAACTCAGTCAAACTGAGCTAACACGATATGAAGCTCTAGTAACACAGTGACAAATTACAAATTACCAAGACACCGTTACTGTACCACATAAGTTCAAGGATGGAACTCAAATATGTAATCACCGATCAAGCAAAAAAACAAACAAACAAACCCAACAACACCTGAACGCAAATGCAAAAATGCACAACTCATCCCTAAACTCAGCTCCTTTGTTGCAGGAGTGGAAGGTAGTGCACATAACACCCAGTGAAAAAAGAAGAAAAGGGGATCTGGAAGAGTCAGGAATGTGGAGACCCAGTGGCTTATGACTGCCCCAGGTAAAGTGGTGGGAAAGTTAAAGGCAACACTGTTAAACATACAAAAGGCATCTCACCAAGAAAAAGTCAGCACGGCTTCTGCAAAGGGTAATCCTGCTTCAGCAACATTTTGGAGCCTTTGATAACGTCAGTGCACAAACATATGATTAAGGGCACTCAAACACAACTTGTCCACTTGGCATTCTAAAAAGTCTTCTAACAAAGTTTCCCACTAAACATTCCTAAGTACAGCTAATGGTTCTGGGTTTACTAAAGCAGTTTAACACAGCAGCAAAACACATGATAAGTTAATGGCAAACAAAATTCAGTTGAGGTAATTGTAAAGCTATGGATATTGGAGCAAAAATGTTAGTCCTAAGGGTAGATCCATGGAAATTAACAGGACCTAATTAGACTAACATTGGCTATAGCCTGGCAAACCCAAATTTCAAATTCAAACATCAGTTCTAGATGTTACTCTCCTGAAAAGAGATCTTTGAATTAAGAGTAGCTAATTGAAAACATCCCATTAGTGGGGAACTTGAATAATAAGGTCAAATTCCATTTTAATGATTATTAAAGGAGGGATTGAAAATACAACATCCAATATTATAATGTCTTTAGTGTGAGGCAGGGGTGTGTCACCCTTTGAATGCCGCATAGTGTTTTCAGTGGTCCATCTTAAAAGGATCTTTGCATGTTTTTATTTTCAGCTTGGATTGTCTGCACCAGTGCTTTTTTTTGTCATAGACTGCACCGGAACAGAGTTCCGGCACCTTTTTTCGACAGATTTTCCAAGTTTTAAAAGTAACTTTTGAAAATTTGATGTTTGGTCCACGTGGATTTGAATCGCCCTGTTGAGCGTAGCAGGTCAGCGGCAAAATCATTACAACGGTGCATGCGGGCTGCTTGTGTGTCGAATCTGACGCATGTGTACTTTGTCCGCGCTGGTTGTGATGGCGCTGCTCGGCTTGTGGCGCTGCTCGGCTTGTGATTGGTCATGTGGTCGTGTGCTGAGTGCTTACTGTGGGCAGTGACCGTTATGTTTTGTTACACAACTGACGTGTGTGTGTGTGGGGGGGGGGTGTACAGTGACTGACTACGTGCGAAAGGTAAATGATTTCATGAGTTCCGGCACCTTTTTTCTTACAAAAAAAGCACTGGTCTGCACCATCATCCTGCATTAAAAGGTTTATCTGTATAGCTGGAAAAAGATACTGGGAAAGGTGACCAAAATCATTGGGGATTAGACCATCTTCAGGTAAGGATGAAATATTCGACAAACCTTAGTTTAGGGAAGAGGTTTGAGTGCAGTCCTGTAGGTATCTACCTAGAAGTAAGCCCCACTGAATTCAGTGGAGTAAGCTCCCAGGCAATTAAGTCCAGAATTGCAGCCTATGTGAGGACATGATAGATGTGTGTAAAATTACGCATGGTGTGGAGAAATGTACCTCCTTACCTATAAGACTAGAGCTCAGAATAATTCAGTTCAATTTATTGGCAGTAGATTCAGGACACAGAGAAGAAACTGCAGCAGTTTAAACTGCTATGCATGATTAACATCATGGTTCTATGTGTGTTTATTCAAAAGTAAGATTTATTGCATTAAATGGAGTTTACTGCTAGGTATGCAGTATTGTTATTAAATGTTAATATTTAACATTTTCATTAAATGCTAAATATTATTAAACAGGGCTGCAATCTTAAGGACTTTGTTGTTCCATGATATGTGATGGCTACTTGATGGTTTTATCTATTTATTTATTAAATTTATACAAAAGCCATCCCATTAGCATAATGCTCTCATTGGATAAATTGATGGAAATGTGAATGATCTATAACTTGGCATGGTGGCTAAAGAGAACTTCCATCTTCAGGAGCAGTTTGATGCCATTTCCAGGAGAGAGGACAAACAGTGGGTTGGCTTGTTTCCTTCATTTTCCTTTGCCTTTGGGGTAATTCAAAAGAAGGCTTTGTTTTGTGCAATCATTCTGTCTTGTTCACAGAATTTTACAAGGACCCCAAAGTGATATCATCCTCCATCTGTAAACCCTTTGTGTTTTCCCACTGCTTTTTCCAAAAAAAACAGCAAAAATTCTTTTAAGGAAGGAAAGGTAAATAATGACACCGTGTCTTTTGAAAGAAAGTGCTTGGAACCCTCTGCCTCAGGATGACTACCTTGGAAGCAGGATGATGGGTTGTTGCTATTACTATACCATCCAGCTCTCTGAGTGATTCACAAAAATTAAGAGTTTTCATGAGGAGAGAATGAGGACCACACAATAAACGCCTCATCCAGAAGAGCTCTAAAACTGTATAATGCAGCAGCTCAATAAAATGTAATATAAAACCTTTAAAAAACTAGATGGGTCCAGCAGGGGTTCTTTACACTCTTGTGACTCCTGAAGGCCAAAATTAAAAAAAACAAAACCAAATGAGCGCACAGATCTTATCGCCATGGTGAGCTAACCTGAGCTAGTTGGAGTCAGCTAGCATGGAGCCGCAGTTGCGTAGTTCCTTGGAATTGTCACGACTTGGGTGGAACCTCGCAGGCTGTGTTGGAGCAGAGTAGCGGATCGAGGCATATTAATGTAGTCAAGCTGCTGGTAGAAGGAAAAAACAACAACACCGAATAAGTCTTGGATCCAAAACGTTAATCAAACATCCCATGTTCCCACACAAATCCGGGAGGGCGTTGGTTAAAGTAACATGGAATGCTTCTGGCTTGGGAATGATCGGGAAATCGGTGGAGGGAGAGAGAGTGTGATCCCTCCTGCTCTCTCTTTCAGGCACACTCAAACACACACATCTTTATTCACAGTGTCAGTGCTGGCCAGAGTTGTGTTGCCACGCCAAACAGCTGTATAGAATGACTGCAGGACTCCCTTGCACCGCCATCAAAGATGCTGGGCCGAAGCTCTTGGAGCCTGGACAGCAGGCAGAGTTGCCTTAAAGACTCTGATCGCCACCATCTTCAGTCTTCCAAAGAACACCTACAGATTTTCGGAGTGATGCACCATTGCCTTTGCCTGTGTTGGACTATGTGCATGCTACAGTGTGTGTGCAAGAGGGACACCAAAACCGGAAGTGCCTGGTGCCGACTGCTAGCTCTGCCCTATGCCCCACCCCTGATATTCTCTGATCATGTCTGACAGCCTGTCACTCATGCGCTGCTTTGTGCCGGGCAAAATTTTCCGCCGGTGCCCCATAAACTATAAACCAGCTCCTGAAAGAGAGAGGGTGTGTCACATCTTATTTGCAATGTGGAGTTATGTGTGTGCCTGCACACTGCGTTTTCCTAATCTGCCCATTTGGAACTGTGTCAATGAGCTGGATGGCATTACGTGTCCCAAATATTATGTGAGTTGTGCAGCGCTGCATCCAGACGAGGCCCGAGCTGTGCAACTGCTCCGACTCCTGCACAGAAAGGTCCCAGGGGCCAGGGGATGGTTTCCCAGGGCAATCGTCTTCCATTGGCAGCCTTCCCGTGTTTTCTCACCTCCTTCCTTTGCACTAAGGGTGCTTCCAGACTGAGATCTTCTAGCTGTAGCAGTCAAATGCCAGGTACCAACTATTCTGCCTTCCCTTCCTTGACAGATCATTTTGTGGAAAGAAGAAAGAAGCTGCAGAAAAATGCAAGTCGCAAAAGGAAAATTATGCTGTTTGGCTTAAGTACAAGCACAAAATTTTATTGGTTTACATTTCAGTGCAAGATTATCAATTCTTAACTTGAACATGAACTGGAGCACAATTAGATACCCCTTTCAATAGCTTACAATGGATATCACAGGGGGAAAAATGAAAAAATATGCACAAAAGGGGGCATTAGAATCAATGCATCCAAAAATGCACCAAAATGCCTTGCATGATGGAAAAATCTCTTGTAAAAATGTGTACATTTGAAAAAATGTACTTAAAAAAGTGCATACAAAATACATGCATTTTGAAAAATTCCTCAATAGATATGTATGAACTTTCCATACAGATTTTTTTTAAATGAAGTCTGATGGGAAATTTACTGGCTGGAGTGAATTTAGCACTCAGCTACATGCTGTATAAACTATGGCTGATCTCTCCATTTTGTTAGTGCAAGTGTGCGAGGGCCTGATTGGATCAGGACAATTACACATGGGTCAGTTTTAAGCCTCTTCCTCCTCCCACCAGTTCCCCCCCACAAAAAATTTCCCTCCACTGCTGCAACCACTGAGGGAAAAATCTCTGCCGGCACCAAAGCAGAATCTTCTCTTTCTCTCTTTTTAGACCTTGCGCTGGGGGTAAATTTGGGGGAAAACAAAGTGACTGGCTGGGAAGGCATAAGCCTCCAATCCAGACTGGGGGTCTCAGTTGAGGCTTAGCTGCACGCACCATAGTTAACAGAGCTCAGCATTGGTAAGAAAATGAGAACCTGAGCAAAATGGAAAGATTTGGCCATTCCTAGCCTGCATCCCCAGTAAAATTCCCAGTTTGAGGCGGAGTGCTTACCTGCATCCAGAGAGTCCACTGAGGAGGGAAAGGTGGAAGCGGCATCATGGCTTCCGATTGGCAGTATGAAGAGCCGTCCTCCATGGAAACATCCAGGCTGAGAGAGTTCTGCTCAGTGCCAGGCTGAGCTCTGGCTCGTGCTCCACTCCACGGCAGATACAGCAGGAACCGCTTGCTTCCCAGCGGGCAGCTTAGCACCGTCGCGTTGGCTGCCCCAGAGGAGGCTCCTGTGTGGCCACGTCTGACCCTGCGTCTTGGAAGAAAGTCTGGTGGCTTCAGTGGAGCCAAACTACACACTGCATTTGTTGCAGGGCCTGTAGCTGAGCCTGATGGTTCGCACGTGGCCTCAGTTTGGACTGGGACTGGTGCAAATCTCCACCCTGCAGTTTACCCATGAAATTCGACATATCCCTACAGGATTGAAAAAAAGCCGCCATTGCAGCCAATGGATCCAAATGAAGGCCGCAAGCAGTTACACAGAAGTAAATAAACTGTGAACTCAGCAACATGCTATGCAGCCAACATACTTTGCCTCTCATGATGGGTCTGTCATGGTAGCTTCTGACGGTAAATCATAGGATTTATTTTTATATGTTTCATGGTTTCTTCTGATTTGTGTTTCAGGACTATTGAGTGCTCAAGGGTTTCTGCTGTTTCAGGCAAAACTTCACACTATCTTGCCAGTGAGTTTTCAGCCAGCAAAATTATTTTTAGTTGGTTAATCAGCTCCTGATCATTTTGCTTTAAGCCCATGTTGCATACTGCCAGCATGGTGCTTTTATGGAGATACCAAAGAGATGCTAAACTTACTTTTGAATGTAACAAACCTAACTCCTCCCTCTTTGTTAGACCACAAGGCAGCCCCTCCTCCTCCTCTCTCCCAGGTTGTTCCAAGGAGTGTGAAATCTTCGTTATGGCACTCACTTCCGCGTAAGATGGACTGCTGTTATCTATGCCAGATGCCCTCCAGTGGTGTTTCCGGAGGACTGTGCGTGTGGACTGAAAGCAGGGCTGGCCCTGCCAGAGGTGCCAGGACAAACAGTTGAATCTTGCTCAACCCTGGCAAAGGGAGGGCATCTGCCACCTCACTGAAGGCTGCATGCTGGCTTCGGAGGCAGGGCAGACCACCTGGCCCAGGCAGCTCTGTACTCCCACAGAAACCCTCAAACCCCCATACCCCACCCAGCACCTGCTTCCTGGCCCAGGGTAGCCACACAGCTACAGTTGCAAGCACAACCTCCCTGGTGTTAGTGTCATGTAAACTTGGTGGCTATGAGTTGTGGTGCGATGTCCGTTTTTGACATGCGCCAACCCCCGAGTCATGTGCAGAGAGTCCTGAAGGCTTTGGCTGCTGGGTGGCTCAGCAGCATCCTGTAATAGACAAAACAGTACCCACCCCGTGCAGTCCCCTCCTTTCCCCTGCACAGCAGTGCACACGCATGCATGCACACACACACTCACACTCATGCACAGAGAGAGAGAGAGAGAGAGAGAGAGAGAGAGAGAGAGAGAGAGAGAGCGAGAGCACGCAGGGCTGACTCAGCGCTGTGGAATGCCTCCTGTCTGGGTGTGTGGGAGTGCCGGGTGCCGTGCCAGCCCCAAAGACCCTGGCATCTGCTAAGAGTAATTACCTAGAAAGGGCATCGCTTGCTTTTGGAGCTGCTAGAACAAGGCCGCCTGCCAGTCAGCACTGAATGCTTGCCTCTCTAGAAGGGAGCAAAGCCTCCTTCTGAGCCAGTGCCTCAAAGAAGCCCCTGCTTCCCAGCTTTGTGCAATCCAGTTTATTCTCTCTCCAGCTGGAAGTGGCTGAGCAAAGAGGGAACAGTGCAGCAGGCCAAAAAGCTGATCCACCCACCCCAGAAATTCGTACAGCCTTCTCCAACCTGGTGCCTTTCAGCTGCTTTGTACCCCAGTTCCCAGCATTCCTGACCATTGGCCATGCTGGCTAGGGCTGATGGGAGTTGAAGTTCAAAACTGCTGGATGGCTCCTGATTGGAGAGGCTGAATTAAGCTGAGCTTAAGAAAACATGACCAAATTGATCTCTTAAGCCTGATGTTTGCTTCATTGGCTGCTTCTTCCAGGTGACCCGATGAAACTGCAGAGGTACAGGTTAGAAATGTGAGTTGCTGGCATTCGGATGCGCTCAGCATTGCTAGGATGCTCCAGGATGCTTTGCTAAATTGCAACTGACTTTCCATGTTGTGGCAAGAGGAGTACTTTGCGTGTGCATGTGCTCCCAGATTAATGTGTTCTGTGTGCGCTGTGCAGTGTAGCGAAGTTGCGCAGGTGGGGAAAGACGATTGGAACGAATGATTGGTGCTACAATCTGATGGTCCCTGAGAGAGCACACTGGGTCATTTCCCCCCCAGATCATCTCCTCTGAGGGCAGAGGGGGTGGGGAGAGAGAAGTCTGCCTGACTTCTGCAAGGCACCCTCTCACTGCCTTTGCTTCACCTACTCTGAAGCGCCAGCACTTGCAGTGGGGAAAGGGGAGCATATTATGGCTGCGTCAGGGGAAAGGTTTGGATCCACAGTTCATTAAAAATTGTGTCACAAGGCTTGATCAGTGTTCATTGCCATTGCGTAGTTAAGTCAGTATTCTTTAAAAAGGGCAGAAAACAACAACACACACATTAAAAGATCAGTTAATAATCCGTGGCTGAAATGGTGCAGCCATGAAAAGTAACAGAGAGGGTAAGTGGTATGAATGCAAAGTGAAAAGTTCACCCACTACACCCAACAAATCACGTTGCTGGTTTTTAGAGGAAGAGTGGCGCTAGGTCAGACCAGTACCTGTGGCGATTGTGCTACTGCTTGGCTCTTTCAAGAAATAACAAAGACAAAAGATGGCAGTACCAAAGCCCAAGAGGGCAATGGACTGGTGATGCCTCTAAAAAGTTAATGAACAAAATGGCCCTTGGTTTGGATCCAGATTTTATCATACTTGGAACAGGCCCATTAAAAGCAATGAAACCAATGTTGGCCACAACTGCAGTCCTATTGATCTCAGTAAGGCCACTCTAAGCATTACTCAATTTGGATCCAAGCCCTGATTTGGAATAGTCCCCATGTGTGCCTTCGTACCATGCTGTCCGTACCGTTATGTTCATTCTAGATGGATTTCTTGGTCATCATAATTGGACTCTTTCTTTCTTTTGGTGTAGATAAATCAATGCTGCTGTGTCAGCCTAGTGCAATTTAAATGGGTGGGAGAAATGATAAGTGAAGAGTGTCTGGGTCAGTGTCCCAGATCATGGGAACAGTGTCCAATGAAATCCTGGATCCTCAACCTCTGTTTTAGAAACACCATTTCTCTCAGCAGAGCTCTCTGACATCTGTGGCACCAGGGCCCTTCTCTTCTTCCGCAGCTGGGTTTGGCAATAAAATGTGGGGCTACAGATGGTGCTGCTGCTACACCAAATAATCATCCTTTAGCCGATGATAAACAGATACATCCCATTCTCATGATGCGAGGCTGTGAAAAACACAAATTACTGTTTCCATATCTCATGCCTGTGCAATCAAGGAAGTACTCTTTGTCCTTCTGTTATCTTTAGACCTCACCTTCTTAACTGGTGTTTTTCCTCTTCTGAGGTGCATATGTTCTGTTCATATACCACTGGTGCCATGTCATTACAATGAAGCACCTTTCTACATGAGCCTTCTAGCCTACCACTTTGCTGAGGCTTCTGCTTCTGGATTCTTCACGGGATTAAGATCAGTTAGTTTCATTATATGTGTTGTTTTCTGGAGGTCTTGCTTCTCTGCCTTTCTGCATGTTCCATTACACAACCACTAGGTGGCGCTGTGCTATAGTGGAGTTGCACAACTCAAGTGGGGTTCCATTCTGCCATTTCCAGAAAATACCAGACTTAAAGGCCACAGAAATGGTTGCAAAGAAGGGGATGACAATGTTGTGTCCAGCACTGGCAAAGTTCCCTGTGTGCACAATAAATGCCTCGTGTAGAATGACCCGTAAG
The DNA here is from genome assembly GCF_004798865.1 of Varanus komodoensis. Lineage (NCBI taxonomy): Eukaryota > Metazoa > Chordata > Lepidosauria > Squamata > Varanidae > Varanus > Varanus komodoensis. Next base: position 5,721,436 of record NW_025335972.1, on the reverse strand, counting down.
AGTTGGGGGCCTGTCCTGTTCTCCTGTAAAGCAAAGGGGTGGGATCTAAGAACTGGGCTGAAGTGTCATCAGATGGAGACTATGGCCACCATGATCTGGGTGTCCCTCTGCAGCGAGAGCAGAGGGAAGGAACTGAGGCAGGAGGAAATCTGCCCCGTCGTGTGCAGATGACACAGGGATGTGTCCCATGGTTCCTGTGTAGTACTGTGAAGCTGCAGCACAGCATGGGAAATGAGTGGGATGTCCCAGTGTCTCTTCAGCAACTTGGCAACATGCACACTACTCTGACCTGAACTTCTTGTTCAGCCCTCTCCAACTGGGTGCCCTCCAGACATTCCTGACCATTGGCCAAAGTTGCGAGATGTAGCCCAACACTTGTGGAAGACGGCATCTCCAGGCTGCAGGGAGGCTGTTCTAGTTGGATTATTAGAAGTACATGCCATGTGATATGCTGCCATCGTATCATGAGTCTCCATCTGGTGAGATAGTGCAAGACAGAGGAGGGAAGCTGGTATCCTCAAGATGTGTGGTGATGATTCACCAAGAGATGACTGCATGAGAAGCACTTCTCATAAATTATATCGAGCCAGGGTGGCATAATGGATAGAGGGCTGGACTTAGGGGATCTAGGTTCTAGCCCCCTCAGCCAGGAAGCTCATGGGGCAACTCTAGGCCAGTCCGTGGCCCTCAGCCACACCTACTGCACAGGGTTGTTATGGGGATAAAATGGAAAGGAGGACCTTGTAGGCCACCCTGAGTTCCTTCAAATATAAAAGGCAACATATAAAGCACCCAATAGATAAAATACGTCAGCAGAGGGACTGGGGATCCTTCCAAGGCGGTGCCATGTGCAGGAGCATTCCAGGTCCAGCGAATGCAGTTCCACACATTCCAGTCCATTTCACAGCTTCCAGTAGCATTTAGTCATAAGCAACTTAGGCAAAGGTGTGGGACAAAGGTGTATTTTATCTCCTTATCTATTCAACCTGTACACAGATTTATCATAAGAAAAGCTGGATTAGGATCAGAGGAAGAAGTGAAAGTTGGCGGAAGAAATATCACTTGTTTAAGATATGCAGATGATGCCATATTACTGGCAGAAAGCGGCATGGCTCCTGATGAAAGTGAAAGAGCCGCCCCGAGGCTTCGGCAAGGGGCGGCATAGAAATGTTTAAATAAATAAATAAATAAATAAATAAATAAATAAATAAATAAATAAATAAGAAGGAAGCACAAAAGTGGCTGTATATTAAGAAAACAAAAATCATGTCCGCAGAAGAATCACAAAAAGTCAATATTAATAATGAAGACATCAGGACTGTGAAAGATGTCACATGCCTTGGCTCAGTCATCAATTCAAAGGGAGACCTCCACCAAGAAATCTGAAGGAGACTGAGACTAGGAAGGGCAGCACTGAAGGAACTAGAACAGATAATCAAGTATAAGGACATTTTGCTAAAGACCAAGGCCTGCCCTGGATCATTCACACTCTTGTATTCCCAATCACAGTGTATGGGTGTGAAAGCTGGACAGTAAGGAAAGCTGACAGGAAGAAAAATTATGCATTCCGAAACAAGGTGCTAGAGGAGAGCTCTGTGAATACCCCAGATCAAATCAAGCCAGAGCTTTCCCTGGAAGTAAACATGACAAAACTGAAACTGTCATACATCGGACACATCATGAAAAGGTAAGACTTCTCCAGTGACAAGCATGTTAGGGAAAGTTGAAGAAAGGGAAGACTAAATATGAGATGGATTCAATCCATAAAGGAAGCCACACCCTTCAACTTGGAAGAGCTGAATGGAACTGTCATGGACAAGACTTTTGGAGGGCTTTCATTCATAAGTCACCATAGCCTGATGGCACATAACAACAAAATCATGCTGCATTTTACCCAGTAACTCCAATCCAAAGTTAGCTGTCCTGATCTCAGGGACTTCAGTGGAGGAAGTCAGGCATAGGTAACTGAAGTCTCTTTCATTCCAAAAGGACTTATGTGCAGCTAAGGAGGCTTCCAAACGTACGTTTGAGCTGGTCTGCTTTGGGAATGCATATGCTGTGTTTTGTTCACTCCCTTTCCCAGCTTTCAGCTTGACAAAAACTGGTTTGGCATGCTTGGGGAAGAAGCCATCTATGCACTGCACAGATTGGCTGAAGTTTTGTGACATCATAAACCCACCTCTGTTTCCCTTCCCTAGAAGCAGTTTTTCACTCTGTAAAAAGTGAGAGAATGCATGTGTAACTTTTTGAATGAATAGCACAAATAGATGACGCAATGCAACATAAAGAGCTAAAATGTTCTTTAAAAATAGCTTTTAAAAAGTTTTGTAAATCTTTGAAAAAGAGCTTTCAGAGTTCTTTAAAAAGAACTCTAAAATGATTTTAAATGCATTCCTTACATTGCTAGCAAGCAAGCACCTTTTAAAAAGTCTGCTTCACATTACTCTGAAGTAAGCACACCCACTCCCAAAGTCAGAACACCCACTGGCAAGTGCTCCCTCGCCAGCTGCTTTCAGCTCCCTCTGCTCCTCCCCACTTCCTGCTTGCCTCCACTGCTGGCGATCGCATCCTGATCGGGGTTGCAGAGCAGTGAGCAGGACTGAAAAAGATGCACAGCTGTTGTGGCGAAGCAGTAACATGGAGGGAAACACTGTAAAAGCAGCTGTCAGCTGTGAAGGGAGGGAGGGAGGAAGGGAGGGAGGGAGGCTGGCAGCGGCAAGTGCAAGACTGTGAGGGCCGACAGGAAGCCCTGCAGTGCTGGCTGGCTGGACTGAAATTACCCTGCTGGCTGCAGATGACACAAGCCACCCATGGATGTGAACAAGCCATGGGCTCCAAGGGTGGCCTGTTCAGGTAAAATAAGCCACTCTACAGGAACTGTGCTGGGTTCACACGAGATGCCAGTCCATCATGGCTCAGCACTTGCAGGGGTGGGTTGTTTTGTCATGTCAAACAGGCTATACCCTTGGATCAATGAGTCAAGGGCTTCTGGAATAAGGCCATACTGGCTGAGGATGCTGGGAATTGCAATGCAATACATCTGGAGGGCACAAGGCTGAGAACAAGTGCTCCAAAGCATTGCAGAGGTTTGAAGGAAAACAGGTTTTGTTCGGTCCAAGGAAATATCATGTCAGAAAAAAAAGAATGTCTCTCCTGAACTTACATCCATATATACATCCTTGCTTCCTTTGGATCAGAGCTTTGAGTTTTGTGATGCAGCATAGTTGCCCTTGCAACTAAATAATGTTTATCACTAAAATATGAATGTTATTTTCTTTCTCAGGGGCACAAGTGTGTCCACAGACATGTGCTTGAGCAGACATGCACATGCGCATGCGCACACACACACACACATGTGAGAGAGAGAGAGAGAGAGAGAGAGAGAGAGAGAGAGAGAGAGAGAGACTACCTAAATTAAGAGACTGGGCTGACTTTCAGATCTACTTTCAGTGCTAAATTGCACTGGTGGTAAATGATGAAAAGAAAAAAAGGGAGACAGGCCCTTGGAGATTCACTAGAAGCATCCAGGCAGTGTTCCTCCACCCACCACCTAGACAGTAGACACCTATTTAACAGGGCTCCTTCTGTTTTACTGGCAACAGCTTGTGAAGAGGCCAGCTATAAAGACTGAATGCCCTTCTCTGGGAGTTTCCTTCCTCTCCCTGATAAAGGGGTGGCCAATAAAGGACCCCTGGCTGTCCAGGAATAAGGCCAATTGTCCTTCGCTTTCTGCTTAAGCTCGTGAATGCTTCTTTCCCAGCACCCTGGAGGCCTCAGATGCGCTGTTTACGTTTTACTGGCCCCGAAGAAAAATGGCGAGCATCTGCGTCCTTATTAACACCACACGCACACACTCTCACACACTATTCCAGGCTTCTCAGTAAATACAAAAGCAAGAGCAGATTCTTGAGGGCCAGATGTCCCTGGTTATTTTAAGGGTTGCCCTTGTTCTGAAGTCTTGCCGCACTTATTCCAGAGCTGCCAGGCTCTGTCAAACCCTGGGCAGAAAGCACAAGCTCTGCTCACATGGATTCCTCCGGCTGCCATTGCCTACTCTATCTCAGTGAAGGCCCTGCTCTCCATCAGAATACCATTTGCCTCTCCCGGTACAAAGAGGAATCTGTGTTTTACAAAATTAATTGTACTGGTGAAGAAAACTCTCTGTCAGTGCAGTGCCCAGATTTTTGCAGCCATGCCACTTCGGTGGGCCCCCTCGCCCATTTCACTGCCACCCACTGCTCCTGCTGCCCACCCTCTTCCTTTTGCCTGGCAGCCCTTGCTTGCTTGCCAGCAGGGAGACCGAGAGCAATCCGGAGGGGCTCCCACCACGTCCTCCTCATGCTGCCACCTGGGCAAGGGCAAGGGCAAGGGCAAGGGCAAGAGGCGGAGGAGGCAAGCTGCCATGGTCCAGGAGGAGAGGCGACCCCAGTGGACTCTTGCCCGCGAACCCTGCTTGCACGTGGGCCTTGGCAGGTGCTGAGACATCCAAAGCCAGGATGTGACTTGGGTGCTCTCCTGTGAGTCGTCCTGCAATCTAGAGAAATTGTATCAGGCTGACATGCCAAGTCAAGAGATCGCACGGACACTGCTAGGACTGGGAATAGCAACTGCCAAATGAGTGGAGAAAATGCCTCCCTGTGCCCAGACCTAGGAGAAAATGAGAGTCCATCTTCATCAGAAGGAATGGCAGCCAGGTGGCCACTCGTGTGTTGGTAAAAAGAGGGCAAAAGAGGAGGAATCTGAATAAAATCGATTTATGCTCAAGTATATGTGTTGATGCAAACACAGACATTGTCACTGTAGTTTAAATAGAACTGCATTACATCTCAACAGGGTTGAAAACATGGTGACCAGCTGACCTGCATGCTTTGCACAGTCCATGTCCAGGTGCTGGCAATTGCTGATGGGCAATTCAAGGCCTCTCCCTGTCCTCCCTTCTTTTTAAACTACACTTGAGTGGACGGGCCTTCCAAACAGAGGACACTTTCAAAGACATGACGATCCCCTCATTTTAGATACATGGCCGCACTGCAAGGGATCCCACAAAGAGAAGCAGGAACCACCATCCCAAAATCACTCAGCAGTGCACTCTTTGCAAGCAGGCACTGAAAGGGCCTTTTCCAGAAGGGACCACTGTTGCTGCATCCGAGTCCTTGATGCATACCTCTCCCAGGGTTGGATCCAGGATCTGCCTACTGTAAGAGAAAGGATCTTCACTGAGAACAAGGTCTCTGCCTGGTTTGGTGGTATCTCCTCTCCCCAGGGAGAGAGGGACTGGCATCTGTGTAGCATTTTCAGGGAGCCAGAGGGGCTACTGTAGAGGCCCATTCTTGTCAGCAGAGTTGAAGTAAATCTGGATCCAGCCCTCAGAGTTCTCTGCAAGTATTTCTTGCAGCATTTAGTGTGTGTGTGTGTGTGTGTGTGTGTATCAGGAGCTTTAATGTGCTTTAATTTAATATTTTTTCTCCTGGTCGGGTTTTTTTTTTTTTGGTCCATGGTTGTCACACATTTGGTAAGTATATTTGTGTTTTCTGTAGAAGAAGTTCCTTTGGGCTGAAATGTATTGGGCTCCAAATATATAATTAAGATCATCTTGGGATAGGATCTCTCTTTTGTGCCATTTAAATGATGCTGCCTCATGTTGATTGGTTCCTTCTGTACACAAACACTATAATGTTGACGTTAGGAGCAATGTTCTGATTGGTGGAGTGTGTTCATTCTAAGTATATTAGCTCCCTTTGCTGTTACTGTGTTTTGATTTATTGTATTTTTGAGCGCACTTTGTTGTTGTTAGTTGCGAAGTCGTGTCTGACCCATCACAATCCCATGGACAACATTCCTCCAGGCCTTCTTGTCCTCCACCATCCCCCGGAGTCCACTCAAGCTCACACCAACTGCTTCAGTGACTCCATCTAGCCACCTCATTCTGTGATGTCCCCTTCTTCTTTTGCCATCTATTGTTCCCGGCATTAGGCTCTTCTCCAGGGAGTCCTTCCTTCTCTAATGAAGGTGGCCAAAGTTTCTTCTTCAATATCTGGCCTTCTAAAGAGCAGTCAGGGTTGATCTCCTCTAGGACTGACTGGTTTGATCTTGCAGTCCAAGGGACTCGCAGGAGTCTTCTCCAGCACCTCAATTCAAAGGCCTCAATCCTTCGGCGGTCAGCCTTCCTTACAGTCCAGCTTTCACAGTCATACATTGCAACTGGGAAAACCATAGCCTTGACTATACCCACTTTTGTTGGCAGGGTGATGTCTCTGCTTTTTAGTATGCTGTCTAGATTTGCCATAGCTTTCCTCCCCAGGAGCAAGCGTCCTTTAATTTCTTGGCTGCAGTCCCCGTCTGCGGTGATCTTGGAGCCCAGGAAAATAAAATACCTCCATTCCTTCCCCATCTATTTGCCAGGAAGTGAGAGGACAGGATGCCATGATCTTAGTTTTCTTAATGTTGAGTTTCAAGCCAACTTTTGCGCTCTCCTCCCTCACCCGCATCAAGAGGCTCTTTAGTTCCTCTTCACTTTCTGCCATTAGAGTGGCGTCATCTGCATATCTGAGGTTGTTGATATTTCTCCCAGCAATCTTAATTCCAGCTGGTGATTCATCTAGCCCCGCCTTTCTCATGTTGTGCTCTGCATATAAGTTAAATAGGCAGGGCGACAGTATACAGCCTTGCCGAACTCCTTTCTCAATTTTGAACCAATCAGTGGTTCCGTGTCCAGTTCTCACTGTTGCTTCTTGACCTGCATATAGGTTTCTCAACAGACAAATAAGATGGTCTGGTGTTCCCATCTCCTTAAGAACTTGCCACAATTTGTTGTGATCCACACGATCAAAGGCTTTAGTATAGTCAATAAAGCAGAAGTAGATGTTTTTCTGGAAGTCCCTAGCTTTCTCCATGATCCAGCGTATGTTGGCAATCTGATCTCTAGTTCCTCTCCCTCTTCGAAATCCTGCCTAAACTTCTAGTAGTTCTCGGTCCACATACTGCTGGAGCCTAGTTTGTAGGATTTTGAGCATAACTCTGCTAGCATGTGAAATGAGTGCAATGGTGTGGTAGTCTGAACATTCTTTGGCATTGCCTTCTTTGGGATCGGGATGTAAACTGACCTTTTCCAGTCCTGTGGCCACTGTTGAGTTTTCCAGATTTGCTGGTATATTAAGTGTAGCACTTTTACTCCATTGTCTTTTAAGATTTTGAATAGCTCAGCTGGAATGCTGTCACCTCCACTAGCTTTGTTGTTGCTCAAACTTCCTAAGGCCCATTTGACTTCATATTCCAGGATGTATGGTTCGAGTTCAGTGACCACCCCATTGTGGTTATCAGGGACGTTAAGCTCTTTCTTGTATAGTTCTTCTGTGTAAGCTTGCCACCTCGTCTTAATCTCTTCTGCCTCTGTTAGGTCCCTGCCATTTTGGTCCTTTATCATGCCCATCTTTGCATGAAATGTTCCCTTCATATCTCCAATTTTCTTGAAGAGATCTCTGGTCCTCCCTAT